>NC_079294.1:23704382-24007412 GCF_023638135.1 Falco biarmicus | reverse complement strand
CAGAAGGATTTGAACTGGAATCCTGCCGCAGCATGATTGCTTTAATGGATGTATCCTTTTCTGGTGAAGGTGGAGTGCTTGATACCACAGCAGTCCACTTGGGTTGTATTTCCCACCACTACACACACCCACACACCCCTTAGCAAGCCAGGGAAGCAGAACAGTACATTATAGTCTGTAGTCAGGTAACACAGCATTCCTGGTTTGGCACACCTTAACTCCGGTCATCTCAATATAGCTGGCATGATGAAAATATCCCCAAACAGAAAACTACAGAATGAGTCAGTCCATATGATACCCTTCAATCAGGGATTGGCAGCTCACGTGCTAAAGCATGATTTTAAAACTATTTTTTTTTTTAAACCAACTCAACAGACTACGGTTCTTCTCAATAGACTTAGTATATTTCTCTCTTATCTTTAAGCTTATAATGTATTACACATTCCACTGGGTGCTTAGCATGCAACACATATGGAAATTGTCTCAGAGTAGGGATAATAAAACACACTACAAGATGCCGTATGGGGCTACCTCTGATACAACATCACTCAGTTTTCTTGTTTGACGTAACACATGATTTTGAGACAACATAAGTGCATTCAAGCATAACCAGAACAAAACTGTAACTACAACCCAGAGCCATAATGGTTGCAAGCCAAACACATTTTTGTAACTGGCTTTAGTCAACATTTTGCTTAGTTGTCAATTCATTTTAAGCAAGGCAGAAAGAGCTTCAAGCTAGGATAAAGCTCAGTTGTCTTAGAACATGTTGGGTAAGCTTCACATTTGGAGGTATTTGGAAAAAACCTAAACCTCTGCTTATGTACTTTAGGAGCAAGCATCTCTCCTGTACTAGATGTTTGCTTTTATACAAATAGTGCTTCACATTCCTGAAACAAAATACTATGCACAATAACCAAAACGTTCACAATATTTTACTGCACAGCTCAGCCAGCCTGTAACATCGAGAAGATCCTGAGCTTAGTTGCACATTCACCCCTTCACCAGTAGTTGCAGATTTAATTAATTTTCTCTTAAAAATATTGTGGGTTTTTTACCTGAATGTTTGTCTCACAGACAGATGGCTCAGGGAAGATAAATTTTGATGAGTTTCGACATCTCTGGGACAAGATTAAAAGCTGGCAGGTATTGCTGGTATTCACAGTGCTGTTCTTCACAGCTTCTGCAGCGCAAAAGCTTGTGTGGGAAAACCAGAGCTCTCTACATATGCTACAACAAAAAGAAAACCTATAAAATTGAAAATTAGCTTCTAAAAAGAAAAGTAGTATCTCTTTTCATTCACCCTACTCACAGCCTAAGCAAATAGCCTGAATCTCTGAAGCTCCAAGTCATGTAAGAACTTCCCCCATGACAACAGCACAGAGGCATACAAATTGGAGGAGGAGGAGGGTGGGAACAAGAATCAGGCCTCACAAATAGCTTAATTAGGACAATCAAAAGAGAGTGTAAACTCAAATTAAACTAAGGAGAGTCTCAAGGGATGAGCTTTTTGCCTCTCATGGTATGGATCTGAATTATTTTCCTTTGTGACTGAGTTCAAGTGCTAACAACCCAGACTGCCCAGCAGCAGCAATATAAGGCAAACAGCAACACCTCCAGGTGCCTGAGGCACACATCCCATATCCAGTCACCGGGTACATTCAACACTAGTATAAGCTTTTCTTTCTACTGTGTATTTTTTTTCTTTTTCCAGAAAATTTTCAAGCGTTATGACACGGATCATTCAGGAACCATTAACAGCTACGAGATGCGCAATGCCGTCAATGATGCAGGTACTTCCCCCAGTGTCCAACAGCTGAAGAAACCTTATTTTGTTTGATGTATCACAGGGTGAAATCAGGAACACTGTGATGCCTGTTAAAGACTGACCCTGGAGAAATTTATAAGTAATTTTTTTTCTCCAGCAGAGCTTCTCAAATATCCAAACAGCAAGCCTTGTATGTCTTTCCAACCGAATTGATCTCTTCAGCTCTTTAAACTTTCCAATGAATGATGCTCTGTTGTCCTAAGTATCTCCCGCTCAGGATCCTGCTGTTCAGGGGGACCAGGGAGTGCCAAAGACATTTGCTCTCATTTAAGCTGTGGATTCTTTATGTTTGCATAAGTAACAAACAAAGAACAGTGGAAAACCTTCAACCCAAGTGTACAGGCACCAAATCCGAGGCACAGCAGGTCAATGTCCAAGTTTGCATCAGAGGCAACTGAATGGACATTTCCTGAGTCCTGCTCATGCTTCTTAGGCATTAAGCTGCTGTGGGCTCAGTCTCCTCTTCTACCTTTGCAGTGAGAAGAAAGAATTTCTGCAAAACCTGCAGTTAATGAAATTTGTTCAGCAGAGAAGCTCTCGACATTTCTTGCTTCTTGTCTCAAACACACCAGTGTGCTCCTTCCCCTCGACAGCGGGCCTCCCCCAGAAAATGTCCTTATCAGCTCTCTAAGGGAGCAAGATGACTTCTTTAATCAGAAAATCTGTAGTGTCCCTATAAACCTAGATGGGATGATTTCAGTGGCACTTCAGTAGTATTTTGGCACATTGTTTTCCAGTTCAAAGAACAGAAATGGATGGCTATCTTGTACTTTACAAAACATCAGTGATTCGATCCTTTGCTAAGGACAAAACTACACCTGCATTTGGGCTCCTGCTGCAGTAGAAATACGGGTCATTTTTATTTTCCAGGTTTCTATTCTCACCAGGAAAGCTGTCAATGTAAAAAAATTATTTTAATACCTCCTGCCCTGATTTTAGACTCGAGAACACATTCCACAACAAAGGTTTCTTATGCAGGCTGTGCATGACCTCACGTTTATCCAACAGCCGGCAGCACCTAGACCACAACAGAGTCCTCAGGAAGCACGGCCACAAGCCGTCAGCGCCACGCTTCCCTGACGTCCTGCCGAGGTGTTACCTCCTCATCTGCTTTTTGACCATTGCGTAGTTTTGTTTTCATAGTGACCTCCTCCTGCATTTCTGTCGCCCAGCTTTTGCTCCTTTGCTCTTATCAGGCCCAGCTAAGCCGCAGACTGCTGGGCACAGCCCTCTGCTCTTGATACAGCGTGAGGTAACTCACGTGCTGCTGGCTCTCCTAAATACCCTAAATTATAATAACAAAAATCCTAAACTGCGATTTCAGAATATTACTACTGTCTTAAGAAAGCGGCTGGACACAGGGAAGCTCCTCACAGCTTTCCTTCATTCCATGTAGCGGCTGCAGCGGGACCCTCCGGCCGAGCCCTGGCCGGGCCCAGGAAGCGCCGACGGCCGAACAGCAGCCATAGGCCTGGGTGTCCCAGAGCCTCCCCCGCCGTGGCACAGCTCTGCCCCATTTCTGCTCTTCCGCAGGGTTTCGGCTGAACAACCAGCTCTACGACATCATCACCATGCGCTACGCTGACAAGAACATGAACATCGACTTTGACAGCTTCATCTGCTGCTTCGTGCGCCTGGACGCCATGTTCAGTGAGTGGCCGCCCCAGTTGTACTTCCCCCCCTCGCCCCCAAAATGCAGCCATACTCAAAGCGAAGTTTGTTTAAAGCACTCCTGCCTATATATATGGTATTAATAATTAAAGACGTGTGCTTAGGGAATCTAAAATATGACAGCCATCTCATACAAACACAAGAAACCATTGTATTGGCTAAGGTAAACACGTATGCAGAAATACTTTATGACCACATAAGTAAATACCTGCACAAGTCTGTATAACACACCAGGAGCACAATTTGATTTACTACCTGGAATTACCTTTACACACAGAGCAATTTAATCTACTCCATATATTTTTGTTTCCTTGCTTCAGGGGCATTCCACGCCTTTGATAAAGACGGAGATGGCATCATTAAGCTCAACGTCCTGGAGGTAAACAGCTTTACGCTACTATTTCTAACACAATGTCACAACGCTAAATTTTAGTCGTATTATTCATTGCACACATTCTCAAAGGAGCCTACAAGAACTGGTCTGAAATTGTCATCCAGTTGGTAAGAGGTCGCAAAACCTCCTAAAAATTTTGCTACCAACTTTACATGGAAAACATCCATAATCTGCCAGTAACAGCTGCTCTGTAAGACTCCAGTTGGTGCTGAAGAGCACAGCTGCGGACTCTTTGTATCATCTTTGAAATGCTTCACAAAACTTTTGAGACTTTTTTTTAAAAGGGCGATTTAAATCAAACCTACTGATATAGCATTAAATGATACGAGGGTTTAACATAGTTCTTTCTTTACCTTTTTAAATTCTTACTAAGACGACTTACAAAGTTTCAACTTAAAAGCATGTCTTTTTGCTAAGTAGGCCATTAAAAAGACCCCTCACTTTTTGCCAAGTGAAGGAGGAATAGGAGCAAGAAGCTTAAAATTCCCCACTGCCACTATGCTTCATACCAAGTTTCAGCAAGGAGCTGCCTTCCAGCTAGAGATGGTGATGTCTCAAGTACGATTTGTTGGAGGATGCCAACCAGTTTTCCATCCTTTTATTCTAACTCTTCTTTCAGTGGCTGCAGCTCACGATGTATGCGTAACACCAGAGCCAGCGTCTACCTTCATCAAGACCTCTGTTTTGAGTGACTAGCTCCATTCATCTCCAAGTGCAAAGAAGAGCATTTCCCAATTATTTGCTTCGGTCACTGAGATAATGGGAAGAAGCCCTTAGGAAAAAAAAAAAGACGACCATACTGCAGTAGGCAGACCAGGGCGCATATTCTGTAACTACTGTTACAATTTCTTGGCATTTTCCTTTGGGCAACAAGGATTAATTTATTGATGACTGAATTAAGCTTTTTCTGCATGGCTGAGACACGGAGCATGCATTGTTATTCTGCTTATGCTGACAACTGGAAAAGCCTTCCCTCAAGTCAAGCAGAATTGGGACTGTATCTAACTGTGAAAGTCAGAGGTGTTCACTACCACCTTGTAATTAGTCATTAACTCCTTGTCCTGCTTTTCATATTATCAATTACAGCCTCTTCATGATATTGACTGAATATTTCACAAGACTGTGCCAGATTACATTAATATTATGCATCCCAATCACGTTGTTACAGATGTGGCTGTGCAGGTTGGCTCCCTGCTATGCTAGGAACGTGGCAGTAAGGCACAACAGACTGCAGTATCTAGGTACAGCCTAGTCTAGTGCTTCAGCAAAAGTACTGGAACTAAGCAATTTGCTCTCATTTTTAGTACCGCCATAGTATCTTAATTACACATTGGACATTTGGAATGTTTTCTATTGTAACTGCATTTTCTGTAACATTGAGAAAGTTGTTTCCCATTTGAGACATAAACCCTCTTATACATACAAATGTATATATCTACACACCCACTCTCCCCCCACCTCAGGGTCTGATTTCCTGACAGTATTCTGTATTTCCTTATTGTAAGATGTGACTTGCAGCAGAATCAGACACTATGTTAGCATGACCACTTTGGCAAGGTTATTAGAATGTGTAAGTACAATCAGTTTAATTAATTGAAAATAAAATCAACTGGACCTTGGCCTAATTTTTAGAGGTTCTTTTTGTTTTTATTTTGAAAGAACAGCAGAAGATGAAACATTGAGCGCTCTTCCATCATTCTCCTGAATATACAGCAGCTGTTGGGGTTTTATGGCAAGCATGAGATCAGCTTAATATCTCAAATACCTGCCAGTGCACTCCTTGAATGCATTTACAAAAAAGCACTTGAACTTGACAGGTTCCATCATTACCAGCTTTAAGGATGACAGGCTTTCACAACTGGTCAATTGCTGATCAACATAAAACTGGAAGGAAAAACAAAATGTGCAAAAAAAGGTGTGAAGAGACCAGACTTTGTCAGGAGAACCTTCCACTTAGTTCTCTAGTGGTGAAAAGTAACAAAGCAATCCACTACTGTAATGCAAAACTGTAAAACCAAATCATAACATCCACTCAAAGTTATTCTGGTAAATAGCACATTCAACTGAAAGGTCATCAAGAAACAGAAAAACTTTTGACTAAAAAGTTCTTAATGTTGTCTTGCAGTGTAACTTACTCTGAAAGAGTAAGAAAATCCTAAAGTTTAGCTAAAGAAGAGTTACTCTCCTTTAAATTCAACTCCTGTTTTAATCCAAATCACATTTTTAAGATGACTAGAACACTAGGAGACCTCCGTTCCAGCCATGCATTATCTCCATACAAAAAAATATGGCCAAGATTCTCTCAGTTGGGATGTTCAGAGAAACCCAAAATCTCTCAGTCAAAAGATCAAAATCAGGATTTTTGACTGGCAACTCAAAATCAGTCCTTCAGGTCCTGGTGAGTGAACTACCAGGTGCTCTAGAGAACTTCCCTTTGCAACAGGCCATGAAGAAAGGGAGTCAGTACATCATCTTGGAGGCACCAGCTGGGTGGACCGTTCCTGTTTTCCCTGCTGAAGGCCTAGGTCTGAGATTGCTGCACACTAGGAGCAAAAACTTGCAACATTCCTGCCAGTGCTGGAGCTTCCAAGTGGCCTGTCTTGATTTTATCCAGCCCTCTTAAAAAAGGAAAAAAATCCAGAACAAAGTCCAGTTCTACCAAATCCTGTGAAAGAATCACTCTATTCCAAACAAAGAAGAATCAGACTGACAAACCATAACAATATAAAGAACTTTTATTTTTATTGGGTTTTTTCTTTTTCTTCTTTTGCTGTGTAGTTTTGTTATTACGCTCACAGCTTTGTACCAGAGTGAGAGAAGAAAACCATGATCTATCTGTGCACATATTCTACACAGCTTAAATGATTAAATATTCAATTATGTTGGTTTATTCCACTTCCATTCTTCAAAAAGACTGTTTAACACTTACAGCAAAATGAAATTTGAGAAGCTGGCAGGTGCATATAACAGAATATATACCCACACAGTTTGCTCTTTCACAATTAAATTTTACAAACAGTAACTGAAACAGTTTCCTTATCCTTCCTCACATATTCTGCAACTCCGGACAACCTAGACTGTTTGAATGATAGTACCATACAAGCCTGAAAACCAAGATTCATCTGTACCTGTGTTTTATTTCAAAAAAAAGGGAAAAACATTTTCTCAACACCACATTTTTATTTCTGGGAGCCTGCAGTTTACTGCGAGTTTTCAGTTACCATTTACCTTGATCTGGCATTATTGTAGTTTGAAAATGTGCATTAAGAACTGCACTACTTCAAACGCACCGCACAGCCGAACTCCTGCTATTTTGCAGAAGTCAGCTCATGCACTGATAATATGTTTAAAGTCTGCAACCCACACATAAAGTGACACAAGGCAAGCAGAAGCTGGGATATTTAACGCATCTTCGTACCAAGAGATGCAGCAGTTTTCCCTCCAGCCCCTTCCACGTACAGAAGCAGCAGTGTTAGGCCATAGAGTATTTTGCACTGCCAGTTAGCTGTTATTTGTCTCTGTGATTTGAAGGAGAAAGAAGCAATGAATATAGACAATCCTACCATCGTCTTTACCATTCAATACATGCAAGGCTATCTGGGTTTGGGAAGGTTAAGCTTTGCAGCCCATGTGAACTTCAAGTCATAACTTTATGCTACACACCTTCCTTCCGGAGCTCAGTCAGGGCTTGGTATGCCTATAGCACAAGTTCTCATGCTTTTGAAGAGAATGATGTAACTGGTTTCAGTAGTGGCTGGCCCACTCTTTATATTGTAAAAGTGTAAAATGCCTCTGAGCACCTTCTGTCTGCTGAGGAGGCTCATAGCTTTATAAGCACAATGTCAGTCCTGCTAAGAGGAAAATGGTGGCTTGTCCCCCAAAGGGCCTGCCATATGTAGTCAGCCACCTATCAAGTCCACAGCTCATGATTTAACATTTGACTAATAAAACAAGCACAGATAACCACAAAATCAACCCTCATTCTACCCACTCTTCCACTTAGAAGGTTTTACTTGCATAAAAAAAACCCCAAACCTGAAAACAAAAGTAGTCCTGAAACAGGCTCGTGTGCAGCGCTGCTTTTCAGGCAAATATTATTCTGCTAAATTTGGCAAATAGTCTGCCTTCCCAAAAGTCATTACACTCTTTGACTGGAGGTGTATCAAGAATCAAAACCCCAAGCTGCAAGACTGGAGAGGATGTCATTAATGGCTACCAAGCCAACACATTAGTTTGGCATCTCCTGCAATTACCTCCAGAAGAAGTGAACGGCCAATAGCGAAAGCTGCACCGAGTTCCAGCTGAACTAATAGGAAACCTTCCCACAGAACTCCAGAGATGCCTGGGGATTTCCACAGCTGCACAATAACTTCACAGCAAAACCTTTTAAGACACCCTCAGGATGAAGCAGCACTGCATTTTCCTCCGAACCCTTGAGCAATTTTTAAAATGGTTTTTAATTTATGAAGCAAAATTTTATGAACACTCATGCGGCTGCTACTGCCCCGTCTCATCCATTTTAAGATTCTTACAATATATCTGAAATTAGCTGGATTTCAGAAGTCCAGTCTTTTCAGAAGTACTCCTTTCAAGGACGGATAAGGAAGTATCATGGACTACAAGAAAAGAAAGTTTGCTTCCACCAACTGAAACAGATAAACTCAACAAGCAATCAGGAATGCAAATAAAGTGTAATAACTGTGTCTTTTGCAACACCTAGTGAGAAAGATCTTTACACATTCCTGAAAACAGATGAAAGAATGTGAAGAATCATACGGAAGCAGTAATAATATCTAGTCTCACACACCATTTTTCAGAATGCTACAATCACTCCACATGCTCGTCCTAAGGACACACACTTCCACTTCAAGTGCAGTCCATGGAGGACCACTTGAAACATTCACATTATTTATGCCACATGTTGACATGCTCCCTCATTGTGGTTGAAAAAAAGCCCAGAACAACTCTTGAATATCAATAATTTTGGAAATGGTTTAAGTATTACGCAGTCTACAGCTTTTAGGTCATGAAAAAAACAAATACTCTCAGAGACATTAGAGCAATACAACCTACATCAGAAAACATGTACGATGCTCAGAGATCTCCCTGAACTTGATTCTCTCTTGAATTGTTTCATCCACAGACCACAGAAAGAAAGAAAACCAAAAATCAAAACCACAAACACACACACCCACACACACACCTTGAAAGCCAAAATAAAAACTCCCTCAAAACAGCGTGGGGTCTGAGTCACATATCGGGAATTTTTCCTGTTCACAAACAGCTTAATAAAAACACCCAAACAAATCACTGCAAAAGTATTGGAACCTGAGAGATTCCCATGTCTTTGAAGTAGGATGCTACTACATCTCATTCCTACTTTGTTTCTGTCTCTCACAAAAAAGTCATCCATCTCAAGCAATCACAGAGAAATTATGCTTGTCCGCTAAGACAATACAAAAACAGCGTGCTTCAGAGAAGGCCCTGAAGTTCCTTGATTTGACGGCAGTGGAACATCCATGGGCTCTCCTCAATCACTTTCTTGGCCTAAAAAGGCTTCTTTGTAGTCAAAGATGAGGCTATAAAACTCATTTGGTCTATGGCTGACATACCAAGCCTCGAAGAAGTGGTGAAAGCGATGCCCAGTCAAAATAGTACATTCAATTTGTTTGAGAAGCACGGGATTCATTTACAAGCAGCTCAGTTTTGCCACTGTGCTGTCTTTACCTTCTGTTAGTTAAATTTCACCTTTTTGTTATCCTGAGCAACAAGTTAGGCAAATGTGAACACAAAGCCCCTTACTAATTAGTCTCATTGTTCAAAAGAGTGCTTTGCTAGACTTGTGTCATTACAGGCGACAGGACTGCAAATACAAGTAGTACATTTAATTGAACTTAATGGGTGAAGTTTTCCATGCCAAGGGACACCTGCAGAGGAGTCCTGACAAGTAGAAACAGTCTTCCCCTCTGCACTGGTTTCTCTGTGGTACCTTCTTGCATTAGTAGAACCAAGACTCCTATACATTATATGCATTTTGTATCCTCAGCTTCTGCTTGAGAACTTTACCCTTTAAAATCCTGCTCCATTCTTTCCAGCTGAGTTTTTGTGAGCTTGACACAGCCCAAGCCAATGAAGCCAGTTCACAACAGAAACAAAACATTACCTAAGTGGATGCACTTAGGTAGTGCCTTTGCATTTCTCTGTTTGCTATGCCATGAAGATACAGAAATACAAAACTCAGTCACTAAGATTCCAAATAAAATCAGGAATCCAGCTGTGGTGGCATATCAAGATAGCAGCGGCTATGCTGATATTTAACTAAAACAAAAGCCAACACCACTTCTTTCCTGTATATAAGGACCAATATTTAAAAAGACTTAAGATTGCAAAGCATGTGAGCAGAGCCACTCTTCTGGCTGTTTTTCTGCTCCTGGCATACCTCTCAAGAAGTAACTGCCTTCCTGCAAATAAACAAAATACCTCAGAAGGTATAGTATTTTGGGAAGTCTGTCACTGTATACATTGTGCTAGTTGTAGCAATTTTTACACAAGGAATAAAAAATAAGTTACAATTAACATTAAAAAAGTTAATTTATTCCAGTTCTCCATAGAATACCTCTTCTTTTTATGAAGGAAGTCAAAATGTACACTGGAAATTCAGGTTACATTGTTAGAATCTGTCATATTCTGGTTTGCAGAATTTTATTAAGATCAGCTAAAAAAATGGGATACGACATAAAATCAGACATGTCTTAAAGACACTTCACAGGCTTCAAGTTGAGTTTGCAGACACCAGCACCTATTGTCATCTAAGTTCTCAACACCCTCTGGACTTCCCAAGAACCCTCAGACTATGCTTCTTAAAAAAAACCAAAACCAGAAAAACCCAACAAAAAACCAAGGCAGACAAGTGGAGGGAATATTCTTATCTGTCAACGTATTAAAATCTTGCAAGAATCTTCCATTTGGGCCGAATTTTACTTGACCAGCCTTATTTCTACAGAGCGCAACACAACCTGAAGTCTCTGTAGCAAGGCATTTCAGCCCCACTCTAACTTTGGATTCCAAGTGGGAAAAGAAAGAGGAAAGACTGGAGTAAGAAATTGATGTTATTTGGAATAATTCTGACATATAAAATTACTTCCCAATGTGGGAGGTGAAAAGCTTCATGAGTCAATCCTGCTGTCATCCTCGGCATGTCTTTCAATGTGTCCTACAGCATCCTAGAAAAAAAAACCACCAGAAGACAGTTAAAAATAATAGTAATAATAGCAACAACAATAACAAATGACTTTGCAAAAGATCCTTGAAGCCTCACTGAAAGTGATATTCTGGATAATATGCATTTTTTGGTTTAAAGCTTCTAAAAAAAAACCAAACTTGAAAAATTTATCAATGCCAAGTTATTAAATCACTTCTATAAATATTTCACATACCACATGATCCAAGGTAAGTAAAACCCAGTTCCCTTTCTGACTAGATGTGCATATCAAATAAACACAACATATACAAAGCTAGTGCTTGAAGAAAAAATTAAAGATTCTACTGCTGGTTCTTAGTCTTCTAAGAAACCTCCTTCCATAGCATATTTTGAGAAGCATTCAACAGGAAGGTAGTTTATATTGCCAAGGAGTAAAACGTGGATTTTACCAATCAGTCTGCAGGTAACAACCCTCCTTCCACCCACGCCCCCCAACCGTTTGCACATCACTTAATCCAACTGTTATGCCTTCTTCATTTTTTTCCCACCTATGCTAACATTCACGCAGAAATGTATGCACTACTTATTTAATGATTCTTAGCAAAACCAATCCCATATGCCAAGGAACAGTATCAGCATCCACAACAATGAAGGGGGGTAGTGATGGATAAAAGTTAAGAGGATAAAAACCTGTTTCAAGACTGATGTTTGTTCATCTTAAAAAATATTTTTTTCCTACAGAAACTTGCATCTTGAGTAGGGTTATCAGAATTTCTTCTAATATTTCAAGAATATTACTATTTCCATATAGTATTTCTGTTTTAAATTGACCATATCTCAAGTTATAATACTTAGTTGCACTCTTTATCAGTCACAGGTTGAACTGAAGCCTATTAGCCTTGTATGACTAACTGTATGCAGTCAAGCCTGTCAAGACTATAAGAATTTAACCCTTTTTAAAGAGAAATAGGATCAAGTCCCACAATTGTGGTGATGTAGATACTTTATGCTACCAAATACAACTATGTTAGTTCAACCACATACCTGCTTGGAACCCTTCCTGGAAGTAAAGAAAGCATCACAGTTCTTCCAACGACATTTTAGGGTCTGAAAATTAGGGTTGGTGTGGTCAGTCAGCAAGTGTTGTTTCAGATGATCCACAACTCCAAAGATCAGTGAACATCCATGCCACTGGTAGAAAATATACACCAGAATAAGCCAAAGAAAAATAATTTTAGCTAGTAGTTTTCTTCTTGCAACTTCACAATATTTTACCAAGACATACATGTTCACATGTACGCCACCTCCTGTACATTTTTTCATCTCTATTCCTTGAATTATAGCTTTACAGAAATTCATCCTGCCTCTCACCAAGCCTAGACGATCAGCAAGAATGGCAGGAGAAAGAGAGGAACCAAGGCTCTTACAAGATTGAAGCTTACCTGAGACAGAGTCATTGGGAATTTAATTAAATTTATTGAGCAGAGTAATTTAGCTTTCTATGTCACTCAGCTGAAGCTTTTGGTTTTAGAGTTACGTGTCACTATCTAAAATTTGACAGAAAGAAAAATAATTTAAGATGCTGCTATCAACTTGCCCCAAAGCATACACATACACTAAAGACCATGCAAAATGTACATATACATTTTAAAAATATTATTGAATTACAATAAATTAAAGGTCAAGCTATCCAAGACTGAGTAGTGACCATGCCCAGAAGATTCATCCAAAAACTATAACAAAAGAAGGCTAAAAACATTTTTCTCATTACCCAGCAACGATAATTCTGCATCAGATTAAGCCTCACAGCTCTGACACTGCCATCATAGCATCCAGTATAGATCTGTGAAAAAAACATTTATGGATAAGCAAACTAGGAATAATGGGGCAGGGGGGTGGGGGGAGGAGGAGGAAGTAAAATTTTGGAGGAAGCTTCAGTGCAGAGTATATTAGGTGAAAAACAAGAAAAGACCAACTTGCAATGATTCTGAATTTAAAAAAAATGGGTCTAACCTAACTCTTAAGATTTGCATTCATAGTTTACAAAAGCCTACTAGTGAATAAGAAATGTTTCCATAATTTCTATTGTTGATAGTGTCCTGTGTGTAAAAGTTCAGAATACTTTGAAATATGTTATTATCCACTGAAGTGAAAAAAAAAACCAAAAAACAAAAAAAAAAAAGAAAAAATTGGGTGCAAATGTCAAGTTGAATATATTTCCAAGACTTAAACAGTTATGTGCATATCAAAAAGGGATGAAGAGGAAGGGTGAGGAAGAACATCAGGATTTCAGAAGACGACGACTGACACAGATCCTAAAAACATAGGCAAAATGTCATCTTGAAAAACACTTTTGTTAGGCAAACACACCACACAAAATTGTCCTTGGGAAAGAAAAAGATGTCAGATGCTTGTAAGCCCATAAAGAACTTTCATCATATAATACATAACAGAGAATACTCTCTTAATATTATAATTACTCACATAATAAAGAAAACTCTGCAAGCTGAAGATTTCATTTATTTTTGTTCAAGTATTTTTGTCTCTTGGAAATTCATCATTAGGATATAACAGCCAATCTGCTGTGTGTAAAAGACTACACTTTAGTACTTAAGACTGCTACAGAAAATGATAATCTTCCACTCATCACTAAGCTCCTGATCTGAACATTTTTTTGAGAATGCCCAAAACAGATTATTGCTGGGAGACAGTTCAAGCCTCAGACTGTGCGAAGCTTGAGTGCACGTAGCTCTCAGTCTCTCTCATGTAAGAAGTGAGGCTTGGGCAGTATGCATACCAATTAGCAGGAGACCGTTCTGTTAGATTTGATGCTTCTGTTATTAGAGATCATCTCTATACCTTTCATTTTACAATCTGAAAGTTTGCAAACAAATTCCTACATATGCAGGCAAATAAGTGCTTTTAACGACTACTTTAAGCTACTTATTTATCCAGAAGTGCTTCTGAAACCTATCTTGCAGGACAGGTGTATGAAGAAATTCTGTGTGCCTAAATCAATTGCATACCTTTGTTTACATTCTATCAAAGGTTACTAGAGGTTTGACTGTGGGTGAAGTTTTTCTCTAGCATCTGGGTGACTCTCCTGAGTAAAAGTCAAACATGATGCTTGAAAAGAGGTAATATTTTACTATTTCTAGACTCTTCATTGCAATCATCACTTCAAACAGAATAATTGTTTTAATGCTACAGTAAGTTAGAAGGTAATTTTTCCCCAGACAATAATATTACATCAATACAAAGCCTTTATAGTAACTTAATTTTTTGGCTGATGTTTCTAAGTTCTTCTTAGTCAGACAGCAGGTTGATTTCATTATCTGAAAAAATAAAACTGTCTCGCATATGCTTGTGGAAAATACAACCTTCTCTTTGAGACCAGCAGAAAGAAGGAAGTTACCATGCTCTTATGGATGGTCATACACATGATCATATCGCTGTGGCCTCCATACACTTGCAAGCGGTCGTGAGACTTGAAAGAAACAGAAACAAACATTTAATAGCATGACAGTTAACAGCCCTTTTGCACAGACTCACAAATGACAACGCTTCCAACAGCAGCTTCCTGAGTAGCAACTAAACTACTCTGGTGGATTCCAAACCTCGGAGCCACCAGGAAATCTCACTTTTGCTTACATTACTTTTGTGAGTCTTTTTGTCCAACTAAGCACTTAGTCTTTCAGCAGACAAAACTAACATTTCCCACTTTTCTGAGCTGTCATTGTCTTAGGATAACCCGGGTTCTAAAAAAAATGGTTCAGGTTACATTCTTTAAAACCCATGTATTTTGGCTGGTGAGATAATGATATAGTCTGAGCGACAGGAAAGAGAAGGATGGGCCAGAGACCAGTAAGCACAAAGATGACTCCTAAATAATTAGCACGTATTAGGTAAATGTCATTAGTAACTAAAAGTTTTCTCACCTGTAGTTCATAAACACGAACAAATTTATCCAGACATGCTGTCACCATCACTTTCCCAAGAATGTTCACAACCGTTACTGCATGGTTATGACCTTTATAGATCCGTACCAGCTCTCCAGTCTGCATCAAGAAAAAGCAAAGGCAAATAGGTGTGTGTTTGTTTTTATTAAAACAAAAGTTTAACCTAACCTAGATAGGATAGCTAGCTTTAATGCTCACTGCTCGGAAAATGCAAACACCTTTTATTAGATTCCATCTCCTGTGAAGGTACTTCTAGACTATGATCAAACACTACTTACCTTTTCCTCCCCATGTTAACACAGAGCCATTCCAGTACACTAGAAACGTGTACCACTACGAAAAGTGTCTACTTCTTCTATCATTTATAACATGTTCCCACCTGTCCTGCAACTAGCACTGTGCAGCTACTACTAGCAGTATTTATGTAGCCACAAGGATCAGTGAGCAAATTTAGCTGAATACACATTTCTTTTTTCAATTAAAATTTATCTCTGTTAAGTTTCTTAATCTACCTTGTTGCATAGCTACATGAATGCTTCTGCTAGCACAGGAGAAAGATGGTGTAAAAGAGGAAAAGAGCGGCAGGCTAGAGACAAAGCATTCACGACAGTATAACAGCTTTTGAACCAGCTAGTTTGGAACACTGTATCCTTCAAGTTTTCCCTGTAACAGAGGAACTCCTCCCTCACACACCTTTGCTCTAAACCCTTTCTACATTATCAGCACATTTGTGTAGTTTTTGCAAAAGCAAGATCCCCAGATAAAAAGGCATTGCATATCATATTACAAGAGTCAGCATGTTTATCTATCCTCTGCGTGCCTCCTTAGTTAGCTAGAGTGCACAGTCACATTAACAAAGTCATATGACTTCCATTCCTGGAAGCAGTTTGCCCCACCAGTCAGTCAAAAATCCTGGAAATACTGACTTTATAGCACAGGAATTCACTGCCTTAATAGCAAAAGTCATTCCAACTTTGTATATGAGACTTACATGAATGTTGTGAGCATGGACAGACTGATCACTGGAGCCACTGAATACCAGATCATTCACAACCTTACAAAAAAAAAAATTTATTACTTTTGTAGCAGACATGGAAATGGGCAAGCAAAACATTAAGACGCTGTTCAATTTAAAGTTGTACTGTAACATCTCCTAAATTTGACAGAATTAAAATCAACAGAGTATGCCAAAAAAGCATGCACTGAATTTTTTACATAAGAGCTATAAAATGTACTATGCTATCCCCTAACAATGACTTTTGACACTTTCACAATTGACATTAGAAGCTGTTAACTTGCAGCCTACGAGGCCAACTCATCCTACCTAAGGACTGTTCTCAGGGACAGCTCAGCAGCAGGTCAGGGGCCAAGCAAACTGGATGCAGAATGCTGCTCTGCACATGCATAGTAAAGCTCACCACTTCCTGGAAATACTGGATGTACTGTGTACTTATGTTCTGGTCGTGTAAGAAAGACTGTGTTCCTGACTTGTACTGATCTAGAAAAGAAGCCTAACCGATCCATCATGGATCAAGAAGGCACCACAGTATGCTGCCATGCAGCAGGACTGGGACAGTCCACAGAGCAAAAAAGGCCGAGCCACTGCACCGTAACATCTAAAGTGACAAATACAATTTATAGAAGTCATCCCCTATCTGTTACATGGTGGTCACAGCAAGGCAGTCAGACAAGCATATGCTCCAGCTTGTAATCTCAGGAGCCAGAAACCTGTAAGTGTTAATTATTCCTCTATTAAAAAAGAAGAACATTTCTCTAGAGTTAATTTTTTTCTAGTTTCCTCTGAGGTCTGTACTATGACAGTATGTGAAAAACTTAACCTTTTCCCTAACTTTTCCTCTGGTGGCAAACTCAAATTTCAATATTCCCTGAATCTTCTAACAACACAAAATAAACATGCTTCCTACATACACCCCCCCTACAGCTTTGCTGGGAACACGAGATAAGGCAGCCAGCCAGAGACAATTTTGCTACCAAATTACTCAGTTTTTTATAATTTAAAATGGAGGAATCCTTTATCTCCTACCACAATCTGCTCACTTTTAGATGAGGAAGAAAAACCACATCATTTTAAGCATTCTTTGTCAAAAATGTATTTTCAGAGACACTTGCCTTCATGCAGAGTATAGTCTTGCTGTGACCCTCCAGGGTTCTGAGAAGCAGCCCATTCCGTGCATCTCGCACGCTGATGGTGCAGTCATAGGAGCCCACTACCAACAACTTGCGTGCTCCTTCCTGAGCTGTGGCTAGACAGCTCACTGCTCTAGGAGCATGGCATTCAAAGGTATCAACCTGCTTGTTGTTCTGTTGGGGGAGGAAAAAAAACGTGGTGTTTAAGAATTAAAACTTTGCTATGACACTGACTAGGCCATCAAGTCTTTTTTGTGTTGTACTTGTTACAGCATCTGAATTTAGGAACACCCCATTTCAGCAGCGGTAAGAGTTGCATCTTAAGAACTAAGCTTCCAAATCAAGGAAATGACTCCTTATGTTAGGCTTCCATTTCCTGTCTTTTTAAAAAATATTTCATTATTTAGCAAAGGTCCAGTAATTCCTCCTTCCAAATTAGAACAATGAGAGGAAATATGAGAAAAAATGCAAACCAGAATGAACTTTTACAGATAAACTTGAGAAATTAGTCTAGGATGCATGAAGAAAATAATCTATTTAAATAATTATTTTTATTCATCTTTTAACATCATAGGGACTGCTGATTAAGCCTCTTTGCCAGAAAACCCGTGAACGAGTCTCTTCTATAACTGCAAATAGAGCAGACTAAACCAGCACCACACTGAAGTCTCTCACACTACTTTGACGGACAAGAAAGGAAGATTCATAAATAATCAGCTGTGTCAGCAAACTCTCATGACACATGACTGGTAGGCCATGTGGTGGAACCTTAAGGAAAAGGGTGACATCAATACAGCAGTTAAGAGAAAGGTAACCAGAGGGAAGAGGAGATGGGACAGCTTCATGCACTGACAAAATAAGGGACCGAATGGGCCAACACTTTCATTACAAATACACTTACTACTCAAGACAAAGAATGGTAAGAAACACAGAGTGGAAAAAACCATCACAACAGGCTTTTAGGTGCCAATATTTACATGAACTAACCTTTATGCTGAAAGTAACCACACTGCCATTTGCAAGGCCTGCATAAAGGATCCGCCATCTACTGTGTAAACAGAGCACTCGATCTTCTAATTTAAACTGTTCCATGCATTCCTTGGTCTGGCAATAGAAAGTTTTTAAAGTTTTTCATTAACTGAAAACAATTCAGGGAAAAAAGCCTGAAGTGAATGATGATTTTCACCTACAAGCTGCATTTTTTGAACCAACAGCGTTAGAGAAAAACATCTGAAAGGCTGGTGTCACATGGCAGTTTGATCCTATTTTTACTCGGCTCACTCCCATCTCTGAGACTTGACCGTACTTCAGCAACCAGTTACAATCCTAAAAGCTTTATTCTAGTTACAACCTCTAATGTATATAGAAATTTAGACTACAGACTATATACACACATATATATATATATGAAAAAAACCCGTTACATGCTTGATTTTGAGGAATCCCCATGAAGTCCCCCACAGATAAAGTGCCATGAAGCATCAGCCTAAGAGTTAAAAATCTCTAGCAGTTTGCCCCCTGAAGCAGATACTTCCTTTCTAGTCCTTCAAGCCACAGGCTGGACAAGCCTTCCAATCAATTATCTGTAAAAATCCAGGTTCAGGAAGACTCAAGTCTGCTCCTCCACCTACCCTTAGAAAAACAGATACCTGTTCTCTCTACAACTTCTCTACACAGAGAGCAGAGCCTTCCATAAGCAATGAAGTTCAGAATACAGCAAGACATACAATCGTGGTCAGACAACCATTCTGCACTTTGGTGTTCCTGACATCTGGGGTCCTATCATGCTGTTCTGGCAAAAATTACACTGACAAGCTAGCCAAAAGATAAGGATAGTAAATCATTTAATGGTTTGCTGTTTGTTTTGGGTTCTGGGGTTGGGGTTTTTTTCGTGCTCTGCTCTAATGCAGTATGAATTGGGGTTCTTGTCCAGTTCATATGGGTTTAAAAGGCTTTCTTCATTTATATTTGCAAAGAAACACTCGCATAAAAATGCAGTACATACTAATCAACACCAAGTTTGAGTACCTTGATACTGTAACAGTTGATAGTGTGGTCACTTGAGCCAGTGAAGAGTGCAGCATTCTTCCCATTTGTCTGAGTGACCAGGAGGCAGTTCACCTTCGAAGTATGTCCTTCAAAGACAGCCACACACTTCCTGCTCTAAAAAGGAAAGCACAGGATTTGTCAACATACAGGCCCATAATGCCTCTCAGGATCTGTGCCTGATGGAGTAGGGTAGGACAGCTAACAAAAGCAGGATACATGCGGCAATCTATCTCCCCTTACCCCTCTCACAGGGAGAAGGAGTTGGGGAGGGGGAGAAGCGAGGTTTGAAGAAAAAGAACAGCGTAAAAAAACCCAGGTGCTTGAAAAAGCAGGCGCTTTCTTAACTATATAGTAAGGCTTTACAAAACCAGAATTGTAGCCTTGTAACTGCAATTAATTAACACCATTCCCACAACCTTACTTACTACCAGACTGTAGGCACAAACAGTTTTGTCTGCTGAGCAGGTGTACAACAAATTCCCAAAAATCTGAATAGCATTCACTGCAGCCAGATGTCCCTCAAAGCTTCCCTCTGTAGGTTCTTCATCCTCACCTGGCTCTGAAGACACTTCTGTAGGACAGAGACATGAGTACTTTGATTATGGGAACACACTCAAGCAAACATACTGCTGTCGTTTGTATTACCAAACAGCAGAACTGTTTTGTGGTCTCAGCATCTTAAAGTCAGATTTCATTGTGGGTCCCAGTTAAAGCCTGTGAGCAGCAGGAGGCAACATAAAATATCAGAAAGACCTTTATATGACATTGAGTCCAGAAAGATCTTTAAAATAGCAAAAGGATTGTATATTGTTTGTCCTACAACACTATGGAGACTGTGGTGCAGAAGTGTTCATGTGGGAAGAAGAGGGAGGATGTGGAGGAGTCAAGGCACAAAGCGTGCAGTGAGAGATGATGTGAAGTGAGTATGCATCACTTCCCACTTCAGTTTTTCTCTTAGGGGCCAAATTCCCCTCTGGAAGCAGTCTGATCGAGACTTAACATACATAAAGCATGAGAAGAAAAGCTAAAAAGATATACCTGATGAGTTCTTTGATCCTCTTAGTGATGATATGGAAGTCTGTGTCTCAGCCACACTGTAACACAGAAATAAAGAGTATTAAGATTAGACTCTATATGTTCATTTTCAGACAAAATATTGCTGTAACACAATAGAAAACAAGACACTGCACTTAGTAGAAAACAGGCTGTAACAGATAAGCTCAAAAACAAACTTTCTGTGCAGGGCAGCCTTGTTTCTTGTATTAAAGAAATTAGTAGGCAACAAGACACATTCATTTGTTGGACAAAAAAAATTTCAGTTTTCATTTTCCCCTCTTATTTCACTCCTGAATGAAATTAAAAAGTTATTGATGTTGTAAGACTTTCTGAATAGGAAAAAAAAATAAAAAATGAGGCCCTTATGAATATTATATAGTGCTTTTACTTTTGAGATCTACAATAATCTCACCTTCTTTTCCCGTCATCCCTATAATTTGTGCCAATCTCACTGGTAGAGCTCACTTCATCATAACCGGAGCAGGACGCCTCTAGGACTGCTTGATTCACAGAGTTGCGTGAACCCCTCTTTGATGGGCTGTCTGGTTTCTCATCGCCCGACTCTGATGAACCTACGTCAACCACCTCACACTGGGGTGCTGGAACTTCCACTAGTTCCAGAGAAGCATCACTGTCATTCTCATCTTTGTTTCTTGCTGTTTGAGCAGCAACTCCATCCTCCTGTCTTGGAGGAGTGGATGTAGTAACTTTTTCTCCTTTAGGTACCTTTCCACCCTTGACTTTCCGGACAGGCTTAGAGTCAATTATATCCTGTTCTGTATCACTGTTCTCTGGCACGTGGGCTGCCCTCAGAGTTTTCTTCTTCCTTAACTTTCTCCTCCTCCTGTTTCCTTTTTCTGCTGGGGCTACAGTGGTTGCCACCTGTTGCTCGGACGGTTCTGCTGACAGTTTGGGGGTTTTATCCATTGGTGTTTCTGGAAGGACTAAATGCTTCGCAAGAGGAGTGCTACACTGATCCAGTAAAAAGCTTTCAGTCACCGTATCATTTATTTCTCTCTTGCTAAAAACAGACAGTGAATGAGGAGAAAGGTTTGCAGGAAGTCCAGCCTTTCCCCTGTCCGCAGCAGGCTTGTGAACATCTTGATTAGTGTGTTGGAAACAAGCTGCCAGCTCTGATAGGGATATGGTTTCAGAGATAACTGGATATACTGAAGTCTTCTGGTTGGTCTCTTCTGAAGAAAGCAGACTAGTGTTATATTCAATCTGTACAGCAATAAATATTTACGCAAAATTGCTTTCCCTGCATTTTTCTGTTTATACTTAATTGTGCATGCAAAGTACATTTTCCCACATGTTGAAAGCTACATGCACATGCAGATTCGCTATCTCAGTCAGCTATCCAGCCTTTAAAAAACCCCACAACATAGCTGAAGAATAAAATGTTTATCTGTGTACCCAGAACCAAAGGAATGGGGCACATCACTCAAGTTGCTGGCTGACTATATGCTTTTAAAGTTCTGACAAACAGCTTTTGGTGAATCCTATATTGACGGCTTCACTGGGTGCTGTCTTACCAGCTGTCACCACTGCTGCAGGACTGGTATTAGCCAGTGCATGCCTAGTATGTCTCAGCTGCTCATGTTACAGATTTGCTAATAAGTTAAGATTGACTGACTTTATTTGATTTTAAAAAATCATTTTTAATAGAAATATAGAGGGACAAGAAATATATTTTAATGAAACTTACAGTTGCACAGCAAAAGCCGTTATGAAATCCTTTGTACAGTCCCGTACCAAGGCCAGAAGAATGGGCTAGAATAGTGTTTAAAACTTAGGTAGTAAATTGAGGGTTTGAAAGGTTTCTTTGTAGTTAACTAGTCTTCTGTATGTAGAAAGTGTATTGAAATGTCAGAATATATGATTAATGGGAACTGGGGAGAGTCGACTGGAACAGCTTGTAGTTATCTGCCAAGAAACCATGAACTTGAGTAAAAGGTAATTCTGGCAGGGGGAGATCGCGACCACTGACTCATATACCACCTACCCAAATCGTACCCCAGACCCATTTCTGGACCTTTCTAACCTTTACTGCGCAGAATCGGATATGGGAGGAGAATATGTTAATGATTTTCAGGAAATATCATGATTATGCATGAATACTTAATGACTATGCATGAATAAGTTCTATATAT
Organism: Falco biarmicus; assembly: GCF_023638135.1. Classification (NCBI taxonomy): domain Eukaryota; kingdom Metazoa; phylum Chordata; class Aves; order Falconiformes; family Falconidae; genus Falco; species Falco biarmicus. Next base: position 23,984,953 of record NC_079294.1, on the reverse strand, counting down.
AGTGTCTGATTTTGAAACTTGGTGTGCGTTGATCGTGAGAAGACTCACTCACGCACCCAGCCGTTAATAAAGAAGTGTCTGCTTATCTACATCACATTGGTGTCAATAAGTTCTTCATTCCGAGATTTCGGTAACACTCAGAGACACAATTTGAAGATCTTGCACTTAAGCCATCTGCATTAGTTATTTCTACCAAGTTACTTGGGCCCAATTGAAAGTGAGCCATGCACAACCCACTCTGCAACCTTTGGTCCTGGGAATGGCAGCACTGTAGCCACCAGGGCAAGCTTTGTAAGTTCATCAGTGGTGGCCTAAGCAATGGGGCAAACATACTCTCCCTGTCACTTTAATTCAAAGCCAATATGAACAAATGAATCCAACCTCTCAACTGAGACAAGCTAAGAGCACAGGCAGCATCTCTCACAGCTGTGCTTCCCACACCCTGAAGTTCCACAGCTGCATTTGCAGTAACTACAATCCAGAACAGGATGTTTCAAGTTCACTGCATTTACTGGGTGGGATCTCTCAATGCGAATGGGAAGCTGGCAACATTTGAAACACCTCCCTGCTTCCCTCTCTTAGAAACCAGCAAATTAAACCTACAGCAATGATTAGACAAAGCTGTTGGACTGTTTAACACATCATAGTACAAATTTGATGCTTTGAAATCACACATCCAACTAGACACAGCTTAAACGTGAGCATCTCGCCCCACAACCTCCTCAGGTGGGAAGTTCCAAGATAAAATTAGAACTTGCTGACAGCCAAGTATATTGTATTTAAACTAAGTCGATGGAAAGCTATTTTTCCCCTGACCCATAGCTGTCACACACAGCTGCAACCTGTTAGAAAACCCTCTAGGCAGAAGAAATGAATGCTTAGACACGGTTTGAAGTTACTGTGTGGAATTATATTGGGAAGGCGGCGTACAAGCCCTTGAATTCTGAATACACCTCTAATATCATGCATCCCTCATTACCCACAGGAAGGGGGAAGGAAGAAAGTCCAGTCACTTAAAAACAAAACAACCAGGAAAATCAAAGTAACTGGCAACTTAAACTGAAATTTCTAAACCCAAAAGTTATTAATTGTCAGCACTTGGGAGTACTGTAGGTGTTAGAAAAGGAAGTAGGAAATCACCGTGTAGTGCAATAAAACAGAATCACTCAGTTCCACAGGTGGGAGAGATTGCTGGGAGTTAGGGGAAACCAAATGCAATCAGCTCCTTCAAAGCAAGGCTGAGCTGACATCCTAGGAAAGCTAACAAGCCAGGTGTTCAATCCCCAGAAAGCATACAGCCAGCCCCCAGAGAGAACTCCTCTCCACCAAATTACAAAATTTACCTGATGGCAAATCCTTATTTTTCCCAAAAATTACCAAATTCATTTGATGGCAGACATATTTAAAATTTAATGCATACAGAAGTTGATCAATACCAAAACCACATTTGACAAACATCAAAAACAAATCTGTAGGAAACTGAAAAATATGCTAATGCAATGAAGACAATTAAAAAGTAATCATTTAAGTAATAAATACAGCTATACATTGAAGGTTCACCTTTATGAGAGAAAAAACCAAACCGCACTCTTTAGTTTCTGTTGTGCCTGCACAAACATCAGTGAAGTCTGAAGATTTTGCAAGCAAGGTGCTTCATGCCACTGTAGCTAGTGATCACTAAATCTTTATTCTGAATATTCCAACTCTAAAGAAAAATTACACCTCTCCCTACTGATGTTTCAACATAAGAGAATGGCATATGCCAATAAAAATGGGAAAGTGAAAGAAAGATAGTGGCTTCCTAAAAGCTGAGTCTTAACGAAGCAAACAAACACAAAAGCAGATTCTCCCTGCCACCCAAGTTTACTTTAGCGTACACCCTTAGAGCTTCATAATCCCTGTCAAATCCTCCAAAAAAAGATGAAGCAAAATTCACAATACTACATCAATGTAACTTAATGTAACAGAGTGGAATACAGGAAATGCAATGGTGACTGAAAAAGCACAAAGAACACTATTTATACAGAATTCTACATCTGAAGCAAACTGCAAAAAGGTATAAAACCAAAAACCTTTAAAATTCTTCTATTTACAGTAGTCTAAGCTTAAATTCAGCCAACACTTATCTTGTGCTTGAGAAAAAAACACACTTATAAAAGTAGAGCAGCACAGCTTTTTCCAATAGTGTTTTCCACTTAAACCAAAGAAAAACATTTTGTGTTGGCTATATTTACCTTCAACAACGATTTTACTTATTAAACTTTATATTAAATTATCTAAGTTAAAGGTTTGGGTAAGTGACATTGTTATGGCAAACAACTGTCATAAGTCACCTGGCTTGACTTCACAGGCTCTTAGGAAGCAGAGTAGAAGACAAAAATTACAGGGGAGGTTTTAAGGTTTGGGGTTTTGGGGGGTTTTTTGTTTGTTTTGTTTTGCGTTGGGTTTTTTTGTTGTTTTTTTTTAATTAACTAAAAGGATGTAACTTTCAAATTCATGTCTGTTCTATTTTTTAAGTAAAACTAGAAATCTGTAGGTGCATATGACTACAATTTGCATGTGCTTAATTTAAAAAATGTAGAATCCATTTGGATGTGCTGTAAAGAAGACCCCAGCTTCTAAGACCATTAAGTTGACAAAGCCCTACACAAGTTAATGGGAGTTCACCCCTGTACAGCACGCTGCAGGTTTGAGACCCAACTTCCATTCTTTTTTGGGGAAAAAAAAATATTTTCCTTATTTTCTTAAACCTAGTTCTCTTAAAACAAAGGGAAGCCATACATACCATCCTTCTGCTTCACCTCTCCTGCTCGGGAAGCACATGGAGAGCTCTGGAGGACTGAATTCACATTTTCTTCTGCGCTTTTTGGAGACACAGGTTCTCGTTTAACTTGTACTGTGGAGTCAGGAGGAGTGGTAGGTGTGATGCCAGAAGACTGGAATGGTGAGGGCATGCTTACATGAACAGAAGCTCCCAGTGGAGATACAGAAGACGACAAAGTGTCCAAAAGGGGCAGGAAGGAGCCTGCAGGAATTAAGTCAGCTGTCATCTGTGATTTGCTATTTCTTCTCTCACTCAAGACGCTGCAGGAAAGTTGCTCTGGCAGTTCAGAAGGCTCATATGTTTCTAATGGAAAAAGAGGAGATGGGAGGAAAAAAGCACAAGAAATTCACAGAACAAAAATGTTCACATTTTACAATAAAATTTAGTAGTGCCAAGAGCTCATTTACTGTGAGCACAGAAAGAGAGTAATTTGTAAAAAAGCCACTAGATGGCACTACCAAAGACGACAGACCAGACTTGAACAATAAAGACTTCAATTTGAAAGCCTACAATTTATTGCACGTTTTAAATGACTGAATTCAAGCTAAACACAACTTTTACAAGATGCTTAGCTCAAAGAATATGAGAGTCAGCAGCCCACTGTTGTGATTTTGTGGTATCATGTACCTTGTAACCCCTGCAAGATCTGGATTCTCTGACTTCTCAGTGTACTCATTTCCATGGTTATCTGCAAAACAGTTGTGGTTTAAATCAATCCTAATTAAGGCAGTTTTACAGGCTGCTAACTTCTAGTTCGGAGGCTCTCGAAAGCCGACTGTTACCTGTTGCTTTAATACGAGGAAACGTTGAACCTCAACATAGGCAGCCTGCAGGGCAGCCCTAGCCTGCAAGAGACTGCTGTCCACACTGTGCAGGGACTTGCTTAACTCTTCTTCCCTCAGTGAAATAGCCAACAACTGATCTACCTGAGAACGCTCTGAAAAAGAAACAAAACATAAGAGTATAACTCTACTTGACCAGACATTACAATACATTACACATGGTACCTCAATAAGTACTACCACCCCAGAACATAAAAAAAATCACATTAATCAGGGCAAGAGTCACCCAAGGAGCTGGAAAGGAGTATCTATGCACAGGAATAGTCAGGTCTACTTAAAACAAGTGCAAAGTTGAGTAATTCCTCTTTACAGGATCTCAACTTTGACTCTACTATTTCCATCATAGCTTTGTCAGCACTGATTTAGTTTAGCTGAACAAACCACAAAGATCTTTTATTGAAGTACATGTGTACATAAAGTACAAATACACACTTGCCTTTAATGTAATCAAAAAGGCAAAAGCAAATTTAAGCTAAACAAGATTTAAACTAAATTAATCCAGAAACTGAGGAAAGGCAGCTTAAGAGAAAAAGAACCTAATGATAACAAAAAAAAATAAAATCAATCATTTACTGTCCAGGATGATCCTGGGACTTGAGACTCATGTTTCTGATATCTTGAGAAAGAGTCTCTGAGCACTGTACTCAGTAAAAGATCCTACTATACTACCTTCTACCATCCTCTGGCATTACAGAGATTCTCCAAATTAAGTTTCAGTTGGAGTACTGCTTAGTTCATTCAGGTTATAGCTTCCTTCAGTAGATTTAATACCTTAACAATGATGCTAAAGCAAAGTCATAGAAAGGGAGAAAGAAAGATTTCACTGAATGTGTTATTAGTCTCCATAATAAACACCAGTCATCAAAGACACAGAGGCTGATAAAAAACCCCACCTTTTCAAGCAGTGAAATTTCATTTGCACAAGAAGATCCATATTAATTGCCCTGCATTCCAAACACCTCTTGCTATAAAGAAATAATTAATAAAGAGAAATTGAACATTTCAAAGTTATCTTCTGGACCCCAAAGCTCCCAGGTGGTGATGCAATGATTTAATTCCCAAAGAAAACATTCTGCCTAAAACACAGATGGTTCATTTTGATACACAGTGATGTGGATCTGTTAGGCACATTTGAGAAAGACCTTTCTGATGCCAGAATTAGAGTTTTGTTTGGTCAGGAGCAGGAGGGAGTGAGGCATTCCACATTCATTTCCATTGAGGACAAGGAAGGAGGAGTCAAAAAATAGGAAGTCTTGCCAGAGATGTCAAAACCAGAACACAGCCCAGGTTACACAGAGTACAAGTTTTCTGGTGAGACCACCCAGAAATAGATAGGGAAAGTTGCATGGCTGAATTAGAAGGGAGTGATGGGTGCTTCCCGCTTCAGAACTTCCATCCGAAAAGGAAAAAAAGGTCTCTTCCCTGAGCAGGGGAAATCAAGCGTCCCATCTGTGCAAACAAGCACATAAAGTGCAGGCAGAAAGGAGGCACAAGATTTTCTCTTAGAAATAACTTCTGACAAATTTACATGGGACTCTTCAGAGAATAATGTGTTGCAGACTTGAGAGACGTCCACCTTATGATCTTCATTAAGAGCCCAAGAAGCACTAAAATAACATTATGGAACTAGCATTTTAACCAAGTTAAAATACTACTAGGTATTTATAACCTCTATATCAGATTCACACGTGTATGATATCCACTCACCTTTTTTCCCTTTGATTTTTCTTCTCTTATTCTTTCTTTCTAGACTAGGGATTTCAGGTGAAGACCCCTCCTGCAAGTAAAAATCATTTATTAACAAAAGCTACATGAACCATTTTGCCTAGATCAAAAAGTCAAACACCCACTGTCTTTTCAACCATTACCATAACCCTCAGAGAAGAACACACAACCAATTTTGCACATTCTCTATAACTCATCTTTTCGTCTGCTCTTAAAAAGAGGGAAGGCAACAAAGTGAGCACTGTGTTTTCATCTCAGCTACAAAGAAATATCAAATAAGCCAACAGCCTTCTAGTTGCTCAGATGTTTAAGACTACACCTTGGGTCAGATTTTCTGCCCTTAGCTGAAGGTCTAGAGGATTAAATCGGTGAGGAAATTAAAATATTACTTTCTGCACACAACAAAAACATTTTGATCAGAAACATTTTTTTCCCCCTTTGGGTAAATCCAAGACAGGACAGTGAAATAAATTCAGATTTGAGAAATAATTTTAAGCATATAATTTTGTAAAACGGTTGTCTTGCTTGACCATAAGATCAGGAACATCAAGGAAAACAAATTTCTACTACAGCCTAGCTTCCATTTAAGTTTTGAAACAAAGACTCTTGAACCAAGACAAAGAGCCTTTCCGCTACACCAGGTACTTTGATGGAAATATTTTAACAGCTCTCATTTACCAGCATGAGCATGCCAGTTACCAAATAAAAGTTAAAGAGCATTTGCCGTTTCTACTATTAAAAAAGATTAAGCAGAAGTCCTGCACCTTGAAGGCAGAAATGGAAAAAAATCTTAAAGCAAGTTCAGTCAAATAAGCAAATTAGTTTGAGGCTACAAATGGGGAAAGTCCTCTTTGCAGAGATAATTCCAAGGCTGAATAACCATTGACAGGAAAAAACATTTTTTAGGGCACCAAAGCTGGACAAAATTGCACACTTACTCCAGTTGCTCTTCGTTTCTTTCCAATTCCTTGGCTGTCATTCTGCTCAGTACCAGATGTGCAGCTACTATCTGTAGCTGCATCTATGTTATTAGACACTGCAAAAAGTGAAGCATTATTTGAAGCTGGACGATTTTCTTCTGAGATTTCTAGTACATTTTGTTTTTCAAGAAGAGGAGTTCTCTTCTCTGGGCTCTCCTGGTCTTGTTTAGCGAGACCTGTGACCTCAGAGGTGGCCTGTAGACTGTCACTCCTTCCACTAGTCTCAGTTCTTTCAGACATAAATGGTGACAAAGGAAGAGGAGATGTCTTCCGTTTCAAGTCAGCCTCAATGTCAGCGCGTGCCTCATACCCAGATGTTATGTGATGTGAGTGGCTGGCTGCAACTATTTGCCCGCTTTCTTTCGTTTTGGCTTGTTCATTGAAGAAACTATAAGCAGAAGGATTTCTGTCTGCAATGACACTGCTTTCAGAAAAGCTACGTTTTCTGGCTGAGCCAGGAACTGCTAAGGAAATCCCTTCCCACTGGAATCCTTCTAGAGTAGACAGATCAGATTCTTCACTGAGCTCTAGACCCTCTTGCTCATTTTGAACAAGAGGCACCATTTCTATGCCAAACCTTTAACAAGATAAAAAGAAAAATAAATACACATGTAACAAGCCAGCTAAATCTAGAACAAAGCCTCCCCCTTCCCCAAATGCACATTACTGCTTTAAGAGATCAGGCAACTCATTACACCGGTATTCTGTGCTTTCTGTCTCATCTGGCAAAGGAGTATCTTCTTGTGTATCACAGAATTAGATTTAGTGGCTAAGAACCGACAGCATGATTTCCAAGTCAGAAATCACATTACTATAATTATTCTAAACTTGGTTTGGAATAAGCAAATATGACATCTTTTTAAGATGCTTCAAAAACTTCAGGATTGAAGAACGTTTCAAAAGTGAAGTATTATATAATTGCTTGCCCTAAACACAAAACCAGTGTATCAGATTAAAAGACTAGCAAGTGAAGCAGAAGCATTTATTCTGCCTGCAGCAACGCAAGCATTTCCTGTAGTCCTAAATAAATGAAGAAATAAGCAAGTCACAGCACTGTTCAGATTGTGATTGAATTTTTACATTCTTCCACTTACTAGAACTTGAAAAGCAAATATATTGCTAGTCTCCATATTCAAATATTAAGCAACTATTATGAAATGATCAGAACCTTTTCTGAGCAGCAGACTGCTATTATTTATGGATAGACATCCATAGTAGCAATCAATCACAAAACCTCTAAAGTTATTTGTATACGCAAAAGATCGTGGTATAGCAAGCTTCATTCTGAAGTCTTAGTTTTAGGATTCTGGAATTCTTTTTGGATTTGGAGAAAAACCACCCACTCCCCTCAACACGCACACAGAGCACATTAGATCTGAAAGCTACCAACCTTGGTAAACCTTTGCCAAGTTCCTGTTTCTTCTTTGTTACCTGCTGGATGACTTGATCCCAGTTTACATTTCTCCGGGAAGCACTAAGAATCTGCCTAAGGGTGGGTTTTAGCCCTGACTCCTTCTCTGTCTCACTTCTCCGATGGCCGCTCACATTCCGAATACGCCGTGCATTATTGAGATTGGGCTCTGGAAGATGTGTCCCAGCTTTGCTCTTCAGACTAATATGTCGTGTCAAGTCTCTTTGCAGGGAGGCAGGGAGGCCAAGTTTGCTTAAATCAGGAAGAAGGAGGCCTAATGACTGGCTTCCTCCTTTTTGCAACTCATGATCTGAAGGATTTTCAAAACCTTCCATTTCAAAGTGATCATGTGACTTGACATGCTCTTCGTCCCCTTCTCCATCCTGTGAGGCAGTTTTCAAACGCACGTGCAAATGGTCCTGACCACTCAACGGAGAAACTGTGGATCCCATCTGAATTGCAGAATCTTTTAGATTGGCAGAAACAACACTTGAAGCAGCTGGCTTTTCATCACCTTCCTTTTCAGAGGTGGCAGGTTTACCTTCTGGAGTGTCACAGGGTAAACAAGAACTAACAGAAGAACACAACTTTTCAACTCTTGCTTCTGACTTCTCACGTACGGTCAAATCGTCATCGCTCACATCTTCTAATGAATCTAGTCTGAACTCGTTCTTTGGTGATGCTTTCCCAGTTTCTTCACTATTCTGGTTACTTGTATGCTTGCAAGAGCTTAAGGGAGTATTTTGCAAGGAATGGTTGGACTGAACATCTTTGGGGTTTTGTTCTGCTTCACTGAAGTTATTAACAGGCTCTGGATTGCTACCAAGCACATCTGTGTTGTCTTGTAAGTTACCAGCACACGCACGATGCCGGTTCAACGAATAAGAGGAGACACTGTTTGTTTCCAAGTTCAGTGCATTCAAATGATTCCGCTCTTCACTAGCTGAGGATAACACGAGCTTGACATTTTTTAAAAGACTGTTTGTGTCTTGCTTTGGGGAAGATAACTTTATATCTGTGATATTCAGAAGAGGAGACTTCAGTGATGGCATCCTACTACTCCTGCCATCATCTCTGTCAGGCTTTTCACCACTGGAACAGTCTTTCATTACTTTGCAAGAATCAAGATGATCTGAGGTTACATTAGAAGGGGAAGATGCTTCTTGTTTAAGTCTTGAAAGACTAACATTGGCTTCACAAGCTTCTCCCTTCATTGCTGAATCAGTAAGAGGCATAAATACAGAATCCATTTTATCTGGAGTTTTAGAAACATTATCTTCAGACCATGGTTGCTGCTCTGCAGCTTTCTGGGACCGGTAAGGAGTCCAGCGATACATTTTATCTCTGGAAGGACTGCCACTTTTCCCACTGACTCTTGAAGTTTTGCCTTCTGGTTGCTTCAACATACCAAAATCCAATGCCCCCTCAGAAGGAAGTTTATCACTAGTAAAATCAAGCAAGTCACTCTTATTTTTTCGATCTCTATATGGCAGAACATCAATATCTTTCTCCTGCTGCTGCCATGCATATCTTTCCTTATTATATTTAATAGGATCTACCAAATATGTACCTCCTGAGCTTCCAAAATTCCAGCCATTTGCACCATGAGGACTAGATTTCCAGTTTCCTCCATAACTCTTTGAATTCCAGCTAGAAAAATGACCTGTTCCTTCTGAGTGCCAAGTAGAATTTCTCTCCCTGGCACCGTGATGCCAATTTGACGTTCCTCCTCTCCGCCCACTTGGATGCCAAACATTTCCAGAATTCCCATAGTTACGCCAATTTGAAGAGCTTCCTGAAACATTCTGGTGCCATCCAGAGTGTCCCCTTGGGCCAAGTGAATGTCTGTTTATATTAAGGTTCCTCTGAGAGTGTGAAAATTTGCCTTGTCTAGGGTTAATATAATCATCCTTTTCCCATTTCCAGTCCCTTTGTGATGCATTATGATGATGCCACAATGACTGGTCATAAGCTTCTCTTTCTTTGTAAGTAGCTCTTTCTTCTCGCCTTCTCTGTGATCTCCTATCATCACATTCTAATTCTTGATTTGCACAGCTTGATTCAGCTTGCCTACAAAACAATTGAGAAAACCTAAATACTGATGCCTTTCCACACAAATCCAACAGCACACAAGTCTCATGCGTTTTATTTGCACTGGGAAGAAAACTTTTTTTTTTAATAAAAAGAGACAGAGGTAGTTTATTTAGCTGCTTTACTATTCAGGCTTCTGTATTCAAAACTAATGTAGTACCTTCACTTTAATATGGTATTTCAAAATTGCTCTTACAAGAACAACTGGTTTGGTGTAGGGACAGTTCAATAGACTAAATATTTCTGTTTAACTCAGAAGATACTAGTCCAATAACTAGTAAATAGAATGGAATATTAAGAAACAAACAAAAAGAGAGCTCCTATCTGTTGTATAATCTTTGTTATTTAAGTAATCTTGATAGATGAAAAATTAATTAGTAGTAAGATAATTTTTTTCTGAAGACTATTCCATTGGTGTTAGATAGCATATCTAGAGCAAATTGATACAAAATAGAAGGAAAGTTTGGCTGAGAGAAGCAGTTACTTAGTGGAGAAAACAACTGAGATCATGACCCAGTTTATAAAGCTTCAGTTAAAACACAGATGTAAAACATCCACAGAAATTGTACCTCAGATACAAAAATATTTCTTCTTATTTTAACCAACAGACTGGAACAGTCCACAGCCTGCAACGCTGAGTCCGTATGAGCCTCCCAGAAGCGCTATGTACTGCCCTTTGGATAGTACTTGTGCTTGACAACTTATCACGAGCATGTGGTAAATTACTAAATGCACATTTAAAGATAAATGCTACCTTAACACCAACAGCTATTCCTAGGGTCAGCAGTCTAAATGTTCCAAGTATTTATTCCACATTTAATAAAAGTTTTTTCCAAAACCTGATTAGAGAAACGCTTCTTTCTGGCATCACAGGAATACATTCGTTCCAGATTCCTAGATACACAAGACAGGAAACTTTCACACTACTGCTCAAAAACAATTGATTTGAGTGAACTAAAAATTCCTATTGTACCACTCTAAGTTTTCAACACATTCCAATTTTGCTAAAAGATGCAAATAATTACTCTCTAATAGTAAATGGCGTACTGCATAAGATAAAGTTGAGCTCTAAAACAAAGATTCAAAGAAACAATGCCTAAGTGATACTGTAAATTCTAGGAGCTGCCTCAACTAGATTATGATCTAGTTGACTATTGCTGTAAAAGAAAAAAAACCAACCCTGCCGTATTAGTAACTTAATCCACATACTTTCTTTCCCCCCCACTCCAAACCAGCATCCAGCAGAGACACACTTTCTAAGATCTCAGTTGCCTCAGAATACCACTGTACTGACAGCATTACTCCTTTACTATAAAACAGGAAAAGTGACATTGTTGCTACCTACGTTAACCAATATGAAAACATTACCATCCTGCAGTACAGGGACACCCTAGTATGACAGAACACTGTCAAAACCAAGTAACAACCACAGATTTGTGCACTGGGAGACACTATTTGAGATTTCTAGCCACAACAAGCAAGAGCTTCTTTCAAAAATCGTATGCCCCTTTAATACCACCCCCATGCCATAAATCTATTCAAACAATATATTCCCAACTGGAACATATTTGCAATGCACACTTGCAGAGTTACACAGAAGATAAAAGGCAATACTTATTACTCTCTGCAGCCTTCTATTTCATAGTGAGCCACCAGAATTATGTTTAGCTAATGGTAAGCAGCAAGATAAAACAGGTAAGAAATTTCATTCAAGGATTACGGGATTTCAGTGTGACACTGACAGAGAAATCCGATTAATTTTAAAAATAGACAGATTAGGGTTTTATAACATAACCTTTTCAGCAACAGTTTCTAAAAGGCCAGTTCCTATAGACACACCTCACCCCAAAGAGTATTAGCACTAGCGTCATGTTTATTAAGCCTTTCAGTTAAATGGGTATCAAATATTAAAATAAAAATATTAGGGCTCTCAAAATACACGATTCCACACTGGGGACTGTTTTTATCCATAATGGAGAATAGCTGTGCTTCCTTACTAGTAGCAGATCAACAGAACAGGCACATTCAGCAGAACCACATTTACATGTTGAAACTACAATATCCACACAGATCACTTGGATTGTTCTCGTAACATATACGCTGGCTACAGGCATTGTACATTTCGTGAGCACCTACACCTTACGAGCATACCCCAACTGTGTTAAAAGCAATTCTATGACCTAATAGGAGAAAGGAAGACTCACCGGTTCCGTTCCTTCCTTTGCTTGATTAGTTGAATCAGTTCTTTGTCAAGGTATTCTTCTTCTGCCTCTTCTTTCTCTTCCTCTTTCCTGTCATGGGCATCAACATTGTCTTTGTGCAGCTGGCTGGAGATGTGCTTGGCATATGCTGACAAACCCACCAGGGTCACCCTGCACACCTGGCATTCATGGTTACTGTCCCTAGGAAGAGAGGCAGAGGGTGGACTTTCAGTTCTGCCAACAGGCATGGCACGGCACGTATCTCTGGTCTTACTTTGTTTCCTCTGAATGTGCCCAAGTTCAAGGCAACTAGTTTTGCTCAGTATATTTAACTTACTTGAATTCTCTGGGGTTTTTTCTTTCAAGGTCTAGTTTCTTGATGGTCAGTTTTGAAGATTTTTTTTCCAACAATCAAGAGGTAAACGACTTGGTAATAAAGCTGTGTTAACTGAGAGAAGGAATTCTTCTTGAATTGTTGTACTCAAAATCTTATCAGAGGAAACATAGTGAGCACGGAGGCAGAGTGGAAGGCTTACAGAGCTAGCGGGAGCTGCTCTGAAGCCCATCCATGGTGCCAGCTGCACTGGGGAAGCCTGGTGACAGCTTCTACATTTAATCCTTGCCTTGAGCCTTCCCCCAGTGAAATTTAGAAGAGGGAGGACGCAGTACATGCATACAGCCAATCCTGATACAACATAATCTAAACTGGGACAGTTGAGACTGCTGCCTGGAATGCAAAGACTCCACAGCACAGCGAGTGATGGAAGGGTGTCTTCAGTTCACTGTACTTTATTTGGTTCAAGTGTGCATGAGGTCTGCTTTCTACTTTAGAGGACTTGATCTTAAAAAATACAGAAATTATTTCAGCTGGAGGAAGTTGACAGCTGTGTCAGACAAATGGCTTTACTCATGTTTCTGTGAATACTGGATTAAGGTTACAACATTTTTTTACCTCCCCCCTCCCCAAGAAATTCAGATTTCTAAAAATACCTGATTTCTTTCTCCGGACAAAACCTTTCAATACTCCACTATTAAGGAAATATGTTGTTAATAATAAACCTAAACAAGGAAAGTATGTGCACCAGTTAAAAAAAAGTCAGAAAAAAATTAATGAGAGCATAGTCCACTGCAAATAACTCAGCAGGACTAACTTAGGACCCACTGCCTGCCTCCACAATGCTTTCTTCAATTCTGTTTAATTCATAAAAGCAGATCTGCATATCCCTATGGCACACTTGAGACCAAAGTCTTGTAACAGTTGCATTATAATACCAACACACAGTTCATGACTGGGGGTCAAAAAATCAGATCCATACAAAAAAAAAAAAAAGAAATCTGAAGTCTTTTTTTTTTTGAGCAAAGTTAAAAATAAAATAAGAAAAAAAATAATCTAAAGATGCACCTTCACTCAAGATATTGAGCAAACATCCTTATTGGAGTTGTTAATGGCATGTCAGCAGCTACGTCTTATTTATCCTGGAAATTTGTGGGTTTCCTGCTAACATAGTTGAGCTATTTAACCAATGCTGTCATTCAGGCACAGTTAGAGAGGATTTTATTTTAAATAGACTAATTATTAGAAATTATTTTTTTACATTTATTTTGTATGTTGCAGCCTAACTAATTCCAGATTAAGTATTTGGATAAATTTTTACTAAAGTCAGAAGCCTACAATTTAGTTTGTATTTTCCAGAGGGTGTACTTCATTTTGCACTTCACACTCACTAATAAATATGCAAGTTAACCCAATAAAGATAAGCAAATACAATCAGTAAATGTTACTAATGCCACTGGAAGAATCCTCTCCATGTTCATAAATGCCACATCTATGCATTGCTAATAAGACTTGTTTTTTACTTAGGACATCACACAAGGCAAACTGCAAATAGAAAGCTGGTTTCTTGCTGAAAAAGGTGTTCTTTTTACATAACATTCCACTTCAAACATAAGGAAACTTCAATGAGAAACAGTGGTACTAATTAGGTTTTAGAAAACAATCCAAATCCTCCCTATGACTCATGTTTCAATTCTTTCATAAAACCATCATCCTCATTTATAGACTAACTGAATAAATGCAAGGTTTTACTTACTTTGGAGAAAGCCAGTGAGTTAGCAGCTAGCCTAAGGACAAAGAACTTCTTTCTATCACTTATAACTTGCAAGTTCCTAATTACAAAGCTGTCGCTCTTGGACTAACTGACCATCTGGAAAGAAAAGACTTCTCTGTCCTGTTCTTAATCTCTATGAATCCGACGAATAAAACCACTATTTTTTTCTATAAGAAAAACTGCTTTAATTTAACATGAATTGGTTAGTGGTTCAGCTAGTTGCACTTCAGGGAATTTAGATCTCCTTCAGTTCTTTCCTTCACCTATCCCCATTAGTATCAGCCAGAACTGAGCACACCCCATGACACACACTGATCATGTCTATGCATTTCCCTATCATACAGGAACTCAAATCACAGTTGCTCAACAAGAAGGCCAAAAGCAGTTTGAAATAAACATAACAAAAGTATTCTCAGTATGAACACATTCAAGAGCTTTATTTACTGGATGTGTGTGTGCGCTTCAGATGGCAGACTCAATATGCCTCATACAAGATTATTATTTCATTTCAATTTAAAAACAAAAAACAAACCAAAAAGCAAAACAAAACCACTAAAGCTCGGTACTTGACAACCAATTCTCCCTATGTATCACATGGAATAAGACTTCAAGAAGAGAAGAGTCTTACAATGTTTCAGAAAATTATTCTAGCTCTTGAGATTACTAAATTAACTTTAAAAGGAGGAAACTGTGAACCAATGTATGCATTTCCTTTACCTCTTCCCTACAGAAAATCTAAAAAGTGATGATGCTAAACTTGAAGGTAATAAGATGCTGATACTACACATTTTAACAGTATTATCCTCTGTTACACAATTCAACCACACTCACAAGGCTGTTGCTTGTGCTTCACATTTTCCACTTGAGAGTACCATTTGCTTTACAAGGCTGCAAGGCTCTGAAAAGACTTCTACTCATCTTAAATGAGAGGAAGAAGGAGAGGCACAGGGGAAGAGAACAAGGCTGCTTCTGCACAGTGAAAAATGAAGTTCATCATTCATTTTGAGAACAAACATCTTCCATGCATTCTTCTAAAAGTAATGAAGACAGTTACCTTTGTAACAGAAAATGAAATGATGATGAAACAAATTTAATTTAATTTCAGTCTTATGGAAGTGGAAACCCAAGAACTGTCAGATCACTTAAAAGTCACTGCAGACACATACGTAAACTTGAAATTACTGTGACCTTCAAAAGTCATAAACTAACAAAAATAAACATTAACTTAGAAGGCCAGAAATAAGATGCCAAAATGTGTGAAATTTTAAGAAGACCTCAGAATCACCATCCAAAGAAAGTCCAGAACACAAATGTACTACAAGTTAGCTGACCAGAAGCCCCAAGGCAGGTTTTAGTGCAGAGGACATTCCAGTTTCTGAGCACCCCCTCCCAGCTGTTCAGTAACAGAACATCCTTTTCACACTCAACAGGACAGATACCAAGTAGCATGATGTGCTTGATCCCACTCATAATTTCAGAACGTTCCTAGCTCCCAAGATACCGTTGTACAGGGCAGAGAAAACAAAATTATCTGGGAGTTTTGTTTGTGTTTTGTTTTTCTTTTCTTTTTAAGTAAGTAGCTGAATTCAGAAAAAGAACCCAAGAAATGTAGGGCTGAGCAAGGGATGGCAATGGCAGGACAGGGGGGAGAAAAAAAAAAAAGAAAAGGGTGGGGAACATGAAGAAGGTATCACTTTTATGTCCTCCATCTTTACTACAAAGCAATTTTTACTGAAAAAAAGAAATAGCTTCCAAAAAGCCGCTTTCATATGTTTTCTCAGTGTGACACAAGAACAACTTTGCTGATCTGGATAACTTGAAGGTTTTCTGAATCCCACTAAAACAAATTTCATTTCAAGAGTGATTATTTTTCTTTCTGATATATTTTAACATTTTGATAGTCCACAAACCCCCGCCTTAAAACAGGTTGGTGATAAAGATTCTAAAGGTGGAAGTTTTTTTCCCCAGTTTACTAACCTGCTGTGAAGCCGCAGACAAATTAATCAAATATTAAATGGAAGCAGAAATTAGACAACAGAGGTTGTTAACAGACAGTTAATATGCACTTCAAGGTAAGCAGTATCTTTTTACTTACTGTCCTGCCATAAGGGTTATATTATTTTACACAGAATTTGAAATGTTAGCAGATGTAAGTGGACATACACATACGCTATGCATTTTCTGGAAGTCTTAACCTAGAAACATTTTAAAGTGCTGATTTAGACAAACTACAGCAATACTTAGTGATTATACACAATAGTAGTATAAAATACTATACAGCTGGCTCAATTAAGGGTATTCATCTGTGGCAGGTACGTAATACAATCTTGTACTCCAAATGCGGACACTTTTCTGCAGCTACTCACATACTTTGCATATAGAGTTACTGAAGAGAAGTAAGTTTCTAACTTCCTCTAGTTTTGAAACGTAGTAAAACAGAACAGTTTCAGCACAACTTAACCACATGGTACGTGGCCATTAGTATCTATCATGGTATAGATCAGAGCCTTAATTTCATTTAGCCTTTCTTTAACAGTTAACTTTTTTAAAAAGGGGCCTGGAGCAGCCCTAACAGCTGCTTGCTTTCACCTTACAGAAAATAGCATAAAAGCTATGTGAACAAAAAGCTAGCGTGTGAACACAAATGGTCTACAGTTTTTCTTCCCTGGATACAAGATAGATGTCCTGACAAAATGGATCTCCCACACCTCTTAAGAGTTTTAAGAGGATCACTTCTTAGTCCTTTAAAAGGCATTAAAATATTTGCCATTTCCACATAAAGTTTGTGCTGCAAGAAGATTAAAAATTAGTCTGTAGATCGAATATTTAAGTGCAGACTATCTGATCTTGCCAGGTACCTCAAAATCCACACATCTGAAAGCATTTTTAAAAGTGCACTCTGGTTACAACCTGATTTCATATTATCAGGATGATACTTAAATACCCCTTAACTCCCTCCTCCTGTTTTCCAAAGGTTGCAAATTAAACCAAGGAAACCAGAAGGAAAACACCATCCACATGGTTAGGTCCCTTAACCAAACAGCGGGACCAGGGTGGCACAGGACAAGGCAGTCACTCAAGCAGATGCAGTCTTTGCATACAAAATATCAGTCTTTTCACAGTGGTTTAAAAGATGAACAATTGCTTCTATATCACTGAAAACTTTTTAGAAATGAAACCACCAGTAACTCCGCCAAATGTAGTATTCCAGCCCTTCCAAAAACCAAGCATGAAACTGCCAAGACCTAAAAAACATGTTCTTTATTTCACTGCAGTCCAAGAAATACAAGAGAGCTTTCTTCCACATCATTCTTTGCCTCCTGAGTGGTTGACATTAAGAGAACATGTTAATTCACAGCTTTATCACAAGGCATGCAATTAAGCGATACATAAAAATAAATTGTGCAACTCAGCTTGTATGGGAAAACAGGACATGATTTCTTCCAGAGAGTGACAGACAAAATGCAGAGAGGAAGGATGCAAGATTGTTCTCGTACCTTCCCTTCAGGTTTTCAAGTTCTCTGTGGTGAAGCATGCTTCTCATGTGTTCTTCCATCTCCTTCAACATGGGGGAAAAACAGTAAAATTGGTCAGAACTGAACAAAATGGTGTATCACAGTTGAAAAGCTCACTTTTGAGAGCTCTCCTGCCTTGCAGGAAGGTGTACTCTACTCCTGTAGGGCTGTAGCAGTTGCCATTTCCATTTCTATGACTGTGAAAGCACAGTCACACTCCCAGGAAGTTATATAATGTTACCTTTCCTGAGGAAGGACGCCCAGGAGTCACCAAAATTCAACAGAAGGGGTGCGGAATTCCAAGAGAAAGACAAATAGGAGTGCATGTGGCAAAGTGTATTAGACTGATTTTTGACAAATTACTGTTGATCATTTTTATTAAAAGTCTCATTGATACCACTCTCCAGAATCACACTACTTAAAACAGTTTTCCTGTGCAACCTGAGCAGTCTGTGTTTGTATTATGACATGGCTGTAATTTCATCATCATCACATCCTATTTTACTCTGCTAGATGCACTTCAGAAACTGTGATGTATATAACACCTACAACTTGTTTACAGCAACCTTGATCCATGAAGTGCAGTGCTGTTATAAATAGTTGCTATTGAAAGACAACAGCTGGAAGAGAAACATTCCATGTTTTCCTTCCATACAGAAACAGAGCTCCCAAACGGAATTTAAGAAAATGCGATATGTTAAGAATACTATGATACACAATTTATAGCCAAATGAGTCAGTGCTTTTCACTTTCGTATCTTTATACAACAATATAAAAAACTCACAAGACCTCAACATTTTTAATGTTCAGAATCAAGTATACTGCACAGCTCATTTCAAGAAAGATACTCTAAAGCACATGCAAATATATTACTTGATTTGTGATAGACCTAGTTCAATGTATTCCTGGTAGAGGGAGAAATCCTCCACACTTCACACAATTTTAAAACGAAAGCATTTCTTACACACTTTTCATATTGGTATCTACCAATAGATGTAAGCATGAATTATTTACCTTTTTTGAGTTGTACACAATATGACATAATATGCATTTTCGTTCTTGAACCATGCTTATTACTCTGGAGAGATCTTATCCCACACCTGCAAATAAACATAATTTAAAAAAGAACCAATATTTAGGATTTTTTTCATTAACCTGTTTCAGTAAGGAAAGTAAAAATAAGTTACTATTCATGAAAACACCTGTGTTGAGTTTCTTTAAAAGAATACTCACCTCTTGTGCATAGTCAATATTCTCCAAAAAAAAAAAAAAAAAAGTAGTTTTGAACAGTCATCTAAAACAGCTATAATAAAAAGTAGCTTTCCCTTTCTTTCATTTTGTTCTTTGTTCTCCAAGACTTCCTTCTACAAGCAAATACAGCTCTGTAGGAATCCTCTTGCTACTGAAATCATATTAACAAAACACTTTTCAACTACCAAGATGAGAGGGAGATAAGGAAATGGGGAAATCAAGCACTGTAAACTCAGATCTTCATTTTGGTACACAGGGCAGCAAAAGTAAGATATTTAAGTTCCTAGGAAAATGAAATTAAGGCTATGCATACATGCAATGAAAGCCAGCACGTCAAGTTAAATGCTATATGTATTTTTGTCACAATATTTAATTCATAAGGAGAACAATTAAATCAGAGAGGTACATAACAGTCTAGGTTATAATACAAGGATAGACATGTCTGCAGAAGTAATAAAGTACAATCTTTGCCCTTTTTTTCTTAAAAGACACTAAAATACAGAATAATTGTGCATTGTAGTAATTTTTTACTGATTGGCAGAGGCAGTTCCTCACCCTCAAGTGGAAAGAAATGTATCTTTTTACTACTAGGACCTTTTATATCCCCAAACAAAACCACAAATCTTTCCAAGCTTTGCCATTAGCCAACTTCAGAGCTAACTTAGCTGATATCATCAAACAACCTACAAGAGCTTTCTTCACAGCTCATCTCCACAACCTACCCTACAAAGTTAATTCTAATTATTTATCATCAACCTTCTGTATCAGGGGCATCAAACCCTCTGAGTCTGATACTGACTTGAAGCTGTGAGCAAAGGGCAAGAACTGGATTTTTACCAAATCCAGATTACCTAAAGAAGCTCTGACATTCAGTGGTACTGTCCAACCGTAAACAACTAAAAATAAGCAAGTAAACCCACACTGACTCTAATTCCAAAATGTAGTTCTCTGACAAACAACTCTTTTCCTCCATGTTCATTAACATACACTCTAGTTTCTGTCTAGCTATCCACCAGTATCAAGGGGAAGGAACTGAGAGTTGCAATAGCCCTTTCACCTTTAAGCAACCGAGAAAGCAGTTTCTTCCCTAAAAAAAAAAAAATAAAAATATCCCTATCATCATACCAAAACAAACACACTTAAAACACAATAGGAGATTCAGTCACCTTCTTATGTTACCTTACCAACACTCCTAGGGTGCCATTCTTGATCTTACTGAAATACCTGATAAGTGTTTAAATATGCATTCTCTAGCTTCATCAAACAGGCACCTGATGTACTCGAATCGTTAGTAACAGCTATTTATTTTGACAAATCGCCCCCAACAAAGGTACAAGATCATTCAGAACTTTGTACCAGCCTAGGTCATACAGAGCATGCATATGAATTCATATGGTATCAGTGATGTACATGCAAAAGCACCTACCTGCCTTCATGGAAGGTCGGCACACAGAAATAGCAACTTCTGGAACAAATTATTTTGAAACCACATATAAAGAGTATAACTTGGGTTTAAACGTATTTCAACCGAGACAGCGGTTCAAGTTAATATATTGAGTAGAGACAAACTGAGGTATTTCAGTCTCATGATTTTCCAGTAAGTTATTAGATGAGTAAGGGAGCACATGACCAACATATTGTTTATACACAGATCAGTGCAGCTGCATCAGATCTAAGAGAATTATTTATGATTATACGCAAGTGATAAGGGTTTGGATGACTACCCAATATAGGAGCTATTTTAATGTGATTAATATGAGGTTGCTCCTGAAAAGCAAGGGTGCTAATCCTTGCACCAATTTCAGATACTTCCTTTTGCATTAAAATATTCTGTGCTCGCTCCACATTCTTCACCAGCATGACTTTGTAGTTTAGAGGAGTAATATCCTACATGTGTTCAAGATTACTCAAGCATTTACAGAATTCATTCTGCACAATGGTGAAACAGCAGCACGGGACTTGGATCAGGAAAAGCAGGCCAGCAAAGTATGGTGACTTGCCAACGCCAGTTTGCATGTAACATTAAAAAGCTTCCACAAGTACAGCTAACATTACACCCGTTTTGGCTAATTAAAGCATACAGTAACTATACATGATTACAGGAAGTTTTAGGCTAACTGCCCAATCAATGGGGCATTACTTATGACAGAGTACTAAAAATACCAGTGGAATTCAAATGCTATTGGATGTCACTACGAAAAGTGAAACTTTCACCTCCACAGACACAAGCCATTAAGAGGCAAGGACTTAGAAGTAGAGAGTCAGTAGATGCTACAGGGACTGGGAGAAGACAGTCTCATGTTTT
The DNA here is from genome assembly GCF_023638135.1 of Falco biarmicus. Lineage (NCBI taxonomy): Eukaryota > Metazoa > Chordata > Aves > Falconiformes > Falconidae > Falco > Falco biarmicus. The sequence continues at coordinate 23,963,700 of NC_079294.1, read as the reverse complement.
CTTTCCATTTCACCTCTTGACTTACCGTCTACATAGAGATAAAACACTTCCTATCACCCTTAGCTTTCTCCCAAATCCTGCTATAAAACCCATGGCTCACTTTAATGAAGTACTTTGAAAAACATTATAAATCCAAGGTATACCCTCACTATGCAACAGCGACAAGAACCAGACAGCTTTTGAGCTATGCAATCCGTGATGGCATTTAATCTCATCATATACCGGTCTGTTCAATCACAAAATTTTCATACTGAGAAACTTCAGGAACAGAGCTTTCTCTACATAAATACAGACATATTTGAATTCTTAACAACAGCAACAAAAAAATCCCATATTTTAAACAGCAGACAACCTTCAGGCTTTTATTGGATTTAACCGTTTGTGCTTTTGAAATCACCAGTTTGCACCATAGCATAGAATACTTAGGGGACATTAATAGGAAAATGAGCTACTCTAAAACACAAGCATACTGCAAGCAAAGATAAGGTTTTACCCCGAAAGCCCACACCATCATATAAGGAGAAACACGTCAAGAGCAAAATGCAAAGCCTTCAAAACAAATGAGACACTACGACAACTATTTTGAGGGAATGTAATCCTCAATGTTCAATGGGTGATTTTTTATTTGTTTGTTTTAAAGGAAGGGATGCATTTTCCAACTGTGTGATACAAGCGCAACTTGCCCATAGCCTGCACCTGCCCAGAGCTTGGAAATACCACAGAGTTTTTAATGAACTTAAGCAAGGCAGCTACAGACACTTTTGGAGAACACTTCTCACGAGTAAAAATAGTCTACAAAGAAAAAAAGTCATTAGACTCCTTCCTGCTACAACATCCATTTGTCCACAGTTATTCAACCTTACCGGATAACATACATTAAAAATGTACGTCAAGGTTAAATCTGCTACAGACCAGTGGCTGAACACTGACTATATAAAGCCACAAGTACCATAGAGTGGGGCAGGCAGCCCAGCATTCCAGCTGCCTAGAAATCCTCAGGAGGCCTCAAAGAGATCAGCAGCACTGGCCTGTCTTAAAGGCCTGCCTGAATGCTGCACGTCCCTACAGACAGCAGTGGAAACTCTACACTTGAGAAGAGCAGCAGTCTAGAAGTTCACTGTGTCAGAATGCTTGGCAGCAAACGATCCTCGGCTCCTCACAGGGATGTGACTCCTTCTGCTTTAGTGACTTCTCTCCTGCAGCAACTGACTGCAGACATCCTAGTTGAGCTGCAAAACACTAATCCAGCTGCCACAAACACGGGAGAGGAGAGCAGAGAGGAAAGAAGCGACTCACCACAAAGTACATTCATAAAATCTTTAGTTGGTCGATGGGAGGAAGTGGTGGACACAAGGTCATTTTGACTCAGAGAAGCCTCTTGCTCAGAAGAATTAGAAATGGAAGCGTATTTAGGCCCTGGGAAGAACTTAAACAACCACTGCTAAGCTAGACCATATGTACTTTCATTATCAGCACAACTAACTTTGCTGATCTGTCATGAAGCCTAGTCTTTTCATAGGAAAACCTGGAGAACTCCACACAGGCCTTTGAAATCTGTATCCAACCACAGAATACGATAACTGGATCTACAAAGCAATATGATTGCTAATCTAACTAATAATAATTTATTAAAGCCTAGTATTAGAGAAATATTTTCTTAAGGAAAAATTTTGTGACTATAAAACCATTTCCCTGTATTACATGCTGCTCCACACATCAAAGCCCTGTAATGCTGTAAGAATGCTGTATAAAACCAAGTCATTAATCATAACAACATAGAGGCCTATGCTCAAATTTCACCAACTTAAGCAGAATTTAGTGGAACAAAGCACCAACATTCAAAGACTATCTTTCCTTCCCGGATTCACTGCCCTAGAGACATCTGAATTCACTATACGTTTCCTTGCTAGACCTTAAGTTTTAACCATTACCTTAACATTACTTCTGGGTATATGTGGGAGGCACTTTAACCTTCCTTCTGAGATGCTGATCTATACAACCTAATCCAATCAACAGACAGAAAAGTAAGGACTTACTACGGTTAAGTGATGATTAACAGCATTATTTTCTAGCACACTATCATGCACTGTATAAACTACTTTGTAGTCACCGGGTTGTGGGTTTTTTTAACATGACAAAGCGATAACTATATTACAGCCCAACAGTTAAAATACTTGCACAAGAAGCAAGACTTTTATGGTAAATTCCTCCCTGCTTTTAAGATTTAAATTCACCCTCTTGACAGGGTACTCTAGACCTCTCAGCACTGAAGCAGCACCACTGCATAGCAAATGTTATAAATGAGCAGCTGAGACTCAACTGTTTTGACACTGAGCCAGGAGGAGATTTCACAGATCAAAGTTCTTTAAGTTCCTGTTAAAAGCTATAAAGTAGACTTCACTAACTAGTCTAGAAAACACCTAGCAGAAACCACCTGTGTGCTATCCCATGAGTACAGCTGGCTTTTTACAATATACAGGAAAGGTATACTGGAGATAGGGAGACTATAGAGAAATACCTTAAACAGACACAGGAACACCCAGCATGAACAGAGAGTTTTTACAGATGTCTATTTTTATTTCAAGTAAATCTAAGAATGGGGTGCAGACCAGAACAATATACACACTTTAAGTCACAATCAAACCGCATCTTTCTAATTCCCTATATATAAGCAATGCTAATGATTTCCTAATATCCAAACTTAAGTTTTCCTCGCTGTAAAGTGAGATGATAACTCCTCATTAGTGTAAGTAAATGCCTTATCACTGTCTAACTTATTATAGCTTTTTACGTACTGGAAGATTCAGGGATATACACTGTCCTAATTGGAACGGAGAGCTGTTCAGCATCATTGCTGTATGCTGTCATTTCACACACCTAAAATCCACACAACTGGAAAGCTTCTGTTTTCCCCTATACTCCCAGTTCATTTTTAGACATACACAAGCTCTTTTTCTTCAGATGTTTTCCTTAAACAACACATTTCCTGAACCTATTAAAATTGCGGTTCCTCTTTCCAAATTGCCCAAAACACTCTAAAAGAAATTGCCAAAACTGGACACAGCACTCCAACTAAGACCCCTATTACCACCCTTCAGAGAAGGGAATTGTCTTTATACCTCTATTACCATTACATAATATGTCTAAAACATAATCGATAATGATTGAGCAGAGTCTTATTAAGAAACAACATAGTGGTACACAAGATGTGGGACAAATAACTGATTTAGGTATTTCCGTGACTTGCAAAAGAATTCACATCAGCTTATTCTGATAACCGTGTGTCACTTAATAAAAGGTCTTCAACAAACAGACCCTTATAAGAATGACAGAAATACAGAAATAAGTGTAAAATTAAGTGGTGGGTAACATTTAGCTGTATCTTTTTCCCTTCCTAGGGTATTTAAGCTCATATTACCCTTCACAGGTATGCATACTCCCATCTTTTTCACTGATGAGAAGTTAAGAACAGGGACTAGGAAGCCATCTTAAGACAATTCTATACATCCTATCTACTGCAGTTCCACAGAAGCAGGTAAAATGACCCAGAGTCCCTAAGAAAGACCTATGTAAACACAAGTGTGTGTAGGAGAGCAGTCAGTCATTGGGATTTTTCTGTTTATACAGTCACTACAGCGTAAGAAGAACCACTGGAGAGTGATTTGAGGCACTCAAACCAAGGTAATCAGGTCACTCCAGTGCATGGAGCTTTGGTGCCAAGTAAATTCAAGTTAAGGATCCCAAACATTAAGACAACAGTCACTAACGACAACGCAATAGAAATAGAGGGGTCTGTCTGAATTCTTACATCTCTGTAATGCAGTTTGTCCCAGGGCTGAATATTAGCAGCTCCATCAATTTGGGATCAAAATATAAAATAGTCTAGGACTAGATGAGAAAAAACAAAAAAAATTCCTTACGCTACAAATAAGAAAAACATTTTTATAAAAACAGAAGTTATTTGTAATGCGTAACAGTCTCTTGTTTTCCTATAGGCTTGAGTCAGGCAACATCACAAATCTTATGACACCATCTGGTGGCAGAATTCACAGGCGATGATTACCAGCTGTTAAAAAGAATTTGCTTCCAGATATCTTATTAATTTTTCCATTACAAGATGAAGTGGAAAAACTAATGGAAAATTACCTTAATGTCCCCTAGATGAAGGTATCTACAAGTCTTAGCATCTCCGTACACAATTTGAACATGTGATTGCTGTTCTTTGTATTGGATATCACAGCCCTGCATAAATTAAGATGCATTTGGCTGACATCTCTTCAAACGTGACATTTTTTGACATACGGGCTAGAAGTTACTCGAAGTTTGTCACAGCAACCAAACTGATACAGGAAACGGACTAACAAAGTTGGTTAAAACCAATGACTTGTTCCAAATTGAAAACACTAGAATATAGCACCTATTCAACAAACTTTACGTACAAAAATAAGTCAGTTATGGAACATACGTGGTGGTGCAAATGCAGTTGCCTTATACTGCTAGTTCAGTTGAAATCAAGCAAGCGCAAAAAAACAAAACAAAACAAACAAAAAAAAAAACCACCAAAAAATAGTTGCCTTTAACAGAAGGGACTTCAGGATAGGAATCTATTTTCCAAGGTAAGAAATTACCAACCCACATTGCATTGACCCTTAGGACTTGCAGTATTCATCCCAAATATTGCAGTGCTAATGGGGAGTTTCTTTTAAATTTCAGCAAAACTATTAATCAAATTTTTGGAAGGCTTAAGTGTTTTTTAAGGCTAGGATCTATCAGTTCACCAAAACAGTCAATTAGTTTAATACAGTAATTGAGGCTTGACTGAAAGAAGTAGCAAATAACAAAAGAGCAGAAATAACCAGCAAAGGAACTCATGCTGAAAACAGTCAGTCAAATCTCAGTCCTCTTCTCTCTCAGGTCATGCCTTAGAACTCATCTGTACTACAAAGCTCCTTACAGCTGCACTTCAGAAGGCAAATGACATAAGGTGAAAAGGAGAATTTCTTACTCGCATAAGACCATTGTTATCAAACCACTATCAACAAAATATATTGAATTATTAATGCCATTTCTATCCAATGTTCATAAACTTTTCCAAGTTGAAGTTCATAAGCACCCCTGAACAGTTCTTAATGCAAGTTTGCATGTGAACTACCCTGCTTGTAATGATGACTGATTACTTTTAAATATCTCATATTTTGTTGAACTATTAAGACTTGTTTCACACCATCAGTCCCACTCCTTTTAGGTTAACAATATTTACCATCAGATTTATACATGCTTTCACACATCACGTTTTTAGCTGTATGTTGTAAGAAAGGTAACTAGGCAACTTTGTACCCAAAGTCACACTTCAACGCTGGAAACGCTTCTAGAGGGTATGAAGAGACAACATGATAGCTAGAAACCTGCTCTAACAAAGCTAGTATTTAACAGAATTAACAAAGTTTAGGCATCACTACCACAAGTATAGGATGCTCACAACGCAAAACAAAAGGTATGCCCGCCCCAAAGAAGGATGCCCGCTGCACGCCCTCCAGGCCGGGCCTGCCCCGCTCCCCTCCCTTGAGGCCGCCCCCTCCGCCAGAGCCGGAGTAACCCCCCACCACCCCCGCCACCGCCACCGCGCTCCCGCAGCCCTCTGCTCCCCGCAGCCCCGGTACTCACACATCGCACCCCTCGCCAGGGCAGCGGCCCGAAAACCCATCCCCCTGCCGGGACAGAGCAGGCCCGGCCGCCGCCTACCCCCGAGCCCGCCGCCCGCACAGCACCAGCGCCGGGCCGACCCCACCGAGACCCGCGGCGCACGGCGGGGTGGGGCAGCCGCCCGGCACAGCCAATGCGCCCGCGGGACGGCGGCCGCGCTGCACGCCGGGAGCGACGCCTGCGCCCCCCTGCTGCCTGCCGGGAAATGTAGTCCCGGCGGCGGGACACCGGGCGCGGCGTGCGGGCGAGGGCAGCGGCGCTTGTCGTCAGTCAGGGGCGTTATCCAGCCGACAAAGGTAACAGACGTTGTTATCATCTGGAAACGGAGCGCCGTAAATACACGTAGCGCCACGCGCTACCACTCTGAAAAGCGGGCGCTGAAGGCGGCAGGTGCCTCAGCAGCGAGAAGCTGGTGCAGGGTGCAATAAGCCTTAGTCTACCGGGCCTTTCTAGGGGCCAAAGTCCGCAGCAGCTCTGAGCATCCCCAGAGGGAAAGCAAGGCCTGGGTCCAAGATCACAGCGGTTTTACTGGAAGAGGGACCTTGGAAGAGCATCTAGAGAACAAGTCTTACAAGGATCGGCTGAGGGATCTGGCGTTGTTTAGTCCAGAGACGAGAAGACCCAAGGAGGACCGTACTGTTCTCTACAACCACTTGAAAGGAGGCTGTAGGCAGGTGTGGACAGGTCTGTTCTCCTAGATAACAAGGGACAGGACAAGAGGAAATAGCCTCAAGTTGCACCAGGGGACGTCTACATTGGATGTTAGGAAATATTTCTTCGCTGGAAAGGTGGTCAAGCATTGGAACAGGCTGCCCAGGGAGGTGGTGGAACCACCATCCCTGGAGGTGTCTGAAAAACATCTAGATGCAGTGCTTGGTGACACGTTTTAGTGATGGACTTGGCAGTCCTGGGTTAATGGTTAGACTTGATGATCTCAAAGGTCTTTTCCAACCTAAACGATTGATTATCTGACTCTACAGGCTCAAAGAGCGGCTTCGATGCCGCGAGAGCTGCCGGCAGGGAAGAGTCACCGCACCCAAGAAGGCTCACGTCTCAGGAAAGGCTATGGAAGACGGGATCTGCCATTCCCAACAGCCGTTTCCCCCTTCTGCCCCTGCTCTCCTCCTGGTGAAGGCACGGGGCGGACGCACTTCCCGCAGCCATCCCCGGCCGGTAGCCACCGGGCCGCCTCTGCCCGGCGCTGGGTCCCACCGCGCCCGCCCCCACCGAGGCCGGGCCGCGCGCTGCCTGCCACGGCCAGGGGCGGGCGCTGGCGCGTGCGCACGAGCCGTCGCGCGGCGCCACGCCGGGGGCTCGGAGGCTGCCCGCGGCGCCCGGCGCGCCTGCGTCCTCCCGCCACGTCGGGAGCGGCCCGCGGCGCCGCCTCCGGGGGGCGGTGCGGGGCCCCGCTTCCGGGGGGCGGGCAGCGACGCGCTGGCGGGTCGGCGCTCGGCACCGGCGCGGGCGGGACATGGGCTCTTGAGGGGGCGGTTCGCTACAGCGCGGCGCGGTTGGAGAGCGGCGGCGGCGGGGCCGGTAGGTGTGCGGTAGCTGTGGCTTACTGGCTCCCTGCGCCCCGGGCGCGGCAGACGGCTGGCGGCTCCGGTCGGCGGCCGCCTCCCTGCCGCGCAGTGCCCCGTGCGGGGCGGGCCCGGCCCGGCGGGGGCCTCTGCGGGGTGGGGCGGGGCGGCCGCGCTAGTCCAGCTGGTGCCGCCCTGCCGTGGCGGCCGGGCCCGCCGGGCTGCGCGGGGGTAGCGGGGCGCGGGGCGGGCCCCCCCGGGGGATCCGCCAGGGCCCCGCCTCAGGCTCTCCGTGCCGGAGGCCGCGCCGACCCTCCTCGGCGGGGGCCCTCGGTGCTGTTTCCAGGTGGTTTTCACTTGCCTGGCGAGGGCCCCGGGGTTGGGCTGTCGGGAGGGTACAGCGGAAACCCCTCCTCTTGGTACGCCCTCCTCGCCTTGGGTGTCATGCGGCCCTGAGACTCGCCGGTGAGGTGCTGTTGTGGTACGTGGTGAGCAATAAGCACCGAAATTAATCTGTACTTTTGTGCTTCTCTTGGTTGTACATCTTGATGCCCTTGGCGCTTCTGGGAAGCTAATGAAGGGTCAGCTTTATTTTTCATTTTTTCTTTCTCCTTTTTTCACTTTCGTTTGTGTTTTGCACAACAGAAGTTATCAAATCAACACACGTGATTTGATGACCTAAGAAAAATGAGCTAAGGAAACTTTGGAAATGTCTTTATACAACTTCTCTAGCTGTTTACCTTCCTCTTTTTCACCCTTTTAAAAAGGATGGTAGTTGCTCAGCATCCAGAACTATGCAGCTGGGTATTGCTTTACTTCTCCTTCATAAACAAACCAGATTTTGTGCTGCAGAGAGAACAGCTCTGTAGGAATGTGTTTAGGGATAAAGGAAAAGCCTCCTGTAATGTCAATTGTTTGATTCATTGACTTGAGCAATAATTAATTGCTTGCTGACAGTCTAGTGACCAAACTATATGCCTGACTTCCTCTGCTCTGCCGTTTTTGAAGTACATTATTATATAGCACAGTTTGTGTCATTAGAAAAAAGTAGGATTTGTTACTGTCTGTATGTGGATCTAGGGTTGATTGTTAGTTTGTATTGGCCAGTAACTAATTTGGAGGAGGTATCACGAGGCTTTTCCAGGAACAGAAATGAATTGTTGAGACAAGTATAGAACTGCACACACTCCACAGAGGAGGTGGCATTACTAGAGCCTATTCTTTGTGTTATCGCCTCTGTGCAGTGTGTTCAGGAAGCAGATAAGACAAAGCAGGAAGCATGCAAGTAGTGTCTTATTCTTGTGCCCTGGCCTTTTTCCCCAGGGTCACAGATGCTTTATTCATTTATCTTGTAAGCAGTACATTCTGGTGCTGATACCTTGTACCACCCTGCATTAGCTGAGCTGAATTTCAGCTGACTAACAAGTAGGATAACTGTTTGTGTGAAGCCAAGGGTTTAAAAAAACAACTCCTTTTACACTAGTGATATGAAGAATTTGGAAGAACAAAAAAACCCCCAGCCCTAAGTAATCTAATTTGAAAACCGTCTAACTTCTGATCTTTGCAATAATGCACAGAAATTTCATACATTCATATAACATTCATGGTTTTCGAATAATATGTTTTCATGATTTTGTCACGATCATTTCATGATCTTTTGGGCAAGGCAACAACTTGCTTTACAAGAGAAGGAACCGAGAGAGATTCCATGATCACCTGAGGCTGTACCAATTCACTGATGGCTAAAAGTATAGCTCGTGTGATACTGGCTTTCAGTTAACTGCTGCAACCACAAGGTTGTGTCACTTAGTTCTACCTTTGTGCTAAGATTACACAAAATGAGGCATAGGCTGCATTTCTCAATCATGCTTTCAGATGTATTGGTTAGTAGGTATTATTTAAGTTTTCTTTCCTGGTATGTATATGAAACATTCAAGGAAAGAATTAGTCAGATGAGGATTGTAGGATTTTAAGGTTTAATACTTTGGTATTCTTACTAGTGGATTATTTTAAAAGAATAAAGTACAAGTATTACTTTCAGTTTTATCTGAATTGAAGAGGTAGTCAAATATAGTTATTTGGAAATAGAAAAGGTAAGATTCTTTCATATCATGACTGTATAAAAATGAGTTAACTTGAACATAATGTATGAAAGCTTTCCACTCAACTCTCCTGCATTTAGTTCCTGACTGCCAAAAACTTTTGCTAGACCTTGAAGAGGAAAACAATGTGAAGATATAAGCATGGAGTCTTGCTAGAACATGTTGTAGGAGTTGTGATTTTCATTCACAGCTTGGAAATAGCTCTTTTGAGAGAGAAAAAAAATTATTCTGAAAGCAAACTTAATATGCCTTATGGTGTTTTGGCATTAAAGAGATAAACGTACACCAACTTCCAGCTCTCACAGCTATTGTCTTCCATGGCCACAAATACTATGCCAGTTTCTTCTTCTGTCGCTTTATTTACTGCTCAGAAGAAAATTGCAGACCTCTTATTCTCTATTTGTGGAACCAGGCACCAAGGCACAGCCTGCTGTGTGCTATTGATATTATCAAAATATCTTTAACAGGAAAAAAAGGAAATGTTATCATTGTTATCAATGTTATCAAAAAAGTTATCAGTGAAGGAGGAAGAAAAGTTTGTGATATTGTTTTAGAAGCATTACTTGATAGAGAGGGGGCTAGGTTCAAATAGAGGGCCCCCAGGTGGTGAATAAGGACTTAATTTATGATATTTAGCAACTGTGATGGATCTATGACAAGTTTCTGAAGGGCATTAAGCCTGTCAGAGGCACAAAACAGCTGCATGTTAGCCAGAGATGGAGGGCAAAAATCTTGGCTTTGTGAAAGTGCAAGCAATCAGAACAATTCATTGGTCTGGTGCAAGTAGACCTGTCTGGTTTAAGAAAACTTGTCACCATAGAATCATGGTGGTTTGGATTGGAAGAGACCTTAAAGATCATCTAGTTCCAGCTCCTCTGCCACGGGCGGGGACACCTTCCACTAGACCAGGTTGCTCAAGGTCACATCCAGCCTGGCCTTGAACGCTTCCAGGGATGGCAGCCTCTTCCTGCCTGCAGCCCTATCCAGGTGCGGACTGTGTAGTTGCAGTTGAAAAAGCACTTTCTTATGCCTTGTGGTGCCCTGCAGTTGGTGCAAATTCACAAAGATTGGTAAGACAAAAAATTCTTATGAATTTTTGAGTGCTTTGGGTAGCACAGCCCGAGTATGCTGTAACTGTTGTAAAACAAGGAAGTAATTTTTTGTTTTCCTAGAGCTAATAATCCTTAGAATTGCTTTTCAGCTAGTGGTGAAGAAAAGCAGATTCAAACTGCATGTAAATTGTCTACTATAGATTTCATTATCTTGGAAGTGTTTTATAAGCCTCAGGAGGTTACTGGGATTGAAAAACGGTTGAAAAGACTACGCAACCTCACTGTTGTTGTGGCTTTTGAAACTTGTTTATGTTGGAAACTGAGTGTTGGCATAAATAGCTGGCAGCCAGTTTACAAGTAATTCTGAATGAAAAAAAAACACTTGCAAGAAAAACCCTTAGTGGTTCAGTGGAGTATCTTAGACCAACGACAGAGACCACAAAGAAAGATTTCATGTTAATTTTTTACTGTGTGGTCTGGGGAGACAGGTGGCAAAGATGACTGTTGTTGCAGGCTGCAGAAAACAGTACTTTGATCTTGAGGCTCTGTCAATTCAGATGCTTAATTTTTTTTCCCTCAAAGTTTTTAATGTATCTGTTGTCAGGGAATCCCAGCCAGAGAGCTGCTGTTGGATAAAATGAGCCTGCTGCAGTAGTATGCAGTAATGATGCTGCTGTTGCACTCAGTCTTAAGAAAATTACAGCTTGGCAGGTGTTAGCTCTCAATTCAGTAGCTGGGGTAGGGGCAGAACTCTTGATTAAATACTTGTGACTGATCCAGCTGAAATGTGGTAATGTGAGCAGCGCTTTCCCCAAACAAAAGCTTGCACTGTACTCTCACAGGATCACCCTACTGCTAATGTAGCCGTAGTTCACATCAGTCTGTGTCACCTTCCAGTTTTTTCAAGTTAGACCAAGAACCTACTAAGATGCTTCAGCTGCTGTGTGATTGTGTTGATTAACCAAATAAAGATCTCTAAGCCAGTGATTCTTTGAATGGGTCTGGCACAATGCTAAAACCAGCTCAAAAGTGCCTGTCATGTCCCTTGTTTTCTTACAGGAAATACCTCGAGGTTTTAAACAGTTCTGTTAAATCACCTTTGCTGTGTGTTTTCCTCAGCCTTGTCCTACCCAAGTTTCACATAAAGAGAGCGAATGTAAGGCTTTTCAGGAGCCATGATTGAATGTGTAGTAAATGGAAAAAAGTCTGTGCAGACAAATTTATTTGCCTTACCTCATTGTTCCTCTTGTCCAAAAGATAGAAGTAACTTAAGTCTAATCCATCCTCAACTGGCTTGGACCATAATATCCTAATTTTAATATGCATTATAATAGTGAGTTAGTAGGATGGCTAAGCATGATATGAATAGTCTTATGAAGACATAACATCTTATCTAAAGCTTGTGGCTGGAATTGCAATTTCAAAGCACTCTTTCTGCCCCTGCAATCTCCAAAATAAAACACAGCAGAAAAGAGAGATTCTTATGATTTGCAGGTCCTGTGTTCATTACCTTGATGCTCTTGTTTTTTTGATGAATCTTCCTTTTTAGGATAGTGATGATGGCTGACAGTCATAGTTATGATGAATGTGTTAGTCTTCTACGTTTCCTGGTAGAAAAGTTTTATGAGGCCCATTACTTCAAGGAAAGGTATTTTTGTAGCAAGCTTAGTTCTGCATACTCTGTAGGTGCCACATTTTCCTATGCAAGAGGTAGAGGGGGAGTTGTGCTGAAATATGTTTAATCCTTGCAGTTTGGTAACTGAGTACATTCTGCAGAGAACTTCTTGATAACAAAGTAAATACAGCTGACAAACTTCCTTCTTTGAAGGAGTTCTACTTTATATGTAGACATACTAGTTTCATGTTTAAAACTTTCCACTTTAGAGAGAAAATAAACTAAAATAGCAGATTATTGTTGTAATATAATTCTAAAGTCTCTTTGTCTTTTTTTTTACATTGCGACTAGGATTTTTAAAATGGTAGGAGAGGGAAAGCCACTAGATGTTGAGCATTGATATTAAAATAAATGATTGCCTTAGCGAATCGTGCATTATAATAAAAATACATGCCAGGAATACTTTAGCTATATTGAATATTTTCTCCCTGAATATTTTGTCTTTATTAAGGAATCTTAATACCTTGGATATAAAATCATGTTATCATATGCCATTAGCTTAAGAGCTGGATACCTCAATGGGTGCTTACGATTCCTAGGCAGAAAGATTAATGCATATCCTTTATGTATGTATGCTGTGTTCTGTTGGAATAGTTGAGCTATTATTTCAAAACAAGGGGCCTCATCTTGGGTGTTATAACTTCTTCTTTAGAGATATCTTGCAATGAAGGCACCTGCTATATGCAGCTATTTCAATTAGGTGTGCAACTATCAAGTATGTACTTCAGTCGTTGGGAACAGGCATGTCATTCCCTTGCCTCAAGAAACTGTGTAGTGTTGGCTGCAGTGTGGCTCTTCAGAAACTCGATTACAGCCTCTGAGCTGGGATTACATCATACAGCCATCGGTTATGCTTATGCTGGTACGTGAACTCCTAGGTAGCCTGAACCCACAGCTGCAAAGGGAAGTGGGACACCAGGGCTGCTGAAAAAGAAATCTGCAGCTCACTCTGGGAATACAGCTGCATTTCTGGCCCTATTCTGCAATTACAGTGGAATTGTTGGGAAGCTGTTATATTCAGAGGGTGGGGACATCTCATCTTGCAGAGCAAAAGGGATGTGATATGTTTTATGGCTCCAAGCTGCAGGAGTACCTAACCATAGCAACCAAAGTAGGGAAAGGCTGGCCAAGCCTGCAATAATTACAGTAACTGAGATATTGCTGCTTTGGTGCAACTATATAATTGAAAACTTACCCTGTTTCTGAATATTAAATAAATGAGATTTTCATCCAAAGAACCAGCTTGATAGCACTTTCCAGTGCAAAAATAGGCCATTTCCTCCCAGTCCTTGCTTTACTAGTCCTTAGCTGTGTAAACCAGCTTGAAGGGCATTCTCAAATTCAAAGTTAGGATTGAGGTGCCCAAAATAAACCTTATGGAAGGAGCTTAAGGCTGTGAATGAAAAGGTAAGTCACTGATTATATAATGATATTGGACTACTGCAAACTGAGCATTAGAGACCTTGTGTGAGAATGCCATCATGTAAAAAAAAGTCAGACAAAAAATAACATTTGTTGACACCTACTTAGAAAAACCTCCTAGAGCTCCCGTCATAGGCTGAGGAGATATGTTAGGTGCTAAAGATCAGACCTGCTGAAGTATTCTCTGCATCCTTCAGCTGTAAGGGATTAGGTGTCTTGATGACAGTTGACTGTCAGAGGTCTGCACGTGTCCTGCAAAGAGCTGTTGTCTAGCTAATAGCTGGGTGAGTCTGCATAAATTGCCCTTCTAGGGGCAGTTACTAATTTTATGTCTTATAAAATATTGACCTTGTAGGGAAAAATGGAACATAGTCAAGCAGAATATTTGGAGTGATCTCAAGGGATAATGTGAACTTAATGGGAAGCTACTAATGTGAAAGAGCAAGGGTTAGTCTAAAGTTAAGGGAAAATGAATAGATAAAAAAACTCTTATTCTCAGCTTATGTGCTATCTCATTAAATGCTTGTATAGCCTGGATGCTCTATATTCCCGTTGGTAGGAATGCTGGCTTTACTACCATTCCTCCAACAAAAATGCAGATTCTTGGCTCTGATAAGAATACAGTTATTGATGGGCTTGCTTTTTTCCCTTGTCTCCTCAGGCAAAAATGTATCTTCTGTTTCTAGCAAAGGTTAAATCATGGTGTGTTGGGACTTCAGTTATCAGAATCTTGATCCTTTCTTTATTACGAAAAAGGTAGATGTGAAAAACCTTTGCTGGAGTTGCAGATGTACCATTTAAAAGTTCTGCTGATCCATTTGCATTTGAAGGATTCACCATACCATAAGAATTAACTATTTCTGGAGTGTTACTGGAACCATTTTAGGTGGTACTTGGGCAGTGAAAATGTTTTCCCTTCTGTCTGAATTCCCTCAAAGGGAAGAGGAAGAACACTTAAAGTTTTATGCTAGTAATTAAATGCCTTAATGAATTTCTTTATGGATTATTGGGTAAATGAATGTGCTTTTCCAACATGGAGAAGCTTTTTTATTTTAAGACTTCCTGATTTGTACCTTAAACTAACAATAAGTAGAATATTCAGAAAGTGTTTTGGAAAGGGAACTATTTTACCTACTGATTATTCCTACGTTTTTCTTAGCTCCTCTCTTAGGTCGTATCAGTTGAATAATTCTTTCAGTGCGTTCTAGTCCTAACCAGGTGTTGTACCAAGCGGAATGAAATGTATAGGCTCTCATTCTTTGAACTGTCTTCCAGTTTAAACTGAAAATACTGATAAAAAGGTAATTCTGATGCTTAACTGGTATCTCTTATTACAGGGGGAAGATTCTATTTAACGTGACTACTTGAAGTAATAGTTCCTCATCATGGCTGAACTATCGCATGAAGAAATTCAGCTGAGGGCCAACCAGGTCACTGATGAGGTAAATATTATAGGAGGCCATCTAGGATTACAGTACTTACCTGCCAAGATTACAATATCTTTTTAAAATAAAGGCAGTCTAAGGTAGTGATTCTGCAAGGGTATTCAAATGTTTCAAACTCTTGCTTTACTCGTTAAATGCCAGAGCAAAGACTACTCCTTCCTGAAAGTAAGAATGGATTTAAACTTCTTAATTGTAAAGCCACCTACTTGACTGAGTACCGATCACCCAGTCATGATTACTGAGACAACACAGGCTGGGTACCTGAACTATTTGTAATCATGTTGATACTTCATGACTGTTTTAATTAACTAAAATTCATTTGAATATATTTTGTTTCATAGTGACTTTCAGATGGGATAAGCAAAGTATGAGCAAGTACTAAGAACCAAGGGGTTATGCTACTGAAAAAACATCTCTGATGTGCTGCCAGTATGATTGTGTTGTAGTGTGTATTACAAATAGGCTGAGGAACCTCTGTATACTAGTTGCCTTACTGCAATGAACTGGTAAAAAAGCTTTTCAGACACTGATATGTACTGTTAACACACTCATTTAAAATTCTCTTTCTAGTCTTTGGAAAGCACAAGGAGGATTCTTGGCTTGGCCATTGAGGTGAGGAAAAGCTTTTGCATTCCCTGGGTATTTACTAATTTTAGTATAAGAGGCAGCATGTTAACTATCATGAAGTCATCTTAATCACTTTTTTGTCTTTCGCAAACTGAGATACATATTTCATTATTAGAAGTTGCTGATCTAATTTAGTAGTAGGGTTGGAATGACTTAAACCTAATGTTTTTCACACTATGTAAATTCAAGGATCAGTATTCTTTTTACCTGTTTCCCTCCTAAGCAGAATGGACTAATCTCCAAATGCTACAGATCAGTTATAAAAAATATTCTGTGATGGTCAGTTATGGCTTTGGCTGCTGCATCACTTGCTTCTCATAACGTCTTCCATTTGTCTTTGAGCTCACTTTGCTTGTGAACAGTGTGAAAATGTCTTTTTGAGGAGGAGGGTGGAGCTCAGTTGGGTTGGGTAGTAGAGGGTGGGGTTTGTTTCTGAACAAAAGTAGTTCTACATACACCTTCCTACAATCTGTTAATCAGTTTTAACTTTAAAGGTAGTTAAGTATGCTGGTTAAACTCTTTAACACCCTTGTACATGACATTGTGTGAGAAATCTGTTCCTCTACACTTATGGCATGCATGCCCCATTGCAAAAATGACTTGATAATTTTGATACTGTAACTTGAAAAAAAACCAGAACATCATGTTGGTAGGGAGTAAAATAGGATGGTTGGTGGTCAGCTCTGGTAGACTTAACAAAGCTTGACTGGTTCAGCAGGACAGTTTTGCTGGTACTTGGATATGGCATAGACAAATGGGAATCCAGAGGCTAAGCAATAATGCCTTTCAAAGCTAATGTCCAGACTTTTAGTGCTGAAGAGTTGAGACAATTTATTGTGAGTGTGAGAACGTTAAAAAAAAAATCCTGTGAATAAGGAGCCTAAAGTGTTTGGTCACTACTGCTTTAGAGCCTGTATTCACAGTCCAGATGGTAGCAGGCTGCTGTGGAACTGAGGATGGTACTGTTGTCAGTGAGGCATTTGAACCAGCATAGCCTAATGAATGCTTCTCAAACACAAACGTTAAGAACATGTAATAAGCCACCATAATTTCTCCTGATACTATAGTCTGGTGATTCCTAGAAACTAAAATAACTCCTACCATACAGCTGTATGTTGCCAGTTTATAGTAAAGCATTGGTGTGACTTGCACGCTAGATTCTCGAGACTTTGAGGCAGTACTATGATATATTCCTCAATGCTGATTTGTTTTGCTTGCCTCTAAAACTAGTGAACAGCTATTCTCTTCCTGATCTCTTCTGCTGAATTCTCAAGAACGGTTTTGCAGGCTTTGTTTTGCTTTGTCTTATTCTGTCTTCTAGGACTAAAGGCCTTGTCAGCCCTAGTGAAGGGCGTAGGGATAAAGAACAAACTAAATACTACTTTTCAGAACAAGGCACAGCTAGGTTTACTTTTTTAGCTTGATAATTGTAATAGATTGAACTATGACAATAATGTTATCTTGTTGTAATATGAAAAAACTTCACAAGAACCCACTGATTGAGATAGGCTGACAATCTCACCTGTTACACTAACATAGGGTCTAATTTGAAACTTAGCATAATTTTACTGCAGGATGTATTCTTAGGATAGTGTTTTATTACAAACTTTGTTGCCTTATCAAATTTCCTATAGAGACCTTCTGATTTAGCACTGCTGTATTGAAATCTGTTTTTTCATATCTGCAAATAATCTTGTTTCTGCAGTCCCAGGATGTTGGTATCAAAACTATTACCATGCTGGATGAACAGGGAGGTGAGTTCTTCCTCCTTCTCTAAAACTGAAAATAAATTTTGTGACTAAAAAAGGATTATCATTCAAGAGTTGTTGCTGAAGCTAAAGGCTTATTAAAGACTACTTATGTGAGCATGAAATTTGCTGATCAGTTATTCCCGTGTGCAGTATTTAAAAGAGGTTTTTAAGTAGTTGAGAGATCATGTTAGTTACAAGTAATACAGCTCTGCTACAGAAGCCCATCCTTTCCACCACAGCATGAATGTAACTGTCTGCATTTACTCTTAAAAGCAGCAACAGAAGTGCTGCCCTAAGAATAGGGGTGGAGTATCTTTAATGTAGTAAACAAAACTTACTACTCAGTATCTTTCTAAGAAATAATAATAACAAAAGAAAAAATTTAAGTCCCAGAAGGCAGGAAAGAAAAAAGGCATTAGTTTTGGTGTAAAGATAGAACTGAAACTTAGAAATTCCTGCTTGAGAAATATTAATATCCCCCGCCTTCCCCCAATCTGTTTATTCAGGTTACTTGTTTCTCTTCTAGAACAACTCAATCGCATAGAAGAAGGTATGGACCAGATAAATAAGGATATGAGAGAAGCTGAGAAGACACTGACAGAGCTCAACAAATGTTGTGGGCTCTGTGTCT
The DNA here is from genome assembly GCF_023638135.1 of Falco biarmicus. Lineage (NCBI taxonomy): Eukaryota > Metazoa > Chordata > Aves > Falconiformes > Falconidae > Falco > Falco biarmicus. Next base: position 23,945,772 of record NC_079294.1, on the reverse strand, counting down.
GTCCTTGTAACAGGTCAGTTAAATTGGTACTTTTGTCTGATGTTCTAGAATATTCCCAATAGCTACTGTATGGGAGATGGTCGCTAATGAAAGAGCTAATTAAAAAATGCTGGATCTGTAGGAAGGTCAACTATTCTGGATCATAGAGCTGCATCCTATTAGAATTGTATGAGAGTAGCTAAAGCTTGCTTGCATCTAACTGTATACTATGCCCCTTTCACTGTAAATATAGCTGCTGTATAACATCCTGCACAATTGTGCCCGAATCACCTTAAGGCTTATATTTAATGGAATACTATCAATGTCCATACAGATGAGACCAAGTTGGACTGCAAACAGCTATTTTTAAATGCTTGTCTGTTAGAAATTTGACTCCAAAAATAATTTTTTCACAAAAGTGCTTTGGTACTAACTTAAAAGCAGGAAAACATGTTTTGGAGAAGGAAAGTAATATTGATTCTCTAGGCATTTAAAAATTTTTCATGCTGTAGTGAGGAAGAGTAGGAGAACGGACGATGTTAAAGCTTTTAATCTTTCACTGGTACTACATAAATTCTTGCAGGCCTGCTTCACACTACCTCTATAACATCAGTGTTACAGCTACCACATCCAAGTCAGTTAAGATTAATCTAATCTTTTCTATGGCACTTATGCTGTTTAGGTGTTTAGAAGTACAAACAATGATCAGAAATCAGTATTATAAGGAAAAGTATTTTATTTAGAGGTGTGCTAGCTTTATGTTTAGCCAAAGTATCAAACCAGTTTGTGTGAGTTGGATGGGGTCATAGTTCTTCCAGCTGAAGGAGAAATAAGTTAAGAGTTTGACCACTGAAGTGAATAGTGGGTGTGTTCACTTTTGCTCTGTAAGCATGAGCAAAAAACATTGTCATTCAACTGAGAGATAGTAGAAATTTAGGTAAAAATTCCTTGGTGTAGCTGAGTCTGCTTATCCAACAGAATAATACTTTGAATCACTTAGGATAGATGGGAACATGGACTCAAAGGCTGAAAGTTGTAGTGCTTTAATATCTTGAAAAAACAGTTCTGTCCTGACCTCTGGATAGTGTCCTTTCTGTTTTGTATTAGTTTTATCAGGCTGATGGACTCTGAGCATTTTGACACTCAGTCTTTGTTTTCTGTATTTGACAGTCTTATTTCACTGAAGCTAAGCTGCTTATTGACACTGAGCAAGCTCAGAATTTAACTCTTGTGGCAATAAATGGATAACAATAAAAGAAATAATGATTTGTGTACCAAAATGGGCAGTAATGTATAGAGAAAAACCACTAGAGAAGAAGCTGAATGCTTTATGTATATCTACTGGTACACCAGTTTTTTCTGTCAATGTCAGAGTTATTTGTCTAACCAGTTATCTCCAAAGCTTTTCATTTTTTTTCATAAAGCTAAATTAGAACAGTTGCTGAATTAAAATATTGCTTTGCACATTTCTCCTAGGCTTACACTATTTATAAAAGCTTTGTGAGAACACAAAATACTGGCAGTACTCTCATCTATGTACTAATAACAATTTACCTGTTTGCTGGTCTTTACTATTCTTTCTTCTCTTTTCCATTCTCTCCTAACACTGATGCTTGCTTTCTAAAAATGAAGACTAGGATAAGAAGCTGTATTCACTTAACTGGTGAAAGCGGATTTTAGGACAAGGTCAGTCTTATTAGTGCATTTAACCAGCTGTTTGAAGTGGTGCTTCTATTGGATTTGTGCTTGCCGAATGCATGATGTCTGCATGCAGGTCTCCTTGTGACTGTGATGTGTTGTAATGCTCATGTGAACAGAAAATGTCAGTTACTACAGAGTGCATTAGCTGTGGAAATGCTCAACAAGTGCTTGAGCCCTTGCTGGTTTGACAGGTTGTACAAAATACCTTACTCTTACAGAAATGAAACATGAGAAAAGTGAATGTAATTTGAATAATGGCTCTTTAAAAAAAAAAAAATCAGGTGGTGAGAAGCTTTGTTCTTAACTGTGCTTAGTTTGAGCAACAATTCTGTTTCTAGTAGCCTACTTCAGATGTGCAAATAGTTTTCAGGCCACTTGTTTTTATGCAATAAATTGCTCTGTTACCTCTGGTACCTAAGACTTTGGTAATCCAGAATCCAAGCATACAAAGCACTCCTGCTGTTGCAGCTTTAGTATGAATGAGATAAAAAATAGAATGCTTGATCTAGTTGTAGTAAACATAAAGATATCTTCAAGCCTCTGTATGTACCAGGAGCTAGAATTGACTAGTTTAGTTTTGTTTAGGATTCTGCTGCGTGCTACAGTTCCATTATAAACTGAGAAATTATTCCATTTCTTCCTCTTGATGTATTCCTATTAGGTTACTTTTCATAAGTTCTGACCTATGAAATACAATTTCCTATTTTGGTTACATAAATGGCAGAAGAATGAGGGGAATATTTCTTCATTACAGCTAATTTCACGCTTCAAATGTGAAACATCTGAGCTACTGAAAGGCAGTATAAATAAATTGATTACCTGTAGTTGCAAAGTTAGTTGTTCTGAAAGACACTACAGGCTCACCTTCACAGGCTTTTAAAGAGACAGAAAAGTAGCAGTGGAGTCTGGATTATCTACCTTAAACCTGAAAATGCCAGCAAACAAGGTGACCATGAGAATATTCTTCTCAAAATGTGTTCTTTAGAGTTCATGAGAACTGACCCCCAATTTACATTCAGGTTTTTTTCGTTTATATTTTCTTCCCCTCTTGCTTTTTGTGGGTCTGTGATTCTTGAGATTACCATAAATCAGAAGAGGAAAAAAAATTAAAGGACACTGACATGAAGCAATTTGATTTGCCACTTCAGTGGAGTTAGTACAACTGAATTGCAGAATGAAGGAGCTATTTAAACATATTGCTGTTATTTCATAGTCAGAATTAACCTGAGAAGCATTAGCTTTAGAAAGAAAGATTTGGCAACAGAAAATGTTTGACAAAAATCAGTAGAGATTAATGATTTTGTTGCATACTGTAGCTGTTTGTATTTGAGGGGAGTATTTTCTTTCATCCCCATTTGTTCCCTGAAAAGTAAGTAGTCCTGACTCTAGACTAATTCCTGTTGTAAATGCAACTTTATCATATGACCATGTAAGCTTCCCCATTACTGTCATAAGCTTCCCCTCTTCTGGTTGAGTATATTACTTTAAGGAAATTACCATGCTTGTATTAAAGCTTAACACTGAATTAATCACTGTCCCTAGAGTAACCCAGTTGTATCTGGAGAGTACAAACATAAGAAACACTATTGTATAGACAAGGCTTTGTGTATACAAAATCTAATGTCTTTCAAGCACAAGACTTGTTTCTGAAAATCCTTGATTAATACAGAACTTCAGTCAGGAAGCCATATTTCTGATGTAGCAGTTCAGATTTCTTATTTTTACGGAGTAGGACGAAGAACTTCGAGGCTAGCAAAGCATACAGAGCAACCTGGGGAGATGGAACGGAGAACTCTGCAGATCATGTGATATCCATGCAACCAAGAAGTATAAATCAACAGCAGCCTCAGAACTCTGGAGGACCAAGTGGTGGATATATTACCAGGTTTGCTGCTTCATATTTCTCAATCTCAAATGCAGAAATCCTAAGTTACCAGTTGTCTGCTTCTTTTGGATGCATTTCAGGTAAAGTTGTTAAATAGTAAGTTTTCTCTGCTGCTTGGAGGAGCTGTTACTGCTTGGAGATGAGATGAGATACCTGTGCTTTCAGTATTGTAGTGCTTATCTTACACTTCCATTTTTTTTTTTTTCATAGTGGTGGTATTATCAGTCTGTTTCTGGATGTGAGGACTTAATGCTCAGTTATTGAGGGGCTTCTTAAAAAATACCAAGTACTCTTACTGTCATAAAAGATATTTGAGACAAATTCATGTCTTAAGCTTCTGGTAGCCATTCTTTTGAATTCTAAGGCTATTTTTTGTAATAGCAGCTAGCTTAGTACCATTTTTGGTGGGCTGCTTGCTTGGAATAAGTGGGGTTTTAAGAGAGGGGAAAAATGTACCTTGGCTTGAATACATTGCCTGTCAACGAACAATTTCTATTAAAGTAAATTGAGGGTAGGGAAAAGCAAGTTCTTGATTCGTGGAAACATTGTCTTAATTATTTGAACAGGATAACAAATGATGCCAGAGAAGATGAAATGGATGAAAATCTTGCTCAAGTGGGAAATATTCTTGGGAATTTGAAAAACATGGCTTTGGATATGGGCAATGAGATTGATGCCCAGAATAAACAAATAGACCGGATAAATGTAAAGGTAAGTGTCAAAGGGTGTTCTCTGCCTTCAGCTTAGAGGTTGTAACAGAGAAGTTATAAGGAATGGGTTCACTGTCTTATCTACCTGTATTTACAGTAAATATGCATTAAGATTATACCATCCTCTAGGTTGCAGTGATTGGAGCAAAGCATACATCTTGGCGTTTGGATATGTAGCTGAAAATTCAAATGCTTCAGAGTGTCAGTAAACCTAGATAGACACAGGTCACCGCTTACTCTGGAAACAACTACACTTTATCGGCTCAAAAGGGCAGACGTTTACTGGAGGTATAACTGGGGGATTGTTGCTTGTAGGGAATCTTGTATGTGGTAGGGAATAGGTATTTTTAACAGTAGCAAGATTCTTCTGGAAATTCGGAAAACTCACTATAATCATTGAATGTAGAATAAAACACAAGTAGCTCACTGCCCTAATTCTTATGGACAAGTTAATGTTGGGGCTGGGGAGACTTTGGAATAGTAGGTTTTGTAGGTGCTCAGGGGTATGGTCTGCCTTCATCTGCACGTGAAGTTAGTCATAGCCAGTAACATTTTTTTTATTGCTTTAAAGATTAACAAAACAGGTGAATCATTGATAAATATATTTTGGGGAATTTTCTTTCAGAGGCCAACTTATGAGGAAGTTACCCCTACTTTTAGAAATCCTCATTCTGAAAATGAATGGAAGCTCTTTTACAGGCATCCTGGTTAAGAAAGGAAATGAAACCTTTAATGAATAGTGTATGTTAAAGATTTTTAAAAGCAGAAGTGAATACCAGTTGATGTAAATTATAGTATTAAGACAAAATGGGAAGTTAAAGATACCACTGAAATGCCCAGTAAGGTTAAAAGTAAGAGGAATGGAATTTTATCAAATATACAGAGCTAGCCTGACACAAATGCTGGTTGTACCTATGTCAGCATCTCAATTTTTGTCTAGTAATTTAGGCATTGGAGTATTAATAAGGCCAATCAACATGATCTTATGGAAGATTACAGCAGTTTCAGGGAACACTGAACGACAATGAAGATCTGAGGTGATTGTCAAGTAAAAGAAGTCAAACTTTTTAAGGAACACTAGAAAATTTAATCTGGTTTTAAAGCAAGGTGTGAAATTCTTACAGATTATTAAGTGGACTGAAAATTTCCTGGTCAAACTAACTGCAAGCGGGAATTACTGTTTTTAGCAGTAGTGTTTCTTGTAGCTTCAAGCACATGTTTTGGCCTGATGCTTTTTCATTTTAGTGGTCTGAATAAATCTTGCTTATCAGGTCTTACTAACTATTAAAATATGATGTAAACAAGTTAGAATTGCTTTACAAAACAGCAATAAAAATAGAAGTGCAATTCCGGGCTCTGAGACTGGCAGACTATCTCAGGAAATTTAAATTAAACCGTTTTTGCTGATAACTGTTTCTTAAATCTAGTGAACAGTGTGGAAACCGAATCAAAATGTTGAGGGTGAATTTCCAAAGGACCGTATAAAGAAACAAAGAGCAGTATTAGGCTTAACTTCAGAATAGAGTTGATGCTTTTATTTTTACTTTAAAAAATAAAAATACGAAAAATTCCAACTCACCGGGGAAGTAAATAGTCTTGACTGGGTGACTTACATTACTGTCTTTTCCTGAGAAGATGATCTAGTAGCTAGGTCAGTGTGTTTCCAAAGTGGTGTTAACAGGTTGGGTTCTCACTTTTCTGTAGTAGATTCTTGCCCCTCCCCAGCCCTTGACCGGAAGTTCAGGAAGGAAAGAACTGGAGGGAAGGGCTAGAACTGCCAATGCCCTCTTCCTAGCCCATTGCAGGATGGAAGTGTGAAATGGCTGATGCTAGGCACAGGTAGAGTTCTCGGGAGTTCCACTCATGGTGAGGGTAGAGACTACTTCTGTGCTTATTGCCCCTCCTGCTCGTTCCCCACTGCAGGGTGGATAATCAGGGAATTTCTAAGCTGTTTATCATACCTTTTGGTAAAACTGTATTGTGACATTTGTTTAGCTTAGATGCTGTGGCTGACTTTTTATAATGGTAAAACAATTATAAAGTGCTTTTTGTTTACAGATACCGTAATATGACACTAGGACACTGGAGGGCATGTGGATTAAACCCAGGCATTTTAATTTTGACTTTATGCCCATAGGTCACGTCCAGTTTTGACTATTACTTCTAGTCCATAGCAACAAAGCTGCTCTGTAGAGGTCATTAAGCTGTCTAAACATTTGGAAAGAGGGAATTTTTATCCTCTTGTTCTGTTAATATACTTCCTGACTTGCTGAGGCAAGCTGCTCTGTGTTTTGAGGGTCAGCTTAAGGTTAAAAACTACTTCACCTGCTTCTGTTTCTGCCAGAATTGACAGCATATGCTGGCTAGGGCAGGAAAAAGAACTATTTCCAGCTTATAAAAGTTGGTCTCCTTCTGTCTGCCACAGTGAAAACACCCTGCAATTCAGAAGTTCATGTCAGTTTGAATTTTGAAACTATTTTGCATGGAGTCTGCATATGACCTGTGAATTTCTCTTTCAGGCCGATACAAACAGGGAACGTATTGAGCAAGCCAACATCAGAGCCAAGAAACTAATTGACAATTAAAGCCTGCTGTCATGGTTCAATGACATGGTCTCTCCAGCTGCAAGCCACCATATTCATGGATCTGTGAAACTTCTATTCTGAAATAAGAGGGGCTGGGAGAAATGAAGCAGTACCCTTTCTATAGGGATTGATTTTCTTTTACGTTTTTATTGCTTCATGTAAACATGGCTGTGACTCCAAGAAAGCAGCCAATGTAACTTCCTCCTACTCATCTGCCTTCACGTTCTTTAAACTGCTCAGGGCTAAAAGGTTATGGCTTTGAGAATCTTTTTGCATGCTTTATTCCCCTCTCCCATGTCTCTCTCTTTATTTTTTTTTTCCTGCACCTAAAATATAGTCCTTCATTGAAGATGAACAAGCAGGGTAACCTGAATTCACGGTTGTGGAATGCTGGAGAGGGCACTATGCACTGTTTGAAATACCTCATAAGTTGAGTGTCTTCACTAAAATAGGGACTTGGTGAATATTGTCTGACTTGTATCTCTAGCAGGCTAACCATAGTTTTACAATCCAAACCACATAATTGATTTGGGATTGAGTTTGTGGATTACAGAATTGAAGAGGCCCACTACTTAAAGGTTGAGGGTTTAAAACACTTCCTAACCACACAAACATTAAAGGTAACTGAAGGGATAGGCAGGTTGCCATTTCTTTACTATGAATTGACGTTGATTTGGAGGTCATGACTAGGAAATTGTGCTGCATTGTTCTGATAATTGTTGTGTGTATATATGCCTGATCTAAACCCCCTGCACATGTGAGTAGAAGAAAATAAAACTATCTCCTTGAAGTATTTATTTGATGGAAAATTTTATGCCCCACGTTTAAAAGTTAACTCTTAGTGTTTGAATGATGCATCTTCACTGGAAGAAACTGAATAGAAAAGCATGCAGCTTTCTCACATCCCATATGAGACTCTGTTTTGGCCAGTTTTCGCTGGAGTTCAGATTATGCCTTTTTCCAGTGCAAAATAATGACTGAGATGTGGTGCAGAGTTTGCTCTCAGTGGTGACTTTGGGGGAGCTTCTTAAACATATAGAAAACAGAAGCTTACTATGAAACTTCTTTGTCACAAGTCTGGAGGAAGCAGAACCTATTTATGAACTGTATGCTAGTTCTAAATAAACTAGTTCTAAATAGATTACTGACTGGCTTATTATTGCAGACTTTGGGACTGGCAATTGGAAATACTGCACATCCAAGTTGCTTGCAACATAAATGTTCCTGTTCTGTTGCAGAATAGAGGAGTTTCTGACCAGGTGAGGTAAAGCTGTCTTCTGATGAAGAAGAAAAATATTTTGATTTTACTGTAATATCATCAGATTTATTCCCAGGATTTTCTTGTAGTAAATGGCAAGTGACCTGTATAATTTTAACTCAGAAATATATTATGCCTCTTTTAAAGGTGAAAATGATGCTTTGGACTAACCTGTGATACTCGGTGTTGGATGGCAAAAATACTCAAAGTCAATGGGAGGAATAATTAAGACTAATAGCATTATGGCATGGCTTTTTGGAAAGACAGTCCACAGCATCCTGTAGCTGTTAGTAATGAATCCTAGGGCTAGAGAGGTGACACTAATCTACTGAAATGTAAGACAGTATTAAGTGTTTTATTCTCTCTTTTTTTTTTTAGGAGAAATACAATCGTTATTACTGGCAAATTCTCAGTTCACTTCCAGAACAACTTAAAAAAAAAAACCACAAATGACACACACGTGCACACACAAAACCCAACCCCCCCACAAACATAAAAAACCCCAACAAAACAAGCAGGGAGAAAAACTGACGAAAGGATGGAGCTGATGCATGTAATAAATAGGCCAATGCTAGACTATGGTAATTGCTGGAAAACTAATCAAAAAAACTAGTCTACCCCATTAGAAAATGAAGATTATGTGCTTAAAAACACAAGTAGCAAAGAAGTACTTTTAAGAACGTTGCATACTGCATTTCTAACAAGAGCATGTATGGGAAAGCATAGGGGATTTGTATGCTCAGGGGTGTTTTTGTCCTCCTTCGAGTAGTACAGAAGTCTCCAAGGTGTGGTGCTCTGACAGATGTGCTCTGGAGTGGAGGATTGTGCCAAGGCACTGTGGGGAACTTTCCATGAATCTGCAAAAAGGAGAAGCGAGAGCAGAGAGATGGTGCCGCAGCCCCCCCTCCCTTCAGAGTGGGAAGTGGTGTGTCCCTGGGAAGTGTCAGTGCTGACTCGGTGATCAGGGAGGATGTTCCCCTAAAATCCCATAGAGGTGAGCTCCATAGTGGTCATTGCCTTCCGCCCCGCCGCCCCCCCCCCCCCCCCCCCCCCCCTCCTAAGAAGGACCCTTGCCATGGTTTCCACTCAGCCAAAAGCCAGTGCCAGAAGGCATGTGGTGGCCCAGACAGCTCCCAGGTGAATGTGCAGCTGTCCAGGTCACATGCTGCAGGGAGTCCCTGAGCCTGTCACTGCTGCTGGGGGGCAGCTGAGGTAATACCTGTGTGAGATGCACAAAAAATAACACCCTTTATCACTGAATGTGCTTGAAAACTATTTTCTCTTAGAAATGTCTGTCCTGGTTTCAGCTGGGATGGAATTGATTTTCTTCTTAGTAGCTGGTGCGGTGCTGTATTTTGGATTTGGTGTGAGACAATGTTGATAGCACACCGATGGTTTTGGTTGTTGCTGGGTAACAGTCGTGCCAAGGACTTTTCAGTTTCTCAGGCCCTGTCAGCCAGAGGGCTGGAGGGGCATGGGAAACTGGGAGGGGACACAGCCAGGGCAGCTGGCCTGAAGCAGCCAAAGGGATATTCCATACCATAGAATGTCATCCTGACTATATAAGCTGGGGGAAGAAGAAGGAAGGGGGGGGAAGGTTGTCTGTTAGGTCATTTGTTTTCTCAAGTAACTTACATGTGATGGAGCCCGGCTTTCCTGGGGATGGCTGAACACCTGCCTGCCATGGGAAGCGCTGAATGAATTCCTTGTTCGCTTTGCTTGTGTGTGCAGTTGTTGGTTTACTTACTGAACTGCCTTTATCTCAGCCCATGAGTTTTCTCACTTTTACTCCTCCAATTCTCTGCCTCATCCCACGGGGGGGGGGGGGGGGGGGGGGTGAGCACGCGGCTGCGTGGGGCTTGGTTGTTGGCCAAGGTTAAAACACAAGTGTTTATGCTTGGTTTCCTGTCCTTGAAAAACTTGGCAGAACTAGTTGCTGCTCTGCAACTAAAAAGTTTCCCTTCTATTTTTATTTCACAGAAATCCTAATGTTAACAAAGGAATGGGTGTGGTTGGAAAGACAGGATTTTTTTTAAAAAAAAGAGGAATATTTTTTTAAAACTCTAGTTTTCATCCCTGCATAATCAACATCACCTAACTTCAAACTATGAAATGTGTCCATCTCTTCTTTGAAAGGCCGTTATTTGACATGGGACTATAGTTCAGGTTGATAAAGGAACTAAGTAAAGTAACAAACTTTCCAGTCAAATATTGGTAACAAGATGCCTAGCAAATACCTAGATATTAAATCACTAGATTTCACCTACTGCTATTACAATCTCACTTCCAGGGCAATTTAAATTGTATTTTTTCTGATACTAGAATGTTGGATTCCCAGAATGCTCCTGGGGGCAGCTTGTGTTGACTTCCAGCAGTTTTGAGCTGCAAGAGAGAAGAACATACCTGGGAACGGCCTGGAAGTACTTCTCATGTAGTATATTCTTACCCATAACTGGGCAGAAAAAAACTGGGGACAGCCTGTATATGTAACTATTCTGAGCTTGCAGCACGTCCCGTGGGTATGCTTAAATGACGATAATTGGTAAAATCAAATTAGCCTATTCTTTGATAAAAGATTAATTAAGCCTTTTATTCAGGGGTAGCTATAGCATGAACTGCAGCACATGCTGCTTGTGCAGCCACTTGCAGAACCTTCCTCTGTGAAGGCTATACGGTGAAACAATTTGCTGTTTACACAGTGCTGTGACTTGCAGTTGCTAATTCTCCTTTGCTGCATTTGGGAACAGCAATGCACTATCTAAATGTTGAATAGATGCATAAAAAGTTTTACCCCAACGAAAAATTGAAAAGCCAGTGATACAGAACTGAAATAAAATACATTAATGGTTTATGTTGTTAACTAGGGTCGCATTTTCTACCTCAGTCATTCCAAAACAAAAAAGCTTCTAGTGTAATTGTGTATGGAAATAAAATCGTTTTCTAGTCACCTGTTGTAGAGTGAGGGTGATGAGAAGGGAAAACTGAGAAACTCCCAATATGAAACTACTAACAGATTACATGCAGTGCTGAAATGTACAGAACAGTGTTCTACTAAGTGACTCAGTCACGGTTATTTATTGCTGTGGTCTAAAACATGTGAGGGTATTGGCCAGCTTTTTTTCTTGAAACAGAAATAGTCTTTCTCTGTTCTGGTACAAATTTGGTTAATCCAGGACTGACTCAGCACCATTCAGTATTTTGCATGTTTTCTCCCTTTTGCTTTACAAAATTTTTGATAGCTGTCATAACTTCAAGGTAGGAAAGACTAACAATAAGTAATTGAAAGGTTTCTAAGTGTACTAGCGATCATATAAGAGAAATGTTGACTTTCTCGAATAATTCCAAAAGCAGTGAGAATTTTTTTATAGCTATGCTAACTACGTAATTTTTAAATGTTCTGATCTACCATCTCTTCTTACACATCCTTGCTGAATAGACAAAAGAATCCTGATAAACAAATGTTAAATGAGAGAAGCAGCATGTCTGAGCAGATACTTCCAGTTAAAAAAAAAAACAACCAAAACCAACAAAAATCCACCACAGCACAACATTGCCAAGTGCATACATATTGATGACAGACCATGCCCTTCGTAGTCCAGGTTGGTGAATGCAAAGGGGGACTCTGTTAACAGAGGGGCTTTGTTCTCTGGGTGTCTCGCACATGGCAAATCTTTAGGAAAAACAGCTAATACTTCAAATGGGCTTTAGGTACCAAATGGAAGGACCTGAAATTTAAAACAAGTCTGAGGCTTTAAACTATTCACGGCTGGATTTGCACATCAGAATCTGTGAAGTCTGTTAGTATGAAGCTGAATAAATTTCTAAGTATACTGGGCCTTGTATTATGGTAACATAGGATGTGTTCTTAAATCAGTTCTCTAGTTGTCTTGCAAAACAAAGTAGCCTTGTAGGCATTGTCTGCAGTCAGCTACTTCTTAGAGGAAGTTAGTAGTTCTTCCATAAAGTAACACCTAGAATAGGGGTTCTAACGTAAAACTAGTTCCCTGTTTAATGATGGATCACATCCATCCTTTGAATAAGGAGTTGAAGTTCCCTAAAAAACTTTTATAATAGTTATCACTATGTAAGCACTGAAATAAGACAGCAACGGGGTCAGGAAACTAGATACCTCTTCTGAGCATCTTAAAAAAGAATCACTTATCACTAATCTCATTATAGTTGTTACGTTGAGGGAAAAGATGGGCACAGGGGTCACTTCATTCTTCTTAACTGCAGATGGCATAAGAAGTTGAATACATTTAATGATTACAGCAGCAACTTTAAGTGGTTTGCTGTCCTTTCTTCTAACGTAGGAAAGCTTAAGTCTAGAACAGTAATTAACGTAAGAGTTTTATTAGGAATAGATGTCCATGCTTATCTTGCCAAAAAGTGTACTTAGTACAGCTCCTACTTCACTGTTTTTGAGTGTGCAGTACATACCAATAAAATTGCTACCAAGATGTTGACACATTCATATCCTCTGCATTCCCAAAGCAGTTGAAGTATAGCTGTTAACAACAACGGATGGAACCAAGTACGTTAAGTAACAGCTTTCAGTGATGGCTTAGTACTACTTGTTGAAGTGAAAACAGCAGCAGTTACACCAAATAAACTGGAACTGATTTTTTGAAAATTATTTACTAAAATAAGTACATTTCCATTTTCAGTATAAGTTACACAATTGCATACATTTTTAGCTCTTTCTAGGTGCTTTTGGTAATAAGGCAGTAGCAGCAGGTTGATGACTAGAACTTTCAGCATTGTTCTGTACACAAGGATTCAGTGCAAGGATTTTCCAGCAGTATACATTTTTACTGAAAAATTTACATTTTTACATTGAAGATGAACCTCGTCTTTTATTTGATACAGCTCAAGCAGAAGTGGACTGTAGTGCAATTTTTGCTTATGGGAAAAGAAAGCCTGTACAGTGAAATATGAATGAATGATGCCCAAACCACGGTTTGTTTACCAGAAGCAGTTAATAAAACACTTAACTTAGCCACAACTATTTGTGCTTCATAAACACCTTATACAGGTTATAAACTAAAACCTCATCTGTAAAAGTTCTCTGTAGAATAGTGCTTACTGCAAGACAAACAATGTTTCACATCTGCTTTGGTGGTAGAACTTCCACGTGTTATCATGGAAGAGTGTTTCCAGAAGAAATAATCCTCTTGCACATCAACAGCCAGCTTCCTGACAAAAGAGAACTAGCAACTTTGAAATGCTCATTCCCTTTTGCTGTGAAAGAACAAGCCCTGAAAAAGGAGAGCAAGTATTGTGTTAAAAGCTATAGCGGCTCAAAATTCAAAAACTGGACCCTGGGCAGGTTCATCAGTTCAATACCCATGTTCTCTAGTTCAAGTTGGTTCGACATGGCTTTAACAGACCATATCAGACTACTAAGGGAGGAGTGCTCTGATGATCTCCTTCATCAGTCATGGTTTAAGTCAGTGAAGCAGGTACTTCAGTCACTAACTCTTCTTACTGGGAATACACAGGGTCAGAATAATGATCATGCAAACTTCTTCTTTGTAGCTGTAAATCGTTCCATGTACTAAAAAAAACAAAAAAAGGTAAGATTCAGAAATTAATACAAGATTCATTACTATTGAAAGCAGCTAAGCTTCTGCTCTCAGACTCAAAAGCACTCTGCATATTTTCATTTCCCAGATATAACCATTACAGCTGTACACTGAAAATTTCAAACAAAAAAAGTCCAACCCCCAAATTTTCTGCCATTTGCTGTAAGTCAGATTCATGTTTGAGAAAGAAAGTCCTTACAGTGCTCAACAGTCAAATCTCAAGTGTTAAGGATGAACTAACGTTAAACAGTTAAGAATGCTGCATAATAGGAAGCATCCATTAATTTTTATCTGATCAAAGTGAAGACACACACTTGTTATCATTAGCTACCCTTCAAAAGATGCTGATGAAAGAACACTGATCCTGAATCCTATGAAAAAGTTAATCTTTGAAGAACTCTTGAAATTCTTCTCAGATGTTAGTTACAAATCCAGGAACAGTGACAACAGCGATAGACTGATCATGCTTTTATTCACTAGCATAAATACTTAGTATTCTGAGGAGGTACTGGGTTATGACGTCACCAGAAGCTTCTTTAAAAAAAAAAATAAAAAAAAATACACAAACCTTGTCATAACCTTCCAGTTCTCTGAGTTTCTTGATTTCAAAAAGGTTGCCTTCTACTGCAAGCAGTGAGATCTGGGAATCACTGAGGATACTTTGAGGAAGCATACTGAGTTCTAGACAGTTTTCTTCTAAACGCAAGACTTTGAGGCGTGGACAGTGGGAGATCCGCACCGAGATCTGGGAAATCTGGTAGAAATTAAAAAACAAAATAATGGGATTAAAAATTTAGTGATCCATGATTACTTGCAGTTGTTTCTGACTAATTTTGACAGTTTGCAGACTAATATTTTCTTCCATCATGAGAGGCGAACTACATGTCTTTATCAGATTCCTACTGAAGAACTGTTCAACCAGTTTTCTGTATGACTAAATTGAGGATTTGTTAGTCAAATCAGGCAGTTGGATGTATCACTACATAAATTCTAGTTATGACCCTTCATTTATGTTACGTTTGGGAGATGGCTTTTAGCTACGAAGTTTTGATGGTCTCAGCTTACGTCCTGTGAATGTACTAAGTCCAAGATAAACCATGTCTTAAATCTACATGCCCATAATATGTCAGTTACCGGACCTGATTCTGATTCAGATTGAGTTCGATAGCCTGCAAATCTCCCACAGTGTCGGGCACATTTTGAATCTGATTTTTGGAAAGATCTACCACATCCAGGTGGCGAAGACCACAGAGTTGCACAGGCACAGCCCGAAGCTGGTTTCCAGAAAGGCCCAGGGTTTTGAGAGCCGAAAGTTGTCCAAACGCAGCTGGTAGCTGCCTCAAGTGATTGCCATTCAAGTGTAGTGTTTCCAGTTTTTTCAGTTTACATAGCTCCTCAGGTAAAGCAGCTAGAAATAAATGACATAACAAAGAGATGACCTAAACAAAGAGCAGTAAACATTCATACCCATTTAATTCAAATAAGCTTCTGCATGGTAAACTGTGCCATATTACAGTAATTTCTCACAGGATTCCTCCCCATTTTCCAATGAAGGCACAGAACCCTGCACAGAAACTTAAGCCCACTGACAACACATGCTTTTTAACCATCTTTCACAAGTATCTTAAAAATCGTATGCAGATAAGACAAACCTTCAAATCACAGGCTGAAAACACTACCCTCAGAGGATTTTAGCCTATCAGTTACGCTCCTTATTAACCACTTTGCCAATGTATTCTATGACATTTGAGGTACCACACAGTTCACAGCTTCAGGTCTACTGCAGCGCTTTAAAGGCATTACTCAACACACTCAAAAGTAAGTTCTCAGACAAAGCTTATCATATCATACCAGCATATAAGCCTCACCAGATAAGCTCTGCTGGCATTTATTCACCCCTCATGCTACCTACACACATGTATAACCTGTAGCACTCCTGACTTGCACTACAGAGTCAAAGAGGTTTGCAAATTACTTTTCTTTTTCCAAAAAGGCAGATAATACATTCCACAAAAAAAAAAGTTAAGTTCCTTAACCTCATCCTAACTTTTCCATGAAGTCTGACGTTCAACAGAAACTAACAACCATTGAATGGCTAGCACCAGTTTCTACAGATCATTTTCACTACCTGTTCTCTGTGCAAGTACTAAACCACCTGACATTGTTAAACCTTCAGATCAGACAAGTCATAGTGCAGAAGCATTATGGTTTTAAGTACTTACATGTCATTGTAAAACTGATAATACAACTAAGCTGGCAACTAGTTTTGAAGAATTTATGGGACTGTAAGTGAATTCCAAAGATTTCAGTTCAGGCAACTAAATTCCCTATTTACATCCCGTGAGAGTTAAATTGTTAAATTTAGTTTCTCTGATCAAAAAAGTCAGGTTATTATTTTAAAAATCTGTGGAGGTATTAATTAGCAGGCATACTCAGTTTGTTGTTGTTTAGAACAAGGCTCTTCAAAAAGGAAAATTTTCCAATGAGTGGTGGCAAGAGCTCTATTTTGTTGTTTGACAAGTCTATTGTCCTTAAGTTGCTTGTTAGCTTCTGCAGATCCTCAGGAAACTACGGGGGAGAAGAAAGATACAGCATTTAAATAGTTGTATTTAGTATTAATTAATTTTAAATACACTTATTATAAATATAAATAAAAAATATTAAATACTTCAAATGTTCAAGTTACACACCTTAGAATTTTAATTGAAATTTGTATCACTATTATATAGTCATATGTATCACAATGTCCAATCACCGCAGTGTGCAACTAAGTTGGCAAATTTACTTAATACATATTTTTATAAATATTTATTCATCTGAAGAAGGGAAAAGGGATACAAACTAGACAGTCCTAACATCTAGGAAGAACAGTTTTTAACCTAAAGAATTTAAATTAAAAAGGGAGAAGGAAGCACACCAAGACACAAGCTCATTTATGTTTTAGTCCTCTTGTATGTTTCTCTTAAACTTGCCTATAATTTAAAAATATTCTACAGCTAGTTAACACATCTAGATTTTGGCAGATCAGGACTGGCAAATTTTTGTCTTACTTTCTAAATAATGATGTAAGGCATTTTTCTTATTCTTATTTACATCCTGTACTACTTTAATCTGCACTTGGCACTGAGCTAAAAAAAAGAAAGAAAAACCTGACAATCGCACCAGCGAATCTCAGGCAACAGTGGTTTTGATTCTCCTTTGGTTTGGCACAAGAAAAGCAAAGTCAGAAGGTAGGATAGTGGAAGAAGACACTTTAGGAAAGTCTTGGAAAAAATACTGCAGTGTAGAGTTATTTTGGCTATGCTCTGAATTGTTACTCGACTTCTGGCCCCAGGACATTGTGTGTTTTTCTGCAGTTCAGTCAAAGACACGACAATTTCTGACTTAATAAACTTCAGGATGCTTACAGCCCAGTGAACAACCTGCACAGACTATTCATATGACTACGATTAAATACAGCGTAAATATCTAGATGTGACAGATTGTGGAGTGTCTTTCTAGGTAACAATACGGTTATAAAATTTACATTTGTTCCCTCAAATTTATTTTAAAAAATATTTTTATTATTTTATTAATATATTTATTTATTATTTTAAAAAGCAAAACATCATAACTAGTACTTCTTGAACACACATGCATTCTAAAAGCATAAGCTCATAAGCATACAGGTGCCCTGACAGGTAAATCCTCAATCAGAAGCAAGTGCAAGGAAAAATCTGCTCTATGAAAAGGAAAAAAACCTTCTTGAAATAGTATTATCCATCACTATTTATGAGAAATACATGCATGCAATGCACTATGACACTGAGGTGGGAAACTTCTCTCCAGAAGCACCAGTCAGGCACACAAACAGCCACATTTCCCCTGTGGTTACATTACCTCTGTAAGTCCCTTTCCTGTTAGCTGAAACACGCCGGTTTTCTGTGCTGTCTCCAGGTGGGCTTTTAATGCACTATTGCCCATCCTAACAGTTCTCTGCAGGCGTACAGAGTTTGAGTGACAGTCTCTGCCAGTTTCTCTCAGTTATTCTGCACTAGAGAACTGCAATCCAAAGTCTCTGTGATAAAGCAAATGTAAAATGACTTTTTACATACACCATCTTCAATGCTACATGTATTTCAACATGCTGAACCGTTCCACTGCTGCGTTTTCATGTCCCTCTAACTAAACCCTTGAACTTAAAAGATTTATCTAGTTTAAGGTGCCTTAATGAAGGCAGCTTGAATACTGAAATGATGCGACAAATAGAGTTAAGACTAAGCGGAAGACCTGCACGCTTTCCGCGTTTTGCCTCTTGCAGGGCCCAGCGGCGCAAGGCGATCCTCCGCGGAGGCTGGCCGTGGTTGTGATGGCATCCACCAGCACCCACCCGCTGTCAGTGCCAGGGGGTTATTTGCTTTTTTGGAAACATCTGTTCCACTTACGGACTTGGCTCCTCTGCGGCGACTCTAAATGCCGACGTACGACACCCACGTCGCGCAGCCCCAGCGGGGTCTAATCCCCATCACCGGCTCAGCCGCGCCCCAGGCCGAAGGAGCCGCGCCAGGGTTGCAGCCGGGCGGTGGGCGCAGAGCCCAGCGCGGCCGGGACCGGCTGCCCAAGGGAGGAGGCGCCCCGCGCCGCGACGGCTGGGAGCGGCTCAGCGGGGCCCTCGGCAAGCGGCGCAGCCAGCAACGGCCGCCGCGGGCCCCGGGCCCCCGCCTCGGTCTCGCCCCGACTGCCCCGGCCCCCGCCCGGCGCCGCCGCCCCCCCCGCGGCCCAACCCACCTGCACCGGCGCCCACACTCCGCGGCGGCGCAGCCCCCCGCGCTCCGCCCCCGCCCTTCGAGCACCGACGCTCCGACCGCACTTAGGGGCTGCCCCGGAACCGGACGCCGGTCGCTCCCCCTGGCCCGTCACACCCAACATGGCGGCCACCCGCATATGGCGGCGGCCGCACTCCGCCAGGGCCTCCGAGACGCTGGGCACGGCCGAGCACCGCCCCCTCGGCTCGGCGGCCGTGGCGGCGGGCCCCGCGCAGGGGACGCCCCGGGGGGCGCCGGAGTGGATGCTGTGGCGAGGCATGCCGAGCGACGCGGCTGCCGCCTGCCGCCCCTGGAAAGGCGAGAACCCCACGGCGGCGGCCGCCCTGCTGGCGCGGTGCCTGGCGGCGGGCGTCGTGAGCCAGGTAACGGCCCGGGGGGCTGGAGCGGTTGCGAAGGCCGGGGGCGGCGGGTGAAGTCGCGAGGGTCGGAGGAGCCGCGGCTGAGGCGCTGCAGGGCGGCCCCCGCTCCCGCCCGTGCCCGGCGCCCCCCGGCGCGGCCTGCGGGCCCGCACACCTGGCTGCGCGCCGGGGCTGCGTGGCTGGGGGTGCCGCCGCGGTACCGGTGCCGGGCCGCGCTGCGGGTGGGTAAGTGTGTGCGCGTTAACTTGAAAGGGAGAGAAATCTTTCCCGCTGCGGTGGGGCTGTCAGGCTTTTGGGCGGCGCTCCCGAGCGGCCGTGGCCCCGCCTGGCGCTGCGGCGGGAGGGGCTTTGTTTACCCCTGGCCCATTTTTCTCCACGTTCCTGTTCGTTTTCCCCAGGCGGTACGTGTATTCTATCAGTTGATCAGGTGAAACTTGCTGTCTGGCGTAGTGTGAGAAATTAACAGTAACTTTAGACTATTAAAAGCCAATCTTGAGAATTTGCCTGGTACGTCCTGGCTGCTGACTGTGTTTTTTCCCCGTTGTTTTCCTTTCACAGGAGACATTGGATTTAACCTGTAGAAAAACCCCTTGCTTCGTGAAATTATCAGAGATGGAAAAAATGGCAGACATTCAAGCTGAAATCAATGAGGTACAGCCAGAGGTACACTGTTGTCAGTGCACACTCAACGCTTCAATACTTAGAGATAATACATGGCACCGATGATGTATCGGACTGCCATGTACTATTGTTTCATGTTTTGGGTTTTTTTCACAGTTTAGTGGTTTAACTGTGGTTGGCACTTTTCCTCCCTGGTGGACTGAGTTGTCATAAAAATACCCCAGAATTATGTAACAAAAGTTTTTGGTGTAACTGGAAAGAGGCAGCAGCCTGCATCTGTGACTGAAGTGTTACCTGAAGTCTTCTGAGGAAACTGAAGAACAAATAAGAATTGGTAGTTGACTTGAATTCGCGAAGACGAGTTTGTTTATAGACAGTGTAACCATCTTGTTGGCTAGCAAGGGGTAACCTCAGTCTTTTCCTACTGACTGAATTGGCTATTGGCTTGTATTTTGTGATAATGTGTTCTGAGGATTTGCTGGCTGGTACAAAAACTTGTGCTTATTAAGTTGTGCAGTGTGGGCTTCAGCAGTTACAAAGGCACACTGCAAAGCAGTGTTAAAAATTCATCATTTGCTTTTTTGGAGGATGTGTTAAACAGCTGCCATCATCCTGTATTGATGGGCAGAAGGAATGAGCAGTTTTGAGGTCCCAGTAAGGTGGCTACTCAGTCTCCCTTGCTGAAGGATTTCACATACGAAGTACTCTGACAGATGTTCAATATGCTATGAGTGAAGCAGGTTTACTTTTGTCCTTTCCTCACTGATCAAGAAAAGCAACGCAACAGTTCTCTGTGTGTCCTGAGAGACTTGATACGTGATCCTCTTCTGTATTTTCCTCAGTCTTCTCTTGTCTAGCCAAAAGTACCACAAATTCTTTCAGCCACAAGAAAGTATCTGCTGCTCTTGTGCTGATTTATAATTGGAAAGACTTAAAGGTAGGAGTTTCACCTGAAAGTGCTTTTCCTACAGTTAAAACAACCCAATGCACCATAAACCAATCTTTGCCAGAAGGAGGAAGTTTGAGGCTGTGAAAAGTTTTAGTAGAACATAGACTATGAAACTGCTTTGTAGGAGATGTAAGTTTCTGTGTCTTATGAATTAGTTGCAGGATCTGTCTTTTCCATCACAAATTCCCATTAAATCACCAAATTGGTTTTTGGTTTTTTTAACAGTCTTTTCCTATTGACCAAAAAAGCCTCACCAGATAATAAAACCCTCCAGAGAGCATGGTAACATGCTTTCATGCAAATGCTCCCTCTCCTTCACACGCGTGTTGTCCCCCATGCTTCCGCTTTCTCCCTTTCTACTTCCTCCCCCACGCCTAAAAAGTCAACAGTATCTGGATAAATGCATTTTCATTTGATGTTACTATTGTTGTAGAAGAAACTGAAAATTGAAATTCTGCAGTTGGAGAAGGAGACAGCAGACATTGCTCACCATTTTTACTTAGGTAAGTGCAGTTGTTCCTTAGAAAAACCAAGAGTGTTAAGTGACTTCATCAGCATATTAAGGTTTTATCTGACTGTGTGACACTTCCAGAAGTTATTGCAGCTGTCTCCGCTGAACAGCTTGTTAGAGATGGCAGGTGTTTTATTAGCCCCTAAGAAATGTTTCCATACTATCTGAACTTGCATCCTCTGCTGTCTGAATAGCAGCTCTGTGGGTAACTCATTCGCCACAAAAGGGGGGTGTGTGTGGTCAGTTTCCCAGGGTCAGTGCAGCATCAGGAGTTCAGAGATCATCAGTAACCTGACTTGCTTCCCTTGCCCTGTGTGCTAGTTTGCTGCTTTTCCATGAACTCGATGTTTTTTTGCTGCATCTGTATGCCCCTAAAATCTCTTGGGTTTTTATTGTAGTATTGTAGGAGCAATGTATTAATTTCTTTATTATTTGGCACTTTTCCAACTATGATTTGATGGATGCTTGAAAACATTCTAGCTTGCTACTGCTGTGTTAGGCTAGTGAAGTATATTGTAATGCTTTAGTGTCATAGTATAGTTTTAAGAAGTTGGTTTCATCTCAAACACAGTTAAAACTATAGATAATGTAAAACAATCAACAAAGCTGTATCTTTAAAAAGTAGTTATTATGACTTTGAGGTGCATGCTGATATTAAGTTCTATATAATCCCAACAAAAATAATTCTGATTAATGTTCTCTTTCTCAAATGTAACCTGTCCAGTGCAATAGATCAGACGACTTCTCAGTCTTTCTCCAGAAGAAATTTTGCTCTTGTTTTAGCAGGACAATGAGTTCAACTTTGCAATTTTATTTTACAGGCAAAAAATGTGAGATTTTGCAAGATATGAACAGACACTTGGAAGCCGTACTGAAGAACAAGAAATGTCTTAGGAAGAGGCTGATAAAGCCCAAATGTCAAGACAGCCTGCCTATTGAGGCTACTTTCCACAAGTAGGCACATAGAAAATAATAGTTCTTTGTTTGCATGAGTTCAAATTAAATTTGAACTAATAGGCATAAGAATTGCATGCTTGCATTCACTTTTCCATTTATAGGAATTGTAGTAAAAGGTAGCACAACCTCAGCTAAAAGTTAGTAATTAATTGCTAAATTCTTAGAAAGGTGGTGATACATATTTTCATGAATAATTGCTTAGGTTATTGGTCTTGTATTCTGAAGATTACAGAACAATTTGTGATGTGTTGCTTTGAATAGGTGTCTTGAATGCTTGATTCGTTATGCTTCTGCATAGGTAGGAATTCTTACTTAAGCATTTGCCATCTTCCTTCCACTGTCACTTGCTCAGAATAAGTGTGTCAATGATTCCCAGGCATGCATAGTACAAGTTTGAAAAATATAATCCTTCTTATTGTCTAAAAATCTAGTCCAGTTACTGAAGAAATGCATATTAACTTCTGTAATTCCTGCCCTACTTGTTGCCGAGAGTCATAAAAGTGTAATTGCAGAGAAATTATTAGATGGTTAGGAACCTGTATAAAACTAGAGGACTAAGACCACCTGCGGGGGGGGGGGGGGGGCAAACAAGAGCTTGGAAGTATTGAATCCTTGTTTTGCACAACTTTTGAGTAGGGTGCTCATTCTTATTACAGATACATAGTAGAGTTGTTGGCTGAGGCTGTGACTTTCATTGAGAAGCTTGAAAGCCATTTGCAGGCTTTAAGAAGCATCCCTCGGATACCGAACATCATGAGGGATATGGTGAGTAGCAGAAGACCTGAGCCTTCTGTCTCCTCCAGCATTAAGAATTCAATGCTGTTTGGTTGTATAGGTTGTTTTTATGTCCTGCTAGATTGACAGAATGTATAGAGATGAACTCTAGCTCTTTTCTGCTTCAGGACACTGCCTGGACAAAAACAGAGCTGCTCGTGATGGAGTTAGAGGAGCTGACAAAGCAAATACTGAAATGGAGAGAACTGCAAAAAGAAGTATATTCTGCCAGCATCTGCAATACTGCTGAATTGGACTTTGGCTTATCTTGAACCTGACAAAAATTTTTCATTAGATGGGATGGCTTTTCAAAGAACTACCTCCTTACAGTCTGTGAAACCCACAACAAATTTGTGCTTTAATCCAACAGGGCCTTTGTAGGTAGCTATATTTCTGTTCTTCTGTAACAGTTCTTCAATGACTTTTTTGGGGGGGAAAAAAAGGAGGGGGGGGGGGCAATGAACAGTAGCTCATAGGAAGGCAGACTACCGAGAAGACTGTGGTGGAGTTCCTTTTTTAAATAGTTGGACAGTACTCCCTTGGAGGCTATTTCTTCAATGGAAATTTGTTTTGATATTTCTTATGCATTTGCTATAGTGTCTATATTAGTTTTTATAAATGTCTTGATGATACACTGTATTTTGTATGTCACTGTAAAACTTCAGTGAAAGCACTAGATTTCAAGAGCTGTTTCTTGCTTTTTGTTTTAAGATCCTATAATTAAAAGAACAGTGCAAAGTCTTAGGTCACTGCTTATGCTTCCATAGGAGTTCCAACCAAGAAACCAAACTAGTTTTAAGTTAGTTTTTATGGCTATGATGTGGTTTTGTGGGAAAACAGGGAATAGGCTCTGCGATATATGGCAGGTCTACTGATCTGCGATATATGGCAGGTCTACTGATCTGCAAACTACGCTTCTGTGACAGGACAAATACATTCTTCAGTTTCTCCTTTTCTGTTGCTTGCCCCATTTTCTGTGCCCCCTTTACAGTAAGACTCTTGTGACACGATTACAACTGGCAATTTAGCAAAAGCATCGATTATTCCAGTTTGCAACCTTAGCAACTTTTATGTCGTGAGATTTGCTGGTAAAATGTCATTGGCAGGACATCTGTAAACCAGGATAGTTGGTTGTCTGTGAAGGATGTCCAGTTTTGTATTCGGGATATAAAACAAACTGGAAGCAATGCCGATGTATGCCTTTCTACTGATTGTTTGTTAGCTGAATTCTTTGTATATACAACCTGTTGATTTCTGTTTCTGAAAATGAGACCTTTATTTTTTTGAAAGTAACCACTAGATGGCTCGGTACTACACAAATTTCACTGTAGTTACTTAATTCTACTTTTAAGGAGGAATCTTTGGTTCTCTGAGCACACTCTGATCTGAGTTTACTTGTGATCAGTCTACTCTGTATCTGAAATTTTCTGAGAATGCCATTTTAATCCTTGTAGACCACACCATTCTGCTGAGTGTGGTGACAAGGTGTATAGCTTTACAATTCTCTAGTAAACTATGCAAATGTAGCTCATATTCCTTTCTGCGGCTGTTGAGAAAAGTTAAGAGGATAGTAACCATTTGAATTCAGTCAAGCAGAATGTCAGTAGATAGAATCTGAGAATAGAACTGACAATTGAGTCCCATAAACTTTAATGGGATCTTTGTGAGAACACTTGCTATGTATCACTGCAACATTTGAGTCCAAAATCCCATGTTACTGTTGTTTCGGATGCGGAAACTAAGGTCTCCCACGCAATTGCAGAGGAGCTGGCATTTTTACTGAAAATACTTTGCACGTGAAATGGGAAGAAACAGCATCCAGACTTCTGGAATCGTTGTCCTGTGTATCTATCACAGGCTTAACCTCTCTCTGATTGCGTTACAGTGATGGTTTAGGTGGGGCAAATTAATGCTTCCAGAAGTTGGATGAAGACATTTCTGGTTAGTTTGGTCACTATAATTCCTTGGAGTGAGGACAAATGTGGTTTTGCCGTACCCAAAGAGTCAAGCATATTTTCTTCTTTTATGGTATCTTACTAGACAGTTGACGATGGGCATGATAGAGTTTAGCCAATATTCTTTGTGAGTGCTGTACCAATTGATTCTTCAGTATGATTAAAGGGATAAGTCTATTGAAGTTTGCAGTGATTCACAGCTTGTAGGTACTTTAGTGTCTCTGTGGTGGCTCATGAAGTGGGAGAAGTGTTGAGTCTAAAGGATCCATCCCATATTTCGGTCTGGAAGGTTTCTGTATTGTGGTGTCTTTTTCATTTAGATTTGTTTCTGGAGCATAAGGCAAATAGTCTCATGAGGAGAACTGTACTTAAAGCACAAATAAATAGTACAGTTAAAAGGCCATTTAAACAGAAGTTGTTAAAATGGATTGAAAAACAGCCCTATACAGTATTCAGCTC
Organism: Falco biarmicus; assembly: GCF_023638135.1. NCBI lineage: Eukaryota > Metazoa > Chordata > Aves > Falconiformes > Falconidae > Falco > Falco biarmicus. The sequence continues at coordinate 23,920,679 of NC_079294.1, read as the reverse complement.
ACAGTTTGAAATGCAAAACCAGAAAGAGTCCAGTTAAAAATTAAAAACCAAGCAGGAATCTTGTTTATGCCAATGCTACTTGCTCTCACTTCTTCCCAATAATGGCAGCAGCTGACAGGGACGATATTCTAAGAAGCAAATATTTTTTACACTTTTGGTGGTTTTTATATTTCTCTAAGTGCAACAGGTTGACATTGATTTCAGTGACACTTCTTTGGAAGTTTCAAAAGTTTGTTTTACACCGTTAAGTACAACGCAGATAAAGATTGGAGGTTTTTTAAACTCCTTCAAACACTTGAGAGTTTTCCTTTGGCGCTTGCCTTCCTTAAATTGCTGTTAAATTAATTAAACGTGGAGTGCTTTGCGCTTTAAACGGTGCTGGTTTTCTGATTGCTTGCATGTTCCTAGGAAAAGAAACCTGATCAAACGGTAGGTGGGGCTGGGCTGGCAGTTTTCCTCTGAAACAAACTGGTTTCTCTGGGGTAGCCCCTAGGGAGTATGTCCGTGGCAGCACCCATCTGGCTGACCGTCGGCGTGAAGCCCTGCGAGCGAAACGCGGGTCGTTACGGGGCTGCCGGCGAGCGGGCGCTGCTGCGGGGGGAGCGCGGGTGTCGCCGGGGGCCTGGGGCGTGGAAGCACCGACTCTTGGTCTGGAGGCCCCGCTCTCCCGGGCGGAGAAACCCGGTGTGGGGGCTGGGGAGGCTGCTGCGCGGCTGCTTTGGGGGGAGCCTCCCCGAAACCCCTCCTTTCCGTCCGGGGAGGTTCTCCCCCGCCCGGGGGCCGGGCCGGGCGCTCCCCTCCCCCTCGGGCGGGCCGGGCCGGGCGGCGCCGCTCCTCCCCTCCCCGGGCGCTCAGGCGCCGCGCCGGGGCGTGATGCGGGGCCGGGGCGCGGGCGGCAGCGGCTGCCGGGCGTGAGCTGGGCCATGGCTAACGTCAAGGTGGCCGTGCGGGTCCGGCCTCTCAGCAAAAGGTGCGGCGGGGGGACGGGGACAGGGACCCGGGCGGGGAGGTCCCGGTAGCCGCGTCAGCGGGACAGTTACGGGCGGCTGCGAGGGGCCAGCGGCGGCCGCTGGTCCTGTCATCGGCGGCGGGGAGGTGGCCTGGCTGGGGCTGAGGCAGGGGCGGCGGGCGCTGGGCAGCCTAACGGTGCGGGTCGGGGAGCGGCAGGGCTCGGCTCTCCGGCTCGCTGAAGAGCTTGGAAGGTTTTCGTGGAGAAGTCTCCCACCGGAGCTGCGGGGCTGAGTTCCCCCTTCCTGAGCTCCCCGAAATAGGACAGCTGCCGTCCGGTGTCAGGGGATCTTCCCTTCCCCTCCTGTTGTTGCTGGTTTTTTCCAGCGGGAGGCAGAGCCGGATATTCCCATTGTCGCTTGGCTCCGCTCCCTCCCCGGCGTGCTTGGCTCCAATAGAATTCCCAAAAGCTAAATGGTACGGCTTGAAGACAACTCCCACAAACAAGAAGATGCCGTAGCACAATGCTCTGTGTTGTTTGGATATAATACATAATTAAAACCTTGCAGACTTTGGAAACTCGGGGAGGAAAAAGAGAAGCAGCGCGCAGCCCCAGTTTCAGCGGCTGGTAACTTGCTCCTCCTGTCGCAGAAGTGCAGTAGCACTTCAGGCAGGGATGGTCTGGAAAGTGGTACGAGCTCTGAGGGCCCGTCTTTGCTTTGATGGCACATTTCTTTTTAGCTGAGCTCCTCGTGTATTCTGACTGCATTGACTTTCTGTGATAACTCTTCCATGTAGCACAGCAAATGATTCTTGAAGAGTTGCCCAGCCAGAAAACTATCCTACTCATTTAGCCAGAAAACTATCCTACTCATTTAGCCAGCAGTGCACTAGCATATTTTGGACTCTTTAAGTTCTTATTTGTCTATGGATATTTTTTCTTTTTCGATAAAAGGTACCAGAGAGTGTTGAACAAAATAAAAACTCCACCCAAACCAAACCTGCTACTACTAATAGAAAAGGAAAAGGTGGAAAGTAGTTCACAGATTTTCAATATATTTTACCTTAAACTCAAAGGTAACATTAAAAATACACTCTGTCCATAATTTCATTTAAAAGGGTGTTTGGGTACTGTAGTTCTGATCTGTTGTACAGCTGTGAATGGAATAGCTTTTAACAGATACTGGCATACTGTAAGAAGAGTTGCAGCATTTAAGTAAGCTAAGTTTAACCTTTGGTTGCTTAGTGTTGCTTTAGTGTTGGAGATACTTGGTTTTTATTTTCTTTTGTTAGTCATTCTTAGCATTTGCTGGTTAAATAAATAGCCGTTATGCTTTCTAGAAATAAAAAGCAGTATACAAGTGCTAACTATTAACATTAAATGACAATTTGGTAATGATAAGCAAGTTATCCAGAGCATAGGACCCTTTTGTTAGTGTCTTGCAGCATTCACTGGCGATTGAAAGTATTTAAAAGTCCAACTTGGTGATGTATTTCATTGTGCATCAATGACATACTTGTTTCTCCCACAACAGCATTTGGCTGCCTGTTTGCAATTATGTAGTGGACTTGGTAGGGTGTCCTGTAGGCATAAGTTAAAATGAGTGTTTCTTAGCAGCTGGGGAAGAGAGGCCAAAGACTGAATTGGCAGGAGTGTAACCTTCCTTGATGAGGAACTTTGCACCACATGTGTCTTGGTGTTTTTTCCCCAATGGGTAGCATTAAATAGTGCCTAAGAGTGCATACATCATTACAGCATTAAACAGAGCCTATAAGTCTGTCAGATAAGGTGTGCTAAACAGGAGAACCTTCGATACAGTAGGTGTAGGCCAGCTGTTTCATAAGGAATGTAGTTTGGAGAGGAAGGTAGGATCAGAAATGTGGAAAGCCTCCTGCATGTGGGAGAAGCTAATCTGGTGCTAGAACAGAAATGTTCGTACGAAGGTGAGAGTGGAAATGTGGAAGAGACTGTTAAGTAATTCCATCTACTCAGCCTGTGGGGGTGTAACAGATGGGATGGGAAGGCAGAGAGCAGTCTTGTGGTATTTGACCCCAAAGGCAACAAGCCATTTGTTCCTTGTATTGCGTTGCCACAGCTGAGGTCAGCAAAAGCATTTCAAGATGGATTTGTGTATTATAAATGGGAAGGGGGAATGGTTGGATATTGTCTGTGAAGGATCTGACATGAGAACTTGCTTTCTAGCCCAGACTAAAATTGTCCAGATGTAATGACTTCAAGGCAAATACCAAATATACGAAGGCTTAAAGTAACCTTGATGGATGCTGAAAGGACTAAAGCTGTCAGTGGGCATAAAGTCCTTTTTTTTTTCTATTCCAGCTTCTTATATCACTTCCGTATTGTGGTCACACAACCCTCTCACCCTCTTTACACACATGTCATGATCGCCTCTAACAGGTACCTGTGCTGCCAGAGCTCCTAGGATCTCTTAGGTGCTTTAGAAAGAAAGCATTCCTGCAGAAAATTTTCAGTTCAACTGGATTGAAGTACTGTAATGTGTACAATCGCGAATCACAGCCCAAATTTTTTAAGAGTCCCCAAAACTGAAAAGCTGGGGGCAAAGGCTGGAACTAGAGGGTATGTTGGTTGTTTCTAAACTATCATACAAGCTTTACTTGTTCATTGCTTCTTTCATTTAATTTACGATGGCAGATGAATGTTGGTTTTGCGTCTTAAAATTTATAGAATATTCAGATGTTAAAAGTGTTATTAATAGGGGAATTCATAAAATCATGCTTTCTTTTTAAAGTTTCCAATTTTTATAAACTATATTAATCACATCTGCAACTTGTTATTTAGCATAAGGCAAAGAGTGGTCTTTTTGTTCTGTGCCTGTATGGTGCCCATCACAATGCATGCTTTGACAGAGAGCTGCTATGCACAAATAATTGCTGATCGTTATAAAGCAAGTACAGTTATACAGAACGCAGTTTTTCCTTTGCCTAAACTTTAAATACCTTGTAGCCAATGTTCTTCCTAATGCCATCCGTCATTCTGTTACAGACTAAATGATTTTTTTATCACCAAAACATTGTCAGTAAATTCCCTCAAATATGTTCCCTGGAGTGACATTGCTTTAAAAAAAGTCTGTTACACATTTAGTATTATACATAGTAAAGAAGATTTGTTACTTTGTGCTTACATGGATACTTGTTTTGTGCAAATACATTTTTCCCCTAGGAATGAAATACAGGGGCTTGAATGTGTGCTATAAATTGACTACAGTGGTAGGTAATAATCAGGTAAAAATATTAAACAGGATCTGGGAACGGATGAAATCCCTTTATGGTTTATTTCTGGACATCTTAATGCTTGGTCCGTTAGATATTAGACCTTTGTAATGAAAGTGTAATGTTATTTTTGGCTGTCAGTCAGAAACTGTTGATGGAAACACTTTCCATGCTAGCACGTAGCTATGTGAACTAGGAATGTTGTTTCTTTCTCTTTCTTGATTTCTGCTGTGGGGTGTGCCAACACCATGGTCTGCAGCATGGTGCTGTGATAGCAGATCTGACCCCAGATCCTGACCTGGAAATAGCGTGACTGGCTGAGAAGGAGGGTACATTGCCTTTCAAGTATTTCAGTACTCTGTCTAGGGCTCTCCCTTGGGTAGCTCTCTTAAAGCTAAGTTGGGTGTTTATATGCTACAGAAACACCTGCAGCATTCGACATGCCCTTTTACTATTTATGTAGGCCAGTAAAAACCAGTGTTAGTTTTTCTGTGCTGCTAGTTTCAAAAATGTTTGTCCCTGTGGTATCCCATCACAATTCTACTCCCTAGTTGTGGCTGCTGATGGCTTTTATGGTGGACCTCAGCCCTCTGTTACATGAGAGGAGGAAGGGAGGCTGTGTTTGTACATGAGATGCCTTCTGGGAGGGGAGCGGTCAGTGTGTCCAGGACCATATCGTTGGGACCAGGATGGAGCACAGCTGCCTTGTGCCTTTCCCTCTGTGATCCACTTCCACTGCATTTTCTGCTCTGCATCCAGCTGGCCTCAGTTCACTTGTGCATACTCAGGATGTGTTCCCTTGTCATGGTGTAGTTTGAGAACTGCTGTATAAGCAGTCTTAAAGAGGGGAAAGAAGAATTTTACAGTGTTCTATACTACAGTGAAAAAAGCCTCATGCATTACTATAGGATTCTTTTTTTAGCATGCATCAGTGGCTAGAAGGCGTTGCATTCCTTTATGGATCATGCATTGAGGCCTGGGTAAAATCATTCATAGTGAGTTTGTTTAATTGAATTGTAAAATTATAGTGGTGTTAGTTAAAAAGCTTGGGAGCTATTTGTGCAAGACCCAGCAAAACAGAAGGCATATTCTGCTGTTGAAAATACCTTCTCCACTTTTCAGCTGCCTCTCTGGCCTGGAAAAGGAGAGACTGGCAAGAAACTCCTGTTTGAAAGGTGTCTTTAATAACTCACAAATGAACATGCTCTACAAACTTCATAGACATGTCACCTGAAAGAGTTGCTAAACAGATTAATTACCCCGAAAGCTGCCCTTTGCCTTTTTCTGCTTCTCATTGTTTCCAGGCTGTAACCTGAAGCCTCCTGGCCAGCTGTTTATTTCCCGATCCTCTCGGGAGTTCCTGAGCTTGGCCTTCATGCTTGGCAAATGAGAACATCAAAGACATGTCTGGGTAGTTCCAAGTGGCAAAGCTGAACTGAACTTCCAGTTGTGTAGGTGTTTACTATCACATTCTGAGCTGCAGCAGTTGTTTTCCTTGTTACTGCTGCTCTATATGGCATAGTCCTCTTAATTGTCTTCCTGGGTTGCAGCTGGCAATGAGGGTTGAGGATGGGACAGGGGTAGCGGATTAAAGTTTGTGGTCCTAAGAACTTGGGTGATGGGTGTGAGCAAGCCCAAGGCTGGGAGGAAATTGTAGGGAAAGTTTCTTGCGAACTGTTTACAAAACCATGCTGCTTGTGCCAGGCTAACCTGAGCAGCGCGTTGAGCACAGCTGCATTGAATAGGTGATAGAAGAACTCAGATGACTGGTGCATTATGATATGAATATCTAAAATTAATGTCTACTCAAAAGGAAAGCTATGTGGAAAAGCAGAATTGCTTTAAAAATCATTCTGGAAATGGTACGATGTAAGTCACTATTGGTTTTTACTGGGTATGCCTTTATTAATCTGCTGCAGGGTCAGCTTTGTTAACTAGTCTCTCTGCTGCGGTCCACCTCCTTTGTTCTTTGTCATCACATTGTGGTAAGTAAAAGGAAGGATTGTTTTGTAAGCAAGAGACTTGTTGCTCTTTTATAGACTGTGCTATTAGCTATTTTACATGCTTATGTGTAACTACAAGAACTTAGAGCAATATGGCCTACTGCTGGCAAGAGTGATAAGTTGTATCAAATTTTGTAGAAAGCAGTTCCTTGAATCTTACGCATAACATGTTAAACGCTGTATCAAAATAAAATTAAACCAATAGCAGATCGGAGATTATTGTTGTTCTCCCTCTTACCCCACCAAAGCAAATTCTTCAAGCATATTCCTTTTAAAATGTTTGTTCTTCACTAGCTGCTCACTGCTGCCCTTTTAAGGCACTTTTTGAACCAACCCTGTTCAGGTGCGTGTATCTCTGTCTTATAACTTCATAATGCCACTGTTAAGAGGAATGTATTCTGAGGAAAGATAGCCATAGACATTTAGGTTAACATTTCAAAAGCTTTTCCAACTATATTAAAAAAAAAAAAAAAGAAAAAAAAAACCATGATCCTACTTTATTCAAATTGTTGTTGTGATACACTACTTCAAATGTATTTGATCCAAGTCAAATATAATGACACAAGATACGGGCATCACTAGTATTTTTACAGTTGGGGGTTTTTTTTACACCTTCAACTTCTGCTTAAGTTAGCTTTTCTGTGCTATTTGGATAGTGTTTGTATTTAACTGTCTTAGAATAAAACCCCAGTGTTTGCAAGCAGAGAACATTTATTTCCCTTTATATTTCTAAAGCTAAGTGTGAGGCATTTTTTTCTTCCCTTTGGTACTTTTGTTGAGTTGACATAAACTTTCCTCTGTGACCCAAGTGTGTGTTAGATAAATTAGCTCTCTGTTAATGGAATAGTGCTATCAACTCCATTAACTGCTTTACTGGATGTAATTGGAAATAACTTCCTTAGAAACCTGTATATATTTTACATTAGCACAAGAAATATATTACAGTCAAAAATTCTCTGGAAAATTGATGTAGTATAATTTGGTTTTATAGGTATTCAACATATGTTTCATATGGATTTAATTTTCAAATATAGAACCACTACTTTTTTTGAAGAAAAGGACAAGGTTGTCATGTCCCTAAACATGAGGGATGAGACAGTGCATCGCAGCATTCAGTGTCACAGTCATTTATTTAATCTGTGATTGCAGATTGAAGTTCTGTCGGTGGAATGAAGACTGACCACTACATCCAAATTCTGGTTTGCATGGAAATTGCGGCATGTGCACAGAATTTCTTCGATGCAGAAGTGTGTGAATTATATTATCTCATTGCTCAGTAAACAGTTGGGAAATCAAGGGTGGATGAAACTGGACCGTAGCTTTGTTTTAAATCCCCCATATTTCATGCTTCCTTAAATGCTGGGTAGGACAGATGAAAAAACCTTTTCCTCTCCTCTTTCCTTCTCCCCTCAATGCCTCTGCATTCAAGAGAAAGCAGCACTATTCAGCAGCTGTTCAAAGCACTGATGGATCATCAGGAGTACTTCTGACTTGGATTGCTCAAGGAATGTGCCTGAAGCTCTTGTTCCAGCAGTGCAAGACTTCAGAGATGGTGTAGGCAGAAATGCTCTTCTCGTACTGTGACATTGCATGGGCAGGATTGCAGAGCTTACTGTGACCAGAGGAAGCCATCCCACGCTTCCCCTCCTAGCTCGTGGATACATATATCAAAAGTCGGGTAAGATTAAGTAAAGACTTTAACTGTTTGAGCAGGCCTGTATCCAAAAAGAGCACTGACAGTGCCTCACGTTTATCTCTGCACCAAATATTCCCCATTTTTATTGCTATATAACATTTGCAAAGAAGAATAGGGGGAAGCCACACGTGGATGATGGTGGTCACTAGGAATGGTGATTTTTGACTTTCAGATTGTGTTAACCTTTATCAGAACCAGTGAGAGCTCTATGCAGCTGGGAGCAGGCTTGAAAGGTAACTTGAGCAGCATGCCTAGTATAGCAGCGTGCTGTCTTGGTGAACTCTGTGTACTTGGCTTCAATATAGATTTTTAAGTTATTTATAGACTTCTGTTCGGATTGCTGACTGAGTGTGCAATGATATTTGCCAGACAGAAAAAAAAATACTTAAAGAGAAATATCAGAAATGGCATTGGGTAGTAAATAAACTTTGGGTAAAACAAACTTTAGTTTACATTTACTTGATCATTGATACTTTTTTTTTCAAATAAAAAATCCTGGATGAGCCAAAGTGAGGATGTTCATACTATTAGCAGTTCGACTTTCTTACGTTACGGCAGGAGGGATAAGGATACAGATCATGCTGGTGTTAAGGAGGGGGGGATGCTGTGTTTGGGAAGGTTGTGGTTGTAGGTGCCTTACTTAGCTTGTCAGTAGAGTGCAGAAGCTGTAATGGCTGAAGGCTTTGACATTCTTCTCAAGAATTTCTGACGGAGCAGCATGGACTCAGTGCTTTTCTCATTGTACCTTTGGTCTCTCAACAGATGTGTCCTCAACCTGTTTTGTCTGGTACAGTGTTCTCTGAAGACTAGCAAAACTTAGAAAATATGCCCCCATTGTTTGTTTCTTTGTTTCCATGGCCAAAGTCAGTCATCACCTCAAAGATACCTTTGCCAAGGCCACCAGTAAGCAAGAGGCAGAGACACTGTACAATATACTGTTAATGGAAAGGAAAAGATAAATCTGGCTACCTGAAATTTTCCCCATAAAACCTTTAGACTTCATGACCAAGAAAAACCTTGAGTTAGATTTGCCTCAGGATTATACTTCAGCTGCTGGCATGGTGATTGCATAGATAGCCATTAGACAGCACAAAGTGTCCCAGGTACAAGTGGAGGTAGTTTGGTAAATGTTGTGCCTTACTTATAGGCTATTGTAGTCATATGATAGTCATTCCCCATATCCTGGGAAATGGCAGGGTCCCAGAGACAGCAGCAGTGACCGCTGGCATGCATCCTGCCGTGCTCACGAGTGTGCTTTTGCGTGTGTTTGTAAGCAGAGTGTGAAAATGCATTCCATGACAGTAAGCCACATAAAGCTAGTTTTTTTCTAGAAAAGTCTAGAAAATGAATTGTTCCAAAAACCAGAACCTATGCAATTGCCCAGATCAGCAAGAATTTTCTGCAAGAGGAGAGGGATTGACACCATTGCCATACTGCTTTTGAGGTCCTCTCAGTACAGGTTGAGATTGGGTTCGGAGTTTACTTGGGTGATAGGAATTGGTAGGAAAGCGTAAGTACTTGCAACAATTACATTGCAGGGTTATTTTGAAAGTTTGTGTGAGTAGATACATATGCAAGTCTTTCAAAAATTATTTAGCATTTCTCATGTACTTGAATGGTATATATTGGCTTTGGTGAGTAATTTTGGTGGTATTTGTAGAAGCTGTATTGTTGCATGACATGACTACTGTTAATGACTCCAGTATTTTTGCTTTATTGCATGTACATGTGACTCTTTAAGAGTCAGCTCCTTTGTTCTGCAAGAGCCTGACTTACATTTGAGAGGGTGGAGAAGTGGGGAAATTTTGTAAAGCCTCAAATGAACAACTGCCCCATTTTTTTCCGTACACTGCTTCCTCCAGCTCTACATACCTTCTTGCATTTCTGTACTCTGTTTCTGAACTTGTCAGTGAGATCCAGCAATCTGTGGAAATGTTCTTCTCAGGGGTCTTGATCTTCCCATGTTTCTTTTCTGCTGTTTTGTACTTCTGCATCTTGCAGAGTGTCTCTTGTCCTGGGGTTGCGTTAACTTTACATGTTGACTGCAGAAATGACTTGTCATGAGAATAGCAAATAGCATGAGGAGATTTCCTTTGGGCTGCCCCTGTTTTTTGGACTGCCACAGCAGCTTTGGGCTGCCCCTGTTTTTTAGATTGCCACAGCAGCTTTGCTGCTGTCCAGTCTCTCTCGTAGCTCCCCATTACAGCCCTGCCACTGCATTCTGTACTTGTGTCACTGTTCTGTTGCTGGGTCTGCATTTCTCAGACTTTCTGTGTCTGAGAAGATCCAGCTCTTTCTTGGGATGTGTGCGATTAAATGGTCTTTCTACAGCTTTATCTTTGTAGAGATGCCTGGTTTTCATGCAAAGTAATTCAGAAGGGAGGAATTTCCCAAATATAGCATGAATTTTTCAAGAGGTAGGGGAGAAGGGAGGATGGGGAAACTAAATGTTAGGATCACTGTGACTTCTGAGCTGCAGAAGTCAAATGTGTTACTAGAGAAGCATACTTTAGAGTTGATTTTATTGGTACAAGGAACACAGCTTTCATACTTGTGGAGCAGAGCACCCATTCCTAAGGATGCATATGTGTTTTATCAGTCAAATGCAAACTGTGATGCACATCTGTGTGAGATTGTACTGACGAACAGGTTTTGCTGAATGACCTTTTGTAATGTTTGCAGTCTGGAGTTAAGTCCAGAACATCTAGAACAGCTGTGAGTCTGCTTTGCCTCCTGGGCTTTAGATATTAAACTGTGGTTTCTTTCCCAGAGTTCTCTCGTTTGTACCTAAATGAAGCATGATACAAACACAAGTTTATGGGGAGGTTGAAGTATGGTTTGTAGAGCTGAGGATGGCTGCAGGTCGAGTTTTGTTTACGCTTAATGCTTTCTGGCTGTGAGGTGCTGCTGAAGGGAGGGGTCTCTGTTCCCACCACCATGCGTGTTCCTGTCCTGTCTGTTGCTTCGGCTTGGCAACTGCGCGACCACTGTGCTCTGGAAGAGCTCGCTGGTTCTGTGGTGCCTTGGTTATTTATTTTGGTGTGTTTTGTTTTCTGATCACAGCTGATCTGAGTCATAGCATGGGGGTGTGATTGCTAGATCAGATGGAAGAAAAGAAGTGGGAAAGTGGGAACACATGTGGGAGGTTGGAGCAGCAAGAGAAATTGCTTCTTGCAGCAACAGCCTGCAGTTAAGATAAAAGTCTGGGTGCTGTGAATTTGCACGCAGAGCAAGGGGAGAGTTTAGTTCTATCCCTGTTTGCTGGTAGTTTTCTTGTTGTGTGAGACTTGAACAAAGCTATTTGATTGCTGCATAGAGCTTTTTTGCCTGCGTAGTGAGGAATCCTTGGTAGCCTGCCCTAGAGGGTGGTGTGGTAATTTTATTTTGTTGTTTATATTTTACAGGGTTTATAGTTATTTTATAATATAAATATGACTATATGATTTCTATATATGAAAAATTTTTGTACCTCAAAGGTTTTATGTTTGGAATTTCTTCTTTATCTTGACTCTTCAGTAATGACTGTGGCCTGGGAGAACATCAGGTGATGAGAAACCACAGCATAAAGTCATTCGTTCATAGGGTTCTGTATAACACAAGTGGACTGAACACAGTGAATTTCATTTAGTTGTTACAGGTGGGGTTGGGAGCACTGCTTGTTGTTGAGGTTGCCTTACATCTGGCATTTAAAACCATTAAAAGCTTTGCCAGGTCTTTATAATTTGGTTAGAAATTTTCCATTCATGAATGCTTGCCTGAGACTAGATATTTTAAATTATTTTTAGGCTTCATCCAGAACGGTTTAGCTGCTACTGAAGGTGAAATTAAGGGAAAACTAGTTTTTAAAATATTTAAAAGCAACTTAGGGTGACCATTTATTTGAATTTCCCAATTGATTTAAAAGTGGAAATCTGGTATGTATTTTTGAAATTCCCCATCTGAATCTACCCATTTCTGCTGAAGTTCTAAATAACTGAAACTCTTTAACATGCTTAGTGAAGACTTGTAAGAATACAGCAGATGAAAGTTTTAAGGGATCTGGTTTCCCTGAGTGCATCTGAACTTGTGTTCCTTCATGTTGACCAAATTGTGCTTGCACCATTCCTTTAAGTCAAAATCAGTTGAGCACTGCTTTAATAAATTGAGCTCAGTGTTGTCCAGCTCACAATTGAAACCCAGGTATAGGAACTGAGAACACGGTCTTCTATCCCATTTATTCTCAATAATTTGTTTGCTGACCCCGGCTGGTGTCAAGGAAGAAACACTGATTCAGCTGTGGAGTGTAAAAATAAACTTGGGATAGAGACTGGAAGAGCTAACGAAGAGAGTAGGATTGTGTACCTTAGGGGCAGGGAGATCAGCCTAAACCAGCTGCAGTGCAGTAGGAGAAGGGAGACAAGACCTGCAGAGCAGTTGAAAGCACTAAAATTGAATGTGGGCCCATGGTCAAGATGTCAGAGAGAACAGGTAGCAGGTACCTGTAAGGGATGATGTGTGTGCGGAAGGGGAGGAAGACAGGAACTCAGTGAACTGTAACTAGGGTGGTAAGACTGGAGGGTTAACAGTAGGACTGAAAAATAGGCAGTGCTCTTGTCCTTAGGAAGCAGGATAGGGCCAAGATCGTACTGAGGCAGTAGAGGAAACAGTATGTGTAAGTGAAGCAAGCTCCCTCCTAAGGGATCCCTCTGGTTTTGTCTGCCTTCTGCTGTTCTTAAATTCTTGTGAAATTCTTTGTCACAACGTCCCATTTTTTTTCGGATCTGGTGTGCTGTACAGGGTTAACTGTCAGCTTTGCCCATTAGCTCACCTGGCAGAGGTTTGTATGTGGATATGCAAGTCCCCAAACTTACTGTGTTGGAAAACACTTGCAACTTTGTATGTGCTTTGAAAAGCACATGTACAGATTAAATGCATCAGTTGCAATTTTCTACCTTAGATGCTCACAGCCTGTATCCTTAGATGCTTGCCCTTGTTTGTTGTTTTTTAGGGAGCCTTGTGAGGCCTCTGTTCAGTAATCAGCTGTATGTAATGAAAATTCTCTCTCCTTTGAGTGTTCCACTTTCCTCTGGGGCTGAATTCAGGGCTCTGGTGGCTGATAATATTGCACTGGTGCATACTCACAGCTTAACTAAAACGTCTGGGAGCTGCGCGTGTATTTTCTAAGTGAAGTGCTGTGTATAAGTATGTACTATAGAAATACTAAGTTCAGTCTGTCTCCAGGCAGGTGCTCAAAGTTAGCAACATGAAGCAGAGAGACGTTAAGGTAAAGCATTATTTCTATCTGCAAAATGGGGACACCCTATGCTGAGAAATGTGTTTAAAACTCCTTTATGCTTGTAAAGCTCAAATGAGTGTCTCTGTGGAAGCCTTCAGTGTTCTAAGGCATTGTTTTGAATATTGTTTTGGTACAGAAAGTGAGAACCAGAGGGACCTCAGAGGTAGGGCACATTGTGCTCCCTGGAAGAGCTGTCAGTGAAGATTGTAATGGGTGGGGGAGTAAATACTTCTGTACACATGTAAGGAATCTGTTAAAAGATGGATCTAGGGCCATGAATGTATGGTGGGCAACTGGATTTGAATTTCCTTACTCTTGTTTTATCTTATCTAGTTTTTAATTGATCTTATGGTACTGATCCAGCTGATTATCAGGAGATAGCTATACAGCTAGTCTCATATGACAGTGTCTGTGTCTTCAGCTTACTTTTAAACAAAGTGTGCCAAAACTGCACTAAGGGCATTGATTTTATTTCTAAACCATTTCCTTCCAAATTTACAAAGGCATTAGGTTTCATCAAAGTAAAACTTTCTGGTAAAGTTACAGCTTATAAGATTTGTCAGTATCAGAGTGCAAAGCAAAATATAGAAGAGATACAAAGGATACAAAAATCTTTCTCCTGTTCTTAGCTTCTCAGTAATTAAGTGTTTGTTTATTTTTCTGCTGTGAGAGAATTAGGCTCCTGACCTCTTCTTCCTCATTTCTATCTTGCTATGTATTAAAAAAATACATGATAATTATTGAGAGGGATGTGAATCAACACACCTCTAAATAAGAATCTCCTTAACTTCCAAGTAGCTGTTGTGCTGTTGGCCCAGAAATAAGTTGGTTGGGGTTTTGGTGTGGGGTTTTTGTTTGTTGTTTTGGTGTTTGTTTTTCTTTTTGCTTTGGCCACATCTTTTTTTCATTCTTTTCTAGTATGACTAATTTTGGAAGTGGAAGTTGGCTCTAGAAGCCATTCATAGCTGTGTTCAGTGGGAAGTTTAGACAGTGTATAAGAGTGCTTGGCCCTTTGCACTTGAAGAACAATTCTGTTAATTTACATTTAAGGACAGTTTTCTTTTTCCAAAGCGTACTTTTCTGAGGACTACAACAAACACTTTGGATTACAGGGTAAAAATGAGACAGCGTGACTTGACGCTTGCAGCTTGCAAGTCTGTGACGTGGATCCCTACTCCACAAAGCACAGGACGTCTACTGGTGCTCCACTCTACTTCCTTGTAAATGTAATTTAAAACAACAACTCTTAATTAGAAATAATATCCTAACAAAGTATTTAGGACAAGAACTTTGAAACTGTTTAATCGCCACAGTCCTGTGGGTTTTTTCCCCCCTCTCACTACTGAGATAGCTGGCTGCAGATTTCCTGATGTTACTTAACATCACAGAGTGTCTGTCACAGCACCCTCAAAACTATCAAGCTACAACAAGGTCTTTCACCACCTCATACCAGCATCTCTTCATACAGCTCTCTGCTGCCTTCTCATCTCGCCTCATCCAGGGCACGTTCTCTCTTCTCTTGCTTCTTCCTCAGCTGCTCCCTCTTCACTGGCTGCCCAAGCCCTTACCAGAACCAGCCACAGCTGCACCTTATCTACATCGACCAACCCACTGCCCCTGAAGCCAGCCCACAGCTGTATGTTATCAATGTTAATTAACCCAGCTTCATTCCTCTACAAGTGTCTTACAAGTATCTGTTTTATAGCTCTGATTTATAGTTTGTTGAAGTAAACACAAATTTCTGAGATTTATGGATTTGATGTGCATCTTTCTGTGTCTTCATATTTTAAATGGATTTTTAAATGTGTTCTGTTTCCAGAGAGAGTGCAGAAGGAGGAAGAGTGATTGTAGAAGTTGATGACAAAGTGGCAAAAGTCAGAAATATAAAGGTATGCTTTTTGTTGTCTTCTTATATAAGGATCCTGATATCCTGATGCTTTTCTGTGTTTGTTCGGCTATTGGATCATTCTAATAAAAATATTAAGGGAGAAGTTTAAACTGGCACAGCTCTAGAACAATTGCAATAAAAGTGTTGGGGAGGATTGTTTTGGTTTGGGGCGTGGGTTTTTTTTGTGGCAGTGGATTTAACATGTAGTTATGTGTTCTGTATTTTATATTTGTCGAAACTTCTGCTGTCTGGCTGCATGCCATCATTCAAAGCTGTTAGTAAATTGTTTAGGATTTTGTGCTTATCTTACTAAACATCTGGATAATTTCTTTCCTTGTGTGTCTCCTCTTCTCATGTTTACACTCAAAGTGCAACTGACTTGCATGAAATGAAGCAAAATGTGTTCAGCTACGCTTCAGGCCTTGATAAAAGACCAAGAACTATAAGACTAAACTGAATGTAGCTGTCATCCTTGGTGAGAGCTCCGGAGCCAGCGTGCTGGGGAATCAGCCCTCTGGTTTAGACTCTTGAACTACTTAAAGCTGCCATGGTCTTTCACAAAATTAATAGAATAGGAGCAAAGCAATTTTGTGTTGTCAAGCACGTTTCTGCTTGAAAGGCAAATAAATGAACAGTGAGATTACTGTGGGGATGCTAGAAGGCGGGTTTGTTGTTGTATTTCTTGTCTCCTGTTTGTATCTGCAAGGAACCCAGTGATTCTAGATTGCTGGTTCAAGAGAAATGCGTTGAAGAGAAACCTTGTCAAAAATTGAACGGAAAGATTTGAACTATTTACTTTTTTCTGTTACAAGTATTCTTGTATTGACAATACAGGTGCTTGTTTTTAAAGAAAGGTATCACGGATGTAAAATGTTGCCTATTTTCTGGGTATTTCCTTTCCAAAGGCTGTGTTTGCAGAGTCTGACACTCATTACTTTCTGAAATAATTTTACCCAGTTCTTCATACATTTGATGAAGCTCTCACCCCGGTGCAAGGCTGCCCATCCCCAGGCCATTCTCAGGCAGGCTGGGGGGCCCCAGGCTGCTGCGAGGGGCCCTGGCCTGAGGGCTGCCCACCCCCTCCCGCAGTGAGTGGAGGCCTGGGTGTTGCAGCTGCCTGACAGGGTGCAGCTGAGCCTTATTAGACCTGGAGGGTTTTTAATTTTGTTTCAAGAGGCGCTGTGGGCTGCCTTGGGACTCTGGGGCTACCACAGCAGTGGGGCAGACTGCGCGCAGCAGGCCGAGAATGGTGGTTTGGAGGCACAGTGGCTGGTTTGTGGACTGTTTCTCTCTTGAGCTTTCCCAATTGGTGAGTTTTGTAATGGGCGTGAGTTTGCTTTACGCATAAACTAAATTTAGGCAGCCTTTGATGAATCCAAGTTAGTGTGTAAGTTAACTTTATACACTAGTGTTCATGTTATATCTGGGGTAGGTACGCATTGTAGTTCAGAGCAAAATTATCCCAGCTGTGGTCAGGGGCTGCTTTTCCTGAGGTAAAAGGGAATTGTTTTGTTGGGGTTTTTTTTTGTTTTTTCTACACATTCCAATAGGAAGGCAAGCTGTCTTCTGCTTATTGCTGTAGAAAACCAAAGAAAATAAAGGTAATCATAAAAATCTCTGAATCACCATGTTGAAAATGTCATTACTGAAGATGATCAATAGGCTTGTTAAGACATTAATTCCGACTAAAGGAAACCTTGGTTGTACTTAATTCAGTGTGACAACTTTGGACTCATGCAGGGTTTAAAATACCTACCTCTTTACTTCAAAGATAATTTAAAATTGTGTCTGTCCTCTTTTGCTGTGCTCTTTCTTGATTTAATAAAGCCGTAAAAGTCACAAACCTGTCAGATGAGCCTGTAAGTTAGTTTTCCCTGGAAACATCACAGCTAGTGGCAGAGTTTGGTGCTTAGAGTGCCCTTTGTCCAGTAATCTGGCAGACAGCACTGTCACCCCTGGGTTTTGGCACCGTTAGGTAGCAAATTATATCAAACCTTTTTTTCTGCTTAGATTATTCCAAATGTCAAGGCTACAATAAAGTTAGTGGTAAGATCAGAATTACATGTGGATGGTGTTAATTTTGTGTAATGTTTTGACTCATTGCTCTCCTTTGATGAGTAGAACAATGTATAGTTCATAAGCTTATATATTTTATTACAAGTCACTTGGGCAAGATTATACAGACTTAAACAATTCCCTTAATTTCAGTCACCATTTCTGACTATTATGCTAGAAAGGCTTCACTGTCATTATTACTAAACTGTAAATGTTAGGTTTGTAGCACGCAGTTCCAGTGACAGAAGCATTTGCTTGCAACCATGACAAAGCGAAGGGAAAATGGGGGAAGAGACCTGTGTTTTCAACTATGCAGTGAGAATATTAGTTTTGTTTTCTCACTTGGGGCCTCATTTCTGTCATGTGGTTCTTGGTGAAACAGAAGGACAGAGAAATATCTAAAGGGTTATAGAGCTTTCCTGCCAGTCTGTAGATGTTGTGAAGATTAACTAAATCGCTTTCATTTTACTACATTTTACTACAATATTAGCTGTAGTAAATGAACCCTTCAGCAAAAAGGCTTCAGCAGGTCTGTCATGGAGGTCTCTGCATCACTCTGAACATCAAAGAAAATTTAATAAAGAGGATAAACTATTTGTCATTCCTTTTCCACAGCACAGATCCTAGTTAAACTTCCTGTTTTAAAATGCTTGCTTTTCAGTTAGCTTCAAAGTGAATGGTTTTTTCTGTCTGTTTCCTTCTGTTGTCAGGTTGACAGTAGGCCTGACAGCACTTGGGACTCGAGAGAGAAGACTGTCGCCTTCAGCTTTGATTACTGCTACTGGTCAGTTGATCCGGAAGATCCAAAGTATGCATCTCAGGAAATGGTAAGTGATGCTGTTCTTCATGTCTGTGTTTCCATTCTGTTTTGTCCTTTATAATCACATCCACAGGAAGAGACAGAGATGCAGGATACCTAAAACTTTGTTTTCTTTTCTGCCCCCATCTTTTTCTTATTTTGTTTCTAATACCACAGTACTCGGTCCTTTTATCTTAAGTTGGTGCAGTAGGACTGTAATACCCTTGTTTTTCAAGTAATGCATGCTTTCATTAGATATGTTAACTTTGGTAGTGATCATTAATTTCAATGATCTGAGGACTCTAGGCTAGCAATGAGACATTTTGTTCGGGGGTGGTGGGGGGATCAGATTCTAGAGGGACAAAGCTCTGAAATGAGAGGAAGGAGTGTTGAGGCAATTCTGAGAGGGTCAACAGTGAAGTAATCACATCTTTAAATAACAGTACTTATTTTACTTATACAATACTGTTCTGAGAGCACTTTTCATTAATGAAACATCAGAAACCTCTTATAATTAATGGAGATTACTTCTAGCTTGAGGAGCCAAGGTTTGATTAAGAAAGAAGGTAGAAGGATTCAGTATTTAAATTGAATATGGTTACAAATTTTTGTTAATAAACAAGGAATTATTACATCTATTACAAATAAATATAATGCACAGCAGAACTATCAAAATGTTTCACTACGCATGCATTTTATTACATGTTGGCATTAAAATAATTTTTTGCCTCTGTTTGGTCTTCAGAATTGTACCATTTCATCTTTGTCTGTTGTTGGTGTGATTGTTCCTGAAATTTCAACTTGTATAATTGTGTTGTTTTCACAGAAAGTATCACTTAAGGCTGAGCTAGTCTGGTGAAGTTTGTCTTTCTGGTAGTGATGAGCACAGAATTGTTTTACTTACGGGAGTCAACATTTGAAAAACTATCAGATTTGGCAATTACCAGAACTACAGTTTAAATTCTTGACTGTGTTCCATTTCCTTCTTGGTGCAATAGTGTGGAAGCAGTTTGGGGAACTTGGGAAGTGTATTTAGTGTTTAAAAAAGTAAGTTGTCTTTCTAAAGTATCCAGCACTAGGTAAGATTCCATTTTAACAATTACAAATAACAAATCTTTGAGTGCTGAACTGCTGGGGTCCGTCATTCCCCTTATGTTGTCTTACTGGGTTATTTTGATTGTGTTCTTTGTGAGTTTCTCTCATACTGTGCTTAGAAACAGCCTTCTTAGAGCTGTTGACAATACAGTTGGCTTTCTAGCTGAAATGGTTCAGTAGATGAAATGTTGATAAATACAGTCTGCCAAGTCAGTTTTATCTCTACTATGTATGAAAAATTATCAGAACTGCCAAATGGAAAATGTAAATACTGGCTACGAAGTGTAATATTTTGTTCTTGTTGTTGTTAAATACAAGTGCGATCAAAAAAGAATGTAAAATGCAATATAAACAGTGCAGCTTCCTTGCTGGGGCTGAGTAGGTATTTCAGACACTGTGGAGAGCCTTGTGTTATCATACAATACAGTTTTATGTAATAAAAACACTGAGGGAAAACATGAACTCCTTGGCCTTAGAAAATTAAGTAATGGGCCATAGTTTCCTTACTTGTGCCTGATGCTGGCTGAAAGGGCACCCAGTGCTGCTTCATGTAACCATTGGGTTACTGAGCCTTAGACAGATGTATTTCATCAAGTTAAGGAAAGTTTAAAGATGGACAGGTGCTTTAAAGGGCCTGGAGTCATAAATGAATTTCTTGGGCTTTTACCTGTCTTGGTGATTGTAGAACCAGTAAAGCATACTTTAAATGTCCTTGAGAAGAGGACTGCAAGAATACTGCAATCTTACCATGCTTTTGTGCATTTCTTTGCCCCCTTACACTGTATGAATGAAGTTTATTGTATTAATTCCATGTTTTGAATCATTACTTCAGTGCTGAGCTTGACATTTCTAAGCTTCCTTACAGCAGCGATGCTATCAGCAGCCAAAGGAGGTTCGGTTAACATTGTCATCCAGTAAAAGCTTGCTTTCATGAGCTGACCTTGGATTGCTTTTTCCTTGAAGATGTCCTGCCAACAGTTATAATACACGATTGGTGTATTGGTTGAGGATGAAAAGTAGATTAAAGTATCTGCCTTCAGGTTCATTTTTGTAGAATGCTCTCTTGTAGTAAACTTTTTTGTCCTCTGGGTGGATGTATAAAATGAAGTCCTTGCAGTTTCTTCAGTTATTAAGGTTTCTGTGACAACAAAACAGTAGTGGAAGGGCTGCAAATCTTAGTGTTCAGGTAAAAGTATGATTTTCAAGATGCAAATCCACTTCTCTGAATACTTCTTAGAGTTTCTTCCAGATGTTAACATTGCTCACTTAAGGTTCCAGTGCCTTGCATTCCAGAGATGACTACACAGAATGCATTTTATTCCCCTTTTTTTTATCATGTATTTCACAGGTACTTGTGACAGACTTAAGTCACACATGTGTAAGTACTTTAAAATGTTTGGTTGAAAAGTTTGGATTTATTGTTCTGTTTATAAAAATTGTGCTTTTTCTGCCACCTCTGTTCTACTTGTATTTGCCAAAATGGGAATACATGTTGCCCACCTTGTTTGTTTTTCCTAATATATTCATGTTAATATTTCTTCTATTGCCTTATTTTAATCTAAAAAAAGAAAACAAAAAAGGTTGGGAAGGTGTTTTGGTGTGTGTGTGGTTTTTTTTCACTTTAGTTTGGGGAGAGTAGACCTTGCAATACGGTGAACTGAACCAATTTAGTAAAACTTGCAATGCCCAAGTGACAGATGATATGCCTTTACCTCCCCACCCCACCCCCACCCCTGACTTTAACAGCACTGAAACTGGAAATGTTTTTTCCCTTAAAAGCTGGAGCAAACAGAGTCAAATATATAAATTATTTTTAGGAAATGTTGTCTATGTATTTATTTAGGGCTGAATTTAAAAAATAATTCTCACTTCATTATATACACAAGCTTTCTTGATTGGCATTACATAAATAATGTAAGCCTTGTCATATCTCTGAAAAGAAGAGAGTTTCCTAAATTAAAAACAAAGCTGATTTTTGACTACTGAAGGAAGAGCACATCACTCATGTCTGGGAAGCAGGCCTTTTAGCAGAGAGAACCTGGTGGTTTGTAATTGGTTTTGGAAGATGGTTTCAGGTACAAGTGGATAGTCTTTGATTGTTATTAAATATTATTCTCACATTTAAAACATTTGAGTAATTAGATCTGAGGCAGAGTTCTTTTTTCTTTATTTCTCTCCTAACTGTGGTGAAATATAAAGCTATACAGTGTTTCTAATGATAACCCAGTAATTTATAAGCTTAATTTAGAAGTCCATTAGTAGCAAACCTAATTCTTAGTCTTCATTTGGAAGTTACATAAATTCTTCACAAAATGTAATATTTTTGCAATAGCTCACCTATGCAAGTATTCATAAGATAAGTAGAATGCCAAATTTTACAATGAGATCTCTGTTTTTAGGCGGCCAGTTTTTGATCCTTGGGCCTGTTGCTTTTGATTTCTTACTAGGCAGTAGAACGCTTTGCGTTGATATTGAGCTAAGGTTTTCATCTGCTTTCACAGATGTGCTGTTCTTTCCAAAGTGGAGCCTACCTTCTCTTTTTAAAGACAATTTTTGTGGATTTGTTGGTGCATAAACAGAATAGAGGAATTAAGAAAGACCCTAAGGGAAGAGTCACTGTCTAAATCAACCAGTTGCCAGCCAGTAAAGGAAGAAGGAAAGGAATCAGATGTGTTAAATCATTCTAAGTATGAAAGGATGAACTAGGCACTAGGGCTACATGGGTAGAATGAGGGAAAGAAACTGAGTATCAAAACATTGTGTGGGACCAGAGAAAGAACTGCAACAAATAAATATGAATTCACATTTAATGGGTAAAATATGAAATGAGAAACAAAAAGAAATTCTAAAAGATTATAGGCATTTATGAGAAAAAGGTTATGCATGGTTTTTCTGATCTTAATTTTGCAATTCGTAACATGCATTTTCCATGGTTATAAACGAGGGAATGGTCTTCCACACCATCACTGTCAAGATATAGTTATACTCTTAAAAAAAAAAAAAAAAAGAGAGAGAAAACTAAAACCAACCAACCAAAAAAAAACCCCCACAAGAACCTGTAATACTTCTGGTGATGTTATTTTTCCTGCCATTTTTGACACAAACTGTTGATTTTTCCCTGTGCCATGTTGCTGCAGAATTAGTTTAGTCTGCACCTGGGCTTTACTGCTTCCATAAAATGAAGTAGTTTCACCATGTCTTCCTGCATTCTTGTGTTTTGGGAGGTTTTTTTGGTTTTGGTTTTTGTTTGTTTTTTGGGTTTGGGGTTTTTTTTTGGAAGGTGACCAGTAGCAGGGGACATTTGTGTAGAAGTGAGGGGACATTTGTGTAGAAGTGACTACTGCTTCCTTTTCCCCTGCACCCTTCCTCCACAGATGTCTTCAGGAAGCTGTGTGTAGTTCAGGATTGTTTTCCAAAGACTACGTTTGAAATCCATCAGTTTTTGGCCATTGTATAACTATGGGATTATCCTTTAATAGAGATTCATGACATATTTCCATTTTCTGGTAAAAATACTGTGTGATAATGATATTTAGGGTTATAACTTTTATTCTTATAGGCAGATTCAGGCTTACTGATTCATTCTGCTGGATGAATATGATAATTAATATGTAGGTGCTTTGAGACCTTTATAGTTGTCCTGCAGACAAGCATCTAAATTTAAACTTACTTAATTTTTGTCTGGCATAGAACAGTCTGTTTCAATCTTTTGAGTTTCCTTTTTAAAACCTAAGGTACCTCTTAATGAACTCCTCAGGTCTGTTTTAGCTCCATCAAGCAAAGGAAAATGTTTAAAACAGTTGCGGAACTTAAGTAAATGCCCATTTAAATCCTACTGACAAAAAGAAAGAATAGTTCAGCTTGATCTGATACAAGTGCAGTTAAACAAAGTGTCTGCACAAGGGTATTCTTAAGGCTAAAGGAACACATGCAAGCATTAAGTATTCTTGTAGCTGGTTGTTATAGCTCCAGTCCTCACAGCTTCCCTCCAGCCATCCTACCCATCCGGTTATTGTGTATGCACAGTAAGCACGGTGGGCAGGCTGACCCACAGGATGTACAAGCAGGTATTTACACACAGCAGTTCCCATAGATAGCTGGTGTGTAGCAATCTGTTCTTTTTGATAAGAGGTATACATCCCATGGCTAATAGGCTTTGAATGGTAGAGAGAGAAATCTAGAAAAGTGTTTAAGTGCCCAACTCGCACTGATTTTTAGTGGGATCCAAATGTCAGACTGGGTTTTCTTGAAACACTTTTTGTAGATCTCAAGCTTAGTTTTTGTACCTTAGTGCATCAGTTAAATGGAGATGTTAATGTTTATAAGGGAAATAATAATTTAGACTTCAGAATTTTTACTCAGGCTGTCAAAAGAATGACATAAATGATATTCATATTGGTCAAGGATTTCTGGGCTTGACTTGATAAGGATTTTATTTTGGTTTGGCATACTGTATTAGGTTTATGCAGGTGTGTATCTTCCTTCACTGTGTCTCTGACTATTATAATTTTCAGTAACGTTATGACCCTCATTGAACCTTCTAAGATGCAGTCATAAAAGCACTCAACCAAAAAGGCTGTGACCAAACAAAAATAAGGTAGATACAAGAAATGTGAGAGTGCACTGAGGCTGTTATAAGTAGCTGAGTGATGATATACTCTTGCATCTTTCCCCCTGAAATATTACATTGTCTGTTTGATGAGAAGTGGCTGCCTATTAAAAAAAAGAAAATAAAAATCTTCATTTGAAAATTCATGTGGATTTCCCTGTATGTGGAGATTGCACTGTGATGTCACATGTGACAAGCATTGTCTTAACGAATCAGGATGATTTTACAGTGAGAAAGCAGTAAGGGTACAAAACCAAGTCTTATTGCAAATGTCAGTAACTGCTCCTAATTTCTTGACCTTATCACTCCCTTCCACCCCCCACCCCCAGTTCTTCAGCACTGGCTTACTAATATAAGTGAGAGAATAACTGTGATTCTGGTTTTTGGTGCACTTCCACTGTGCATTTGAACCATTGAGGGTTTTATAAGACTGTCCAAAAGCAAAACTGTGTTAAATTTAAAGTTGTTTATTTCTAAACTTTATATGACAAGTGACACAGGTTCTCTATGCCTGTCTGTCCATTCCAAATGTATGCTAGGAAGAACTCCTTTCTGTTCAAACATATTATCTAATTATTTCTATCTTTGTTTATAAATAGATTCATTGGGGAGACTGGGGTTTATTCTGTGCTCTGAAGGCAGAAATGGGGGTTGCTGATGGCTTAAGTGAGTGAATGCACATGACCCTTTTAAACAGATTTTTTCCCATTTATTTGTTTTTAAAGTACCATAATTGTTTTTTATCACATTTGACTTCCCAGCATAGTTGGGTTTCATACTACTTCCAGCTAAGAAAAATAGTTGGGGAAAGAGGCAGGCAAGCAAATGCTTTTCTTACCTCCTTGTCAGAGTATAACCAAAAAGCAAATAGAAGCAGCAGATGTGCTTGTTTTAATATGCAAGATCTTCAATATGGCAGTGCTTTTTTGTTTTGTTTTTTGGAGGGTTTTTTTTGTTTGCTGACTGCAAAAGTTTAGAAAAGTTACACAACAGTATCGTTTGGAAGCAAAACATTGCAACATACTTTCCCACCCTTTGTCAAACTAAGTCACTGTACTTTTTTTTTTTTCTTCTTTTTTTTTTTTAATGCAAATGTAGTCACACTTCTGAAGAACTTTAACTGAGAGACCTTTCCTTTGTAAGCTGAGTCTGTGATACTTCTGTGCCTCCATACGTTCCCTGTGAGATTTAAGTTTTTATTTGTCTTGTGAATTCTCAAGACAAATTAAAAACTGTTATCTGGCATATGTGCTTAATTCTAAAAATTATGACATAATAAAGGTTTAATTTAAATATTTTGAAAAATCCTTCAATTTGTTCTCTTTTCTCTCTCTGCCTCTCTGCACCCCCACTCCCCTTGGTGTAGAAGGAGACAGAAAGAAGAGGCGGCAGTGGTTGTGGGTGTAAATGACATTTTTTTCATTAAATATTTGAGAAGCAGTAAGCATTCCATCCACAAGATGATTTTTTTTTTCTCCGAACCAGCGTGAAACAGAAGTAGAAAGGAGAGCGTGCTATAAGAAAAAGGCTTTTTGTGCAATAATTGGATCACTATATAATGGATTATGATGGAGGGAGGGAAACCACCGTGAGTGCGTGCTACATATCTTCTGCCAGCAACACAGCTGCTGTGTTTAGTTTGTGATCTAATAAGGTCGTTCTTTCTGGCTATACCAAGATTTCTTTTCAGAAAACTTACCTGAAAATTGTCATGAATAATTGCAAATTTCAAAGCAGGCTTTATTGGAAGACAAAGAAGAATTAAGTTGACTTTGAGTTTACCATGCATAACATTAAAAATATGTTTTGGGGAGAAAAAAATTAGTTTCAAGTAACTGAGACATTGAGTTAATTGACAGAAATAATTATATAGTCATATACATACATGTGCAATTATAATTTAATGCAGATGCAGTTAAAATATGAAGCCTAAACAGGAGTACACAAGAAAGGATTAAGCTTAATATTGGTAACAAGTTGAGAGAAATCAATAAACTGTTTCACAAACTATGAAATGAGATATTTTCTGACTGTTCAATCTGCTAGTGCTCATAGTCCCTGATAGGCACTGACTGTTACTTACTAGATACCTAGAGCACATTCTTTACAATATGCAGGCAGTATAATTCACTAAATAGTATTGAAAAGATGTGTAAGTGCATTCAGCAACTTAGAAGAAAAAGAATAACAATTGCTTTGGGTTGTCAGTTGTCATGCACGTTGCCGTGAACCTGCTCATTCACAATCTGTGTTACTCCTATAAACCTGGTGATTTTTGTGTGTCTTACAAGTAAAACCAGAAACTTGGTGCTGGTGACCTGTAAGCTTTCTGAAGTAACTTGACAGCATATGGTCATTTGGAAGGATGACTTTTTTTTTTTTTTTAACTTCTAGTGATGGAGGTGTATTTTAAAAAACAGTGTTATATAGATAAGCTGTATGCAGATGTTGATTGTTCTTTCTTACTTGCAGATTAACATTCACAAATAAAATTCCTCTATGTGATCATACTGATCTTTTTTCCATGCTCATAAAGTAGTGATACATTTTTCTTATTTTAATCTGAGGAGCATTCCTTACTCTTTCTGCTTTGCAAACAGGTTCCCTTACCCATCTGCAAGTACTTCCACAGTGTGGCTGGACACAGAATGGAAGGTTATATAAATGGTTCTTCCAAGGTAGCAGATTGATCTGAGACTAGTGTTTAACCTGGAGTGGGTTTCCTCCGATCTTGGCAATTTTGTGTGAATAATTTCAGTTAGGCTGGTCTTTTGGGAACTGAAATTACTGAAAAATTAATATGAACTTAGCAACTAAGTCTCCAAGATCATATAGATCTGTGAGTTCTGTAGTAACTGGATGGAAGGATGCTGACAGACTTTTAGTGGGAGACTGGGCCAGGTTTGGGGGTTTTATTTTATGGGTTTGGGGTTTTATGTGGTTTTAGCAGGCAGCTGGCTTATGAAAGATACTGTTGGGCAGGACTGTGCTAGTACAGAATAGTGAGATATGTTTATTGCAGCAGCTGTGACCAAGTTCAACACAGCTATTTTGTTTATTTCTGAAAATGTGCTCTGTTTCTGACATGTTGCAGCCATGAGATTGGACTTGCATGCTTAAGTAGCTAAGGCCTGAAAAACCCAAGTAATATGCATGTGTTCTGTTATTACTGCTTATTGAAGTGTTTGGTGCGAACAGCAATTGTTCCTTTATATTATAGCAAAAACCAGGACGTCCCTTTTTTATAGATTTGTGCTTGTTCTTGTATTTTTCTGTTAGCTAAGATGATATGCCTCAGAAAGATGTGGGGGGGGGCTTGAACACAAACTGAATGAATCACCCTTTTGGCTTGATCTGAGCACCTGCATGTTGACTCCCAGTTCTGTTTTGTTTTTAATTAATAAAAACTCTGGCCCTTGAGTGCTCATATGT
Source organism: Falco biarmicus (assembly GCF_023638135.1). Taxonomy (NCBI): domain Eukaryota; kingdom Metazoa; phylum Chordata; class Aves; order Falconiformes; family Falconidae; genus Falco; species Falco biarmicus. The sequence continues at coordinate 23,893,630 of NC_079294.1, read as the reverse complement.
GAAAAGCAAAATTAACATCTCTGTTCAGTTGTTGCTTTTCTGCTAAAGTAGATTCTGTTGCCAGTGCTCCTAAATTGTGTAAGAGTGAAAAGGAATAACATTAATTCAGTCTAGAAACACAGTAGCCTCACCACATGAAAATAAAAATTTTGAGTGTCAGTTTAAGGTTCCTTACCCCCAAGTGTATATGCTATGATGAGGTTCTCACTCTTTATAACTTCAGAGTTACAATGTCGGAACATTCTCAGCTGAAGCAGAAGAGATGATGTTCTGTATCTTAGATTGGCAAATGTATTTTGAAGTATGTCTTAACAGACTATCACTGTCACATGAAATAGCTGATTAATAAGTTTTGGAATGGACCATTTATAACCTATCCAGCAAGGATTGATTCATTCCTGAGATATTGAATGGCAATGAATATTTTCCTGGATTTTGTTTTGTGCCTGTAAGGAGTGACTTGCTTTCAAACTACATCTACTAACTTTAAGAAGGGTCCCAGCTTGTGCTCTGCTGTTACTGCAAGGTTTTCCATTCTGAATTTTCAGACATCCCTCTTGTGAACACAACATATGTCTTTACGAGTGTATACATGGATTGTATCATTGATACTGTGTGCCTTTACAGTATTGTTGCCAGCTTTTCTTATGAAGAAAAGAGTCAGTCTGTAAAGAGTATGTGCCTCATCCCATGTGCCAGACCTACATATAAAGCATCAGGTCTGAAAAATTAAGGAACTGTAAGGATCCAGGCCAGAATGAATTACTTTGGCCTACCTCTTTTTCTTTGTATTTATAAATTTAAAATAATTTTATTATTTCATAGGCAGAGGTCAGTAATTTGACATCAGTGGGTAAGGAAAGCCTTAGCATTGGAGAAGCAGAGATATGAAATTGCAGGGAATTATGTATTGGATTTAAAGTAGGCAAGCTTTCAGGGAGGTTGTATTTGTATTTCATAGGTGGTTTTGAAAATGAAGTGTCTCTAGGACTTTGTTTTGTTTGGAATACAACTAAAAAGAAAAGGAGCTCAAATTACTGGTGCAAGACTGCTTTATGCTTTTTGCTTTGGTAGCTTCTTTTCTGAGACCATAAATGTTTTGCAAGTTTTGCCCAGATTTTAGTAGAAGGTCCTTCAAGGTGTGTTTAAATTGGGCTTCAGCAAAGCAACGTTCAGGAAAGGTCCAGTTGCTTTGAAGGGGGACAGAGACATGTTTTATCTTGTGTTAGGTTTTGCGAAGTGTGTTCTGTTATCATACCAGAAAACGGATTTGAGAAACTGCTCATAGACTTAGGAATAGATAACTTCTTTTGGCTAGAACAACAATGTTGAAAGCTTCATGGGTGTAGTGATTTGACCCTGGCTGATGGCCAGGTGTCCACCAAAACTGCTCTATCACTCCCCTCCTCAACTAGACAGGGGAGAGAAAATACAACAGAAGGCTTGTGGTTCGAGATAAGAACAGGGAGATCACTCAGCAATTGCCACCATGGGTAAAACAGACTCAACCTGGGGAAAACTGGTGTAATTTATTACCATTCAAATCAGAAAAAAACCTTCCTGACCCCTCCTTTCTTCCTGGGCTTAACTTAATTCCTGATTTCTCTGTCCCCTCCCCAGAAGTGGCACAGGGGTATGGGGGTTCTGGTCGGTTCATCACATGTCGTTTCTGCCACTTTTTCCACCTCATATTCTTCCCTTGCTCCAGTGTGGGGTCCCTCCCACAGAAGACAGTTCTCTGTTAACTTCTCCAGTGTAAGTCCTTCCCATGGGCTACATTTCTTCACAAACTGCTCCAGCGTGGGTCCCCCACAGGTCCACAAGTCATGCCAGCAAACCTGCTTCAGCATGGGCTTCCCACAGATCACAGCCTCCTTCAGGCATCTACCTGCTTGGGTATGGGGTTCTCCACAGGCTGCAGGGGGATATCTGCTCCACTGTTACCCTCCATGGGCTGAAGAGGACAGCCTTCCCTCACCACGGTCTTCACCACAGTCTTCATTGTGGGCTGCAGTGGAATCTCTGCTCTGGCGCCTGGAGCACCTCCTCCCCCTCCTTCTTCACTGACCTTGGTGTCTGCAGAGTTGTTGCTTTTACATAGTCTCACTCCTCTCTCTTGCTGGTGCAGATTTTTTTCCCCCCTTCTTAATATGCTATCACAGAGGTGCTACCACCATCGCTGATGGGCTTGGCCTTAGCCAGCAGTGGGTTCATACTGGGGCCAGCTGGCGTTGGTTTCATTGGACATGGGGGAAGCTTCTGGCATCTTCTTACAGAAGCCCCCCCCCTGTAGCCCCCCCGCTACCAAAACCTTGCCATGCAAACCTGCTACAATGGGTAATACTTTTTGTTATCCTCATTGTAGAAGAAAGAGGTTTCCTGATGGATTTTAAAAGCCAAAAATCTCTTAAAGCAATGATGCCCAGTCTTTTCAAGCAAGCCCTATTGGACCTGTCTATGACCTTCACAGTAAAGATCACAATAATAATTTTGTGGCATGACCAATAAATGTAACCTGAGCACTTGGAACCTTGGAAGTATGATGAAAAGAGCTTCCTTATATAGTAGCTTGAAAGCATATATCCCTTTGGGATGGGAGAGACGCACCTACAAATTCTATGTGCAGAACTGAAAAGTGCTCCTTTAGCTGTTGGCGTTGTGACCCACATGCTTGGGCTTTGGACTTCTGCACTCCCTCTCACACATCATCTCCAGGACCTGATGTACATAGGCAGTGTTATTGCTGATGGTTATGGTTGGTTAACTCAGGTTACCCTGCATCGTTCATGTCATGCTGCTCGAATAACTGACAGTGCTCCAAGGCCATTTTGTTTTCTAGTCTATCTTTCTTTGATGCTCTTAGTTGCATCTTGTTTCTTAATGACTGAAAGTAATAGACACAGTAGTTAATGAATTACTTATATATATAAAATTTATTTTTAATTGCTGTACGTTGTAACCTGTTTCCTAATAGAACACAAGTTCTGCTTTGAAATGTGTCTGAATTCACTGACCTTTTAATTAGCTAAACAAAATCTGAAACCCACTCGCTTTTATATTTTTCTTTGTTGTTTTCCTTTTGTTTTTTATTAGAACTAAGAGCATTTCTCATAGCTGTTTTGAAATAGGAAAAAAAGGTGGGATCATATTAACAATCTAGAAAGTGAGTTGATACGAATTTATTATTGAAACAATGAGTTTTTCACATATTCCAGTCCTTACTTTTAAATTCCAATCAAATGAATGGGTTTGGTGGAGCTATTTAGCATTTTAAAGCCAAAAATCATCACATTTCTTTAACAACCGGGAAATATTCTAGTCTGCAATCTGAGGCTGTAACTTGTTCCTTTTTATTTTTTTGACAACTAATATTGTAGCACCTTTTAGTTATTTTTAGTGTATAACTCTAAACCAACTAATGCTGAATTTTCAGCTCATGTTCAGAAAATTGGCAACCTTCTTGATTCCTATATATGAAGAATGAGATTACTTAAGCCCAGGCTTTAAATTGCTTTTGGTATTTTTAACTTAAACTTGAATTCAGCAGAAACTCAAAAGAACTATGAATGCCTTAAAGATACATTTAGTTTGAAAACACAAATATTTCAGAGGACTGTAGAAATTTGCTACCAGCTCTTCACGCTGTCCTCCTTTACATCATTCCTGTGTGTTTGACTCTGATACAGCACAATGCTTTTATTGTCTCATCCTACTGCATGTCATTTGCATAAATTTATTGCTTATTACAGTGTATGGAATGTAATCTTTCTATTCTATTTATTATGAATGTAAGTGCCTTTCTACAGCTGAATGTTATTGGCATGCTGAGTTAAAAGAGAGAGCAAAACAGACTTGAAAGTCACCTTGTTTTATTAACTTGGAGTCTATGGGTTTTTCCTCATACCAAACTGAGTCTGTATCTGTACAAGTAAATAAAATGTCCCCGTTTAATGCCCAGGAATATTCCCTGTGCTCTGCAGCTTGGTTATCTATACTGCTAAATTGTTAAGGCTCCTTCCTGGTACTGTTTGGGCTGGGATAGCTGGTATTTCTTATAACACTTTCTAGACACCGTCCAGTAACTGACAGGGACCGTGACCATTGCTGACAGGCAGCTTGCATGTGGCCACCCTGCTTTGGAGGCTGAGAGTAGTTGATAGGATGAAGGTAGGCAGGTCTGTGACATATGGGTGGGGGGTGTTTACATTGCTAGTGTTGCAGCTGTAATTCCATGGTCCTGTCAGAAGTGCTTGTAGCCCACCCTCTTTGTAAGTGATTCTGAAATGCTTTTGCAAGCAACTAGAAGTTATCACTCGGAGAAGGGAGAATGTCTTTCAGACATATGCCTCTGGCTCTGTCTTTCCAGATTTGTGGGGCAAGTAAGTAATCACGTTTTATGTTGGCATTATACCTGCCTGTGTCTTTGTGGGGTACAAGATCGCCTGCAGTGCATAACCAGCAGCAGACCTAAAGCCGTGATGGGAGCTGGTTCTGTTCCCAGCAGAGGGATTAGGGGTGGAGAGTTAATTATGGGGGCTGAAACTTGTTGCACGCAGTTCAGCACCTTTTGTTTTAATGGCTATGTTTCATGCTAAGCATCAAAACTTTTTTCTTCTTTTAATATGCTGTCCACAAGATGCTTGTAGCACGCGCATCATGATGTTGTTCTGGGACTGATACAACTGAGCAGGAATCTGGAGCCCCTTTGACAGTGAGACTGTATAAATCCATTTCCTGTGTCTGTATACCAGCCTTCGAGAGTCCCTGCAGCTTGTGTTTTAAAGATGGATTTACCATTAGAGCTGGTTCTGTATAGCACGCTTTCTGTGCAAGTTTCTACATTTGTTCATCAATTGAGGCACCCGACATTGCATCCCAGAACACGAGGGCACGTTCTTTAGCATGTCTATACAATGTCAGGGATCTCTGAAAATTTTTAGTGTTTTCTACCTTCCTTTTGTATTCTTTCAGCCTCCTGATTTTTTTTTGCTACTGTTACAGATACAGAAGTATTTCTCAGACTCTTTTTTTTTTTTTTTTTTCTTTTTTTTTTTTTTTTTTTCCCCTGAAAAAAACCAGGGTAGGAGTCAGGAAGAGATAGCAGACAGAAATAGGACAAAATTAACACATTTGTGGTAGTGAATGGCTGCTATTTAGAATAAAAATCTTTAAGAAACATTAATAAGAAGTAAAAGGCTAGGCAGGGTGCAGAGACAATTTGTCACTTGAAGGAAAGAGAAATTCATTAGGTCCTTTTTTGTGCTTCTAAGACCCAGCTGTAAGAAACAGCTCAGGCTGCAAGGTAAGCCCTTGCAACCATTTCCATCACAGACACAGTTCGCAAGTCATCCATGTAACACTGGCTGAGAACTCAGAAAATGCTGTGTTCTCACAGAAAATGCCAGAGTAGCTCTGTATAGAATTAACCTCTACCCCCATTTTTCCTCCCAGAAGGAATGACATGAGTTGCAAGTTGCTTCTAATATAAAAAAAGTATTCTTACTGTCTACCAGAAGTTTTTATACATTCATAAATTTATTACAGTCAGTAGTGTAAGCACTGATACCTTTATGCACAAAGCATCAACAAAATTTGCTTTCAATTTGCAGTGCAGTTAGCAACTGTAAAATGTTATTAATGAGGCAGTATAAGATGTACACCTTTAGTTCAAGAAATAACCTATATAGGAACTGGAAGAAGTTTTCAATAGACTTGGCTGAAATATTTTAATGTAAAGTGTTCTCTTGTTGAGTTTAAAGTGGTATAAACTTGGTTAAAACTTGTAGCGTACAAAAAGTTTTCCATGCTATGCTTCCTAAACAACAATCTAGTAACTATGCTTTTTTCCAATAATTTTTTTTTTGGCATTCGTTTAAATAGAAAGACCTGTATTACTAATTTGCTAGAATTGTACATGCAGTATATACAAAATTAAGATAGCAGTTAGTGGGTAAGGAAGCATCTTGAAATGATGAAATTATTAATGCAATTTAAAATACTGATATGAAATAATGTTACTCAAAAATATTTTGTCATAATATTAACTATTTTTTCTATTGTTACTTACCATAGAATAAAAGCACACTTAACAGAAGGTAATTTCTAAAAATGAGGAAAAGGACCTGGAGAGAAAAATTATTTGATGATGGAAATCTGGAGGAAACAATGATATACATAGAATAATATTTTAAAAGTATGTTTTAAAAACCCATTTCAAATCAGACTTTGACTTTTTAAAAATGGTTGAGGGACTAATAAAATATGAAGTGTTAAAAGTGAAATGCTCTAATTTATACAGAGCACGGTGCTACTTTGACCTGTTTGTGCAGCTTTGATCGAAGCTGGCAGCCATTTTTAAAAACGAAGAATTTGCAGATGCTGGGGCCTTTTTTTTTTTTTTTTTTTTAAGACAGCAGACTATATATATATTGAATGTAAGAAACACTCAATGTTTCTGCTGTAAGTTATTACACTGAAAAGAGAGAAGCCTGAGCTGAATTCCTTGGGAGGTAGATCGTTGCCTTAAACAGCACAGTTATCTGAAAATCATCCAGTAACTTAGGCATGTGGTCATTATATTAAATAATCTTTTGAAACGGAAACAATATAATAACTGAATTTCTAGTTACGTCAATAATGCAACTGTTCTCTGTCTAAAAGAAAATAGTGGAAGCAGAAATATGCATGATTAGGTTGTCATATTCCAGTATGTCCTCAGGTTGTGTGTGAACCTGTCTTTTTCTGAATCAGTTTGTTGTAATAAGACATTTGTGTTAAAAAAAAGAGTTAAGGAACATGTATTAAAATGTATTGATTTAACATATGCTTAATATAGTAAACTTAATTTGAGACAGAACTGACAATTTAAGTTGCAAACTATAAGTGGCAAAATCTACACTTCATTAAAACGAGTATTGTACCAACATATTGGAAAGTATATGCAGAAGGGTGGATAGTTACTTAAACCCAGTGTAAATACATAAATAGCTTACATTTCAATCCTTTCAGAATCCCTTATTTTGAACTACCAGTTCTCTGCCCATTGCTTGTGCATTTCTTGCCTATTTTAATGTGCTGCATAGCACAAAATTTTAATGTGTAAAGAAATAAAATTTAATGCATCTTCAGCTTGGAAGAACTTTAAATGCTGATGAAATTTCTTCCTCCTTTCTCATTTTAAAAGGGGAAAAAAAACCCAAAACTAAACCCCTTTTCATTTATTTTATTACTCCAGGGTAAAAGTATGCTGTTTTTCTTAGGCAATCAAGTGTGTTCCTCTGAATATTTTTAGGGCCTATTTTGGGGGGTTTTTTTGTTAATCCCAGAAAGCCTCATATCTGAGAGGAAAACTCCAGTATTGTCTTCACAGGAAATGTCTTGTCATAATATTATGAGGGTGGGGGTATTCTGACAGTTTGCCAAAGGGTCTTTCTTTTTTCATCCTGGTAATACCAAGGTTTTGGTTTACTACTGGGCTTGTAATGACACAGAAATATGTGACCTTAATTGGGACTTGGGAATTCCCTGTTTCTGATGCCTGTTTGTTCTCTGTTTGTAGCAGATCTGCACGTTTTTCTTTTTGAAAATGTATGGGTTTATCTTTTGCTTTATGGAATTATTGGGCTGGTTGACACTCACCAGCTTGCTTTTTGCTTTCTGTCTAGTTAAGCAAAGTGCAGTAAGAAGCACTGAGCTGTCTTCATAGTATGGCTTGCCTCGTTTTGAGGTTGGTGTGGTATGAAGTGAGTGGGGAAGAGAAGAACAGTAGAAAGAAGCAGTTATGTCCAGCCTAAGTAATTTCTGTCACTAGGAGAGCAAAAATAGAAGAAAATGATAGTCCCTGCAGCCTTTTTAATGCAATATTTCTAATTAAGTGTGCTGTGACTGCTCATTGCACCTTTGGCTGTTAATATGCAGGCCCCCAGTACTTGTAAGCTGGAAATGAACAGAGGCCAGTGACCTGGCAAAAGATCAGAATTAACAATTTACTCAACCACTGGTCCTGGCAAATTTTATTGTTCATGCGTTCTTGACAATAGGATGCCAAGAGCTCTCCATGAACTCCTAAGTGACCTTAAATTACCTCCTGTTGTTTGGATTTTCCGAGAAGCTGCTAAAACCATATACATGTAGAAAGAACTTTTTTCCCCTGAGGATTTTGTACAGCTCCAAACCTTTTTTTAAAAAGTTGTGGGACGCACTGTAGACGGCATTTTTTTTAAAATGTAATTTAAAAAAATCCCACAAAGCTTCAATTCTGCAAGAATCTTTGAAGAACTGAACCATGGTCAAGAAACTCATTTGGGGATTCGATGACTGGTTCTCACTCTTCTCAATAAAAATTGAAGTAATATCTGAATTTGTACAAGTGTATAAATTTTTTCCTTTATATCTCTTTTGTGCACATTTAGTCCTTGAGTAGTCAGATAGGTATTTCAAAACACAGGTGTAAAAATAGTTCCATTGGTGTAAAGACCTTTACTCAGTGGAAGCATCACTGTTGTATCATTGTTCCCTGCGTATTGCAAGAGGGTTGGGCTAGATGACCTTTAAAGTTCCCTTCCAACCCAGACTATTCTATGATTCTATATCTGTCTCTGTGCCTGTGAAAACAGTGACTGCAGATTCCTCCCTTGTGAACCATGCTTAATGAAGATAGCTGGTACTTATAAGTGTGGGATGAAACATATATATATATATATATATACACACATATATATATGTATGCAAGTGGGGTTGATGAAGTATCTGTTTCTCAACCTGTTCTTTTAGCAATAAGCCCTGCACATATTCTAAAAGCTGGTCAAACTTTCCTATCAAAAGGTATGTACTTTTGTATCTTTAAGAAAACAAGCAACAGAGAAAAAAGTCCTTCTAATGATTAAAGTAGATGTAGTCCTAAGTCTATTGCCTGAAACTAGCAGGAATACATTAATCTACTTTCTTTCTGTGAAATACAAAAGTAGAAGTGACTACTGTGTATTATAAATAAATGTCCTTTAAACCTTCTCATCTCTCCAATTATGGAAGCATAATTTACTTTAAATATAGACTTTCGTCTTAAAGTGGCAACACTTCTGGTGTGTCCAGTATCATCATAAAAAGAGTAGTTTAATTGCTTTATTAACAAAAATGCTGCTATAGCTTGCTTAATATCCCAAATTAGAAACAAAATATATGTCTATATTGTATTATAGAATCAGGTTAAAAATTGGTTCTTCCTTTAATACATCTGTAACAACTTAAGTCAAAGGATTTATTTTTCCCTGGCTGAATCTGACAAGACAACCAGTGTATTCACCAGAGTAAGAGAACAGGGTAAGCCACTCCTTTCTTTGCTTAGCTGCTGCTGATTGCTGTGTGAAAAGTGCAGATTCTTCAGTCCCAGACTTGGCAAGTAAAACTGCATTTACTTGTGTGCTTAAAGGGAAACAAATTACTACAAGAAATCTGAAACCCCTTTTACATATGCTGCTAATAATACAATTAATTTGTTATGAAGTGGAAAATTCTGTTGTTGCAAAGGTAGTTGCTTTTTATTTGGATTTTAATGTTCTGAGCTTGGACAGTGAAAAAAAAGTTTAAAAATGGAACTGTTTAAGTAGCTGCTGTATTTTTATGCCTTTTAAAATCTTCTAAAGTCTAAAGAGAATATTTTTTTAATGCAGTTTTCAGTGGAACTCAAAATCTGTACTTCTAGATTTTCAGTTTTTCAAGAAGATTTGGCTTTTTAGGGTTTTTTGTTTGTCGTGTCCCTCCCCCCCCCCCCCCCCCCCCCTTTTTTTTTTTTATTTATCCGTGGAGGTATTTAAAAGACATGTAGATGTGGTGCTTAGGGACAGGGTTTAGTGGTGGACTTGGCAGTGTTAGGTTTATGGTTGGACTCAATGGTCTTAATAGGTCTTTTCCAACCTAAATGATTCTATGATTCTTTTATTAGCTTATAGTATTTATGTAGATGAAACTCAAGACATACTTTATTGAAACTGTTACTGTGTATCTTTCCAACAGCTATCATAGTTGTAATTACCAAAAACTGAAATTTGAGGCGCAACTGAGACCAAGCACTACCAAACTCCATGAGTGCTTGCGAGCCCAGATTAAACAATGACAAACCCAGGAAATTTGCTTTCAGAAGCATGAAGTGAAGCCTATCAGGTTTGGGTACTGTTGAAATTTAGTTGTTGATAGTTTTACAAATGGAATCTGCCTTGTAGAATTTCTAGTGGTATTTTAAAAGAGTTGTTTATATAAATTAGTATTTTCAATGTCTTGTCATTTCTTTTGTTTCATTTCTACTTTCTTCTGGCAATGCAAAAAAAGTCTCTTATATGAAGGTGAAGAAATGAGATTATTGCTGGGAAGGTATATTTTATAGGCCTAAGAACTGTTTTCCAGTGTAGTAATTTTAAGAGCTGATGATCTAATAGCAAAAACATCAACTTGAATGAGCTGACACGTGAAAAGAGAATACTCATTTCTAGCTGAAAGGAAAAAAGCAGAAATCTAATCTTGATAATGATATCGTGCTGTTGTCCAAGTGTTACAGATGATTGTTAGCCCCTACTGGATTACCAAAAAACTTGGATCACTACTTTTTGCTCCCATGCCCTTGTAATAAAGTCAAGGAACATTCTTTTTTCCATCTCCATCCCCTATCTTCTCACAAAATTAATGGTGGTTATTTTCAGAGAGACAGCGGAGAACTGATTTTGTCCCTGCTGCCTTAAACAATAAAACTTACTAATTTTATGTTGTTCTTTCCTTTCACATGGAATCACAGACATCCGCTAATGACCTGGGATTCTAGCCAAGAGCTAGCAGTGGTGGTAGAAAATGCAGGATATTTATAACTTCATTATAATCTATTATTTATTCCTTGCTCTCTTCATTGCAAGAACGATATAATTCAGTATTAAAAAAAACCCTAATAACTCTCACAGTATTTATTTTGCTCATTATAAGGGATATTAGTAAAACTACTCCCCTCCCCACCCTCCCTTTTTTTTTTTGTGTTTTGTTTTGTTTGGTAGACATTCAGGCACAGATAATGATCACATCACAACATTTAAACTGACAAATTAAATTTATTTTTCTGGCATGAAGTAATATCTGGGACAGGGGTGTGGGATGTCTGAAACATTTTCTGGTCCTGGTGGAGTAAAACAGTATGACTACATGTAGAGAACATTGTGCTTCTTCTTCCAGCTGTGACATTTGCTTTTGCTAGGCCTTTAGAAAAGCTGAAGCTTTTAGTTTCCCCTGTGGTTCCATTCTTGCGTGGTCTGACCCAGAATTCACTCAGGAGAAATATTGCTTAGCTGCATATTGCTGGCACTACTGTAAGTCAGCATGTTGCTATTCTGCTGGTGAAGATGCATAGCACAGGAAGGAATTCTGTTCCAACCCAGCAAACAAGCATCTCTGGATAGAGCAACATTCAAACCTGCAGTCTCAGGTTCCTGGGACAGAGAAATAAAATAGTTGCTCGTCTGCTCGTGAAGTGGTTTGTAGACACAATGTGGCAGGTTGTGTGTGGCTGGCTATTTACTTTTAATTTTCTCCTTGGTTTCCCTGAGGATGCTTGTTCGTTTTAATCTCCATAATACAATGATGCCACAGTCTTTCATTGCCTTCTGCAAGAGAGTCATTCACTCTTTTGCAGAAAGTAGGCATAACAAGAATCTTTTGTGTTTTTTGAGCATGTCTGATCTAGTAATGTTCATTTTTTTCCTAACACATGGATCAATTTGACTCTCCGTGCCCCCTCCCCCCCCCCCCCTGCTTTTAGTGCAATTGTGCCATGATAGAAGTTCTCATATCAAGTGAAGAATTGCTCAAAATCAATCAAGGAGTGTTCTTTAGCTGGGAGTTAAGCAGGATGTATTCCTGAAGGAAATCCAGAATTATACAACTGCTCTGAATTTTCCTTTGACATGCATGAGAAATTGTGTATGTCCAAGTAACTGTATCTGTAAGGGCTATTTTACATAAATTGAACAGGGCTCTTGGAAAAATAGAGTACCTGTGACAATTCTGTTTTACAGAATATCTGTACTGAAAGAGAATTCAAGTCTGAAGTTGGACTTCTGCCAGCTGATCCATAGGTTTAGATCAGAGGAATAAACAGCTCCCCAGACAGTCTTTTTCCTGTGATTCCTGTTACGTAGTAACGGTTTATACCTATTAGCTTTTGAGGAAAAACAGAGGCTGTTTTCACTGTATCTCCCTAACAAATACTGCAGTTCTCCTGAAGAGAATCACCAAGCCTAACATCTGCTTCACAATTCACTGAATAAAAGGGGTTTAATTCAGTCCTTAAGGGATAGGATTCATCTACCTTAATTCGATGGGCAGATGAAGGAATTACCAGGATAAAATTTAAGATTTACACGCTACATTTTGTTTTATTTGAAGTATTCATTAGTAAAGCCAAAAATCATATCAGGTTCTTTTTCCTGTGTGGAAAGCTTTGTTTTGACAAGTATAACTGGACTGAGCTAAGTCAGATATTGATACAATGTCAAATGCTGTGGGGTTTGGATTGTGTGGCTGTTGCATTCAAATTACTTTTCTGTAATTCAGTGATTGCACAATAGGAATCCCTGTTGGGCAGGAAAAGAGGGATCTGAGAAGACTGTGGTGTTGTACAGGTAGGTGAAAATACCAGGTAATATTTTTGCAATGAGTGTCTGCTCTTTCACGTTGACGTTTACAGTAGAATACCAGCAATTTAATAAAAAAAACAAAAACAAAAACCAAACAAAAAAAAAAACCACCCCCCCCCCCCCCCCCCCAAAAAAAAACCCAAAAGAAAACAGCAAAACCAAACAACAAAACCAAACAAAGAACAAACCTGAAAAGAAGAGGGTGGAATTCCATCCTTGCTGATTGAGTACTCCAGAATTTTTAGAGGTTCAAGACTTGTATCAGAAAGTTTATAAATTAGATTGATGTGGTAAGCACAGTTGGTGGTTTGTGTTTTTTTTGTTTTGTTTTTTTTTCTTTTCTCAAAATGAAATAGGTTTTTGATGAGCAGATAAGGTGTATTTCCATGATTGTATAATTCAGTAATAAAATGGCAGGAATATAAAGCAACCACTCAACCTAGTCAGTGTTTCTCATATTCTCACTCCTGCCCCACCAGAGAAACAGTATATATTTGTCATACATTATCTGTGACTTTTTCTACTATTTTACAATAACACCTAAATACCTTCATCAAGTTTGAATTTTCATGCTGTTAAATATAGTGTGTGTATGTATGTTACCACAAAGAGCAGTTTTTCCACTGGAAAAAAAAAAAATTACAGCTGATAAGATGAAGAAAGAAATCATTGTTGTCTCTCACAGGGAGAATTAAAGCACGAAGGGATTTAAGGACACACACGAAGTCTGTTGGCAGAGCCAAGAACTGAACTGTCTCTTAAGTTCTGGTGCAAATGCCACTGCCACGGGCCAAGCTTCTTGAGCTGGAGAGAAGCTGTCCCTTTCACTCCCCTGCTTCCGGTTTGACTGGGAAAATAAACTGAAAAGGCTGGATAGAGAGAAGGAAAAGAAGTAATCCTAGTTGTGAAGCTGCGGCCTCTTAACAAGAGAGAGGAAATGTTCCCAAACTAACCAACTGATGCTTCCGCGCCCCCCCCTCCCCCCCCTTTTATCCTATTCAAACCAAAAAGTAGTGTTGCTGAAGTAATCCTAACATCGCAGTAGAGGCTTCTGTGCAGCTGATCAGCATAATGTGCTTCCCTCTGCTTGTGCTTTCTTTGGCCATGTATAGAAAGCCCTTCAGCTGACATTTAATATTCTTTAAGAGAAAACATGTGCAGAAAACCCGTTGCATTATTGGAACAAACCCCTAAATTTGTTTTCAGATATTCTTTCCTTGCATCCTCTTTCTGCCTTTTTTATTTAAATTAATTTGGGGGAGTTTGTAAAGGTTTTAGAACCAAGGCTTTCATTATTTTGGCAGGAATTGTTTAGTTCTGCATAATATTTTTCCATGAGATATTTCTTCACCTTAAATCCACGTCTTGGATGTTACAACTGAGATGTAGCAACAATTTTAATTAAACAGAATTTGTTCATAACCCAAACAGTAACAGCTTGAGGGGGGCAAGATTCTGTAAGGAAAACACACCAAATATAAGATCCTGCGCATCTGTAGTTCATAGCGGAGATGGTGACAAATAGATACTGAAGGACCGAGCCTCTTATGTTTTATGCACATGCTTAAACTGTCCTGACCTATCAGTTGAGAGTGATTCTGTTTGCATAGTAAATAACAGCACCTTTTTTTATACTAAGTTCATTTTATACCTGGATCTGCTGCAACTGTCTAGATGCTCTCAATCTTTTGATCTACAGATGAAGCTTTCTGTTTTCTTGCTTGTGTGGCAAACCTTTAATGGAAATAGAGCTGTTGAGTTTTTCAGTATTAATAAAGTCATTGTTGATTCTATGTTGAAAAGCAGTTGTTGGCATATGTCTTCCTTTAGTCTTTTCCTCTTCCATTATATCAGTGAGGTTTTAAAGGCTATTTTAAAATTGTGCTATGCAAGAAGATTATTTTTTTCTGGTTTTGGTTCCAGTTATTAATCTGTGGGTATTTATCTTAATATTCTGAATTTAGTCTAATGTTTTACAGTACAAGTAGTTTGTTTTTAGTGAGTTGTTTGTTCATACTGATGCATGTGGACTATGCCTGTAACAAGTAGCAATTTTATTTATTCAAAAACCTCTCCTAAAAATTACCAGAAGCTTTTATTCTTGTCTGTTTTTTTGCCTTGACCAAATAAACTCCCTTGAAATTTCCAAGTTTAATTTAGTTTTTTAATGATAACATTAAATATTGACCATTTCAGACACTTGCAAATAAGAAATCTTACCATACAAATAAGACGTGATAAATTATTGTATTAGCTTGTGCACCTCAAAGGTGTAGCTCCTTCTCTTCTACTTTTTCCACTTTCTCCTCCCTTCTCCTCTGCTTCAGTCAGAGTTGATCCTAGCCTGTTCATTGTAGTCTAAGCAAAATGCAAAGTACTATTTACCAGAAATTATTTAGGGTAAAAAAACCAAAACAGAACCCAACCGACCAAACAAAAAAACCCCCAGCAAACCCCATAACCTTTATCAGTATTGATCCCTGAAATTTGCAAATTTTCAAATTTTATGCTGTCCCTGGAGGTTTTACCGAACTATTTCCCCCCCCCCCCCCCCCCAAGTTACTCTGAGACTTCGCTCAAGTGACTTGGGAAAACTTTGTTTCCCAAGTTATTAAACCCCAAAGCATAACAGACAGTTTACTGTAGTTTAATTTTAGTTTCCTTCTGCAATTCAGGTTCTGATTGGATTAAGAAAGGAAAGTTTTTATATTCGGTAAATTTATATTGCCAAAACTTCATTTCTGATAAATACCCCCATTATATTCAAAATCAAAGCATTTGTTACTATAAGAGGGAAATTATCACAAAATAAAGGAAGCCTGTTGCAGTTACAATGTAAAGTATATATTTGCTGTCATCAGCTGTCCTAGTTGCATATCAATTCAATTAAAAGTCAAAGATACTGATATTAACTAAGCCTTGTGTCACAATAGTCAATAGCTTTAGTTTGAATCATGTGCATTAAAGGAGAGTTTAATTATCTCTAACTTTTTTAAGATCAAAAGAAAAAATGACAACCAACACTTCTGTCCTTTGTGTGTGACACACAGAAGGTTATAGACTACAGGGTTTATCCACAGGCCAGTGGTTTCATAGTAACTTGGAGGTCAAGGAATATGGAAGAAAGGAAGGGCTTCATAATATACACAGGCAGCTGGGAGAAGTAGGATATGCTAAAACTTTTATTGCAAACATAAATATGCCTTTTTGTAAATATGAGTTTAAAACCAAGATGCTTCACACTTCTAATATTCAAGCAGAGATTTCAATGTAAAATAACAAAGTCCCAAACTGTCACTGTTAATAATAAATGCCTGTCACTTATGATGTCTGACTGGATGTGCTCCATGCTATATTTTATTTCTTCTTGGTATGTTTTCATTCCAGAAAAAAATACAGTCATGCATCTGCTATGCATATTTAGACAGAGACATGCAGGTCTAATGTAATAAAATGTGATATAATCTCAAGCTAATAAATAGGGGTTTTTTGAGTATCTTGAAAATTTTCCGTCAGAAGATTTCTGATTCTGCTGTCCAAATGGGAAAAAATCAGAACAGAGTATCATTCCCTGATATAAATATCCTGATAGTGAAAAAGGTTTTGTTCTTTACCCACAAATCTAATTGCAAAGCATACTCACAGTTTCTAAAAAGGAAGAGTTTTATGATTTTAATGTTGTGAAACAGTTTTTATAAAGGTTTATTCAACAGGGAGAAAATATGTCTCCCATCACTTGGGAAAAAAAGTCTCCTGTCACTTGGTTATCACTGTTTCTTTGGACAGGCTAGTGTGCTTTCATTGAAATCTCTTGGGCTCCTTCAATTTTTGTGTCTTTCCATAATGCAAGGTGCATTTCCAATTAATATTCTTCAGACGCCATTTTAAAAATGGTCTGTGGGGAAAGGTTAAAATTCTCAAGTACTTTAGAAAAAGCAACCTCAAAATGTGGCTCAGTTTTTATTTAATTTCATCGATTTTTATTTTCTTTTGAAATGGGTAATAAATCCACACTTTTTTATCAAGGGTGACCTGATACAAACTTTGTGTTCCAAGCTGACTGCAGTTTGCACTTCATGCTGTTTTGCTTCCAACAAAGTTTTGGAGGTTGTTTGCAGAGTGGCAAATTCTTTTGGCCTCTAATATATTTGGGTTTCAAAGCAAATATATAATCAATCTTCCTAGCTTTTAATTTTAATTAGGATTAACTCAATAGTAATAATTAGACTGCACTAAATTACAACTTCGTCTTTGTTTCCCTACATAACAGCAATTAGAAACTGAATATATCCTTATTTTAATGTTTGCTTATATACCATATGAAAATTCTTTTCTTTGATACATTTGTTTATATGAAATTGAATTTTTAGGATTTAGATGGCCTCGGAATCTGTGTTCACATAAATATTTGAAAAACATACACTGTAGTGAGACTTCATCTGACGTATTTTCTGTTTGTGTCTTCAAAGTTCTACAGTCCAGGTCTAAACAGTATGTGTTAGAATTGGTTAAAAATGTCCTGTGTAATACGTAGTGATTAAAGTAAAAGAGCTGGTGTGCAAACCAGAGGAGAAAAAAAGCAAGCAGCATAAACTGGTGGGAAGCAGGCACACTTACCCCACACAGAAGCATTCACTTCAGCATGATAGCCAATGGTAAACTTGACCTTGTAATTCTAGACGAAGATGCTGGACTTGAGATGTGTAAAATCTCTTAAGAGTGACATTTTTTTTGTCTTTAAAACAATTTTGAATGAGAATATAATCCTGAAATTATTTTTAAAAAATGTTAATTTAAAAAATTAATATATTTTAAGAGGGAGGCAAGGAATAAAACTTTCTGTGATCAAATAGTCTACCATCTCATAGACACTTAAAGGCACTTGTCAGGGCTGTTAATACCAAGCCCAAGTTTCTGGAGCATTTGATTTGGGTCTGTTATTCTTTACTTGAATAGTAGTTTTCTTTGGATGATGTGGAATTTCATAAGATTAAAAGGTTTTGCACTGGAGGTTTGTTGAAACCACTTATTTGAAGAGAAATGGTGCTAACTGAAGGAGGGGGAGAGACAAAAAGAGGAGAAAGACATTGGGCAGGTCAACAGTACTCCAGTGCACTGGCTATGCATTTAGAAAATCATTTATCTGCTTCAGAAAGATAGTGTAACTGTTCAAGCTGTTGATGATCACAAGGTCCTTCTGCATGGCTGGGCCAGGATCTTCTAAGTTTCCTGCATTAACTGTTGCAGCTTGCTCTTGTACCACCTGAGGCTTTGAACTTCGCCTGAGTAGCAATTGCCTATCTCATGTGCTGAAGTGTGATTTCAGTCTGGTAGTACAGCCAAAGAGGATTGAAAAAGTTTGTATGTGTTTAAAGAGTGTAAGCTTATGAATTGTACAAATGGCTTCAAAAAATCAAGAAAACAGGTAAGATCAAACTGAATATAGTTCTATTTTTAACTGAATCATAGTAAAAGTAGCCTCCCTGGCACATAAATCTGTAAACCTTAAAATGTTTTTTAAAAACAAGTTTTAGTTAAAATGGCCTGGTTTTCTAGTTTGGACAAGGGCAAATTACTAACACTGTAATTTTCAGAAATTAAGTTCTGTGATTCCTTGTCTGAGTTAGGACTGAGTCATAAAACTTAGGTTGCTGCTTAAGTGTTGGTAAGCCTTGTACCTTAATATATACTTGAGTCCTTTTTTATATGTTCAATTATGTTTTTTTAAGGGCAGGATTCCTGCTGCGATCTTTCTATATGCTTCTAACATACAGGTACATAACTGCACAACTTCTTAAACAGGATTTCACAGTGAGCAGCTTAACTTACCTGTTCTGCAAATATTTAGACTGAGTTATTTCTTGTATCTTCTAAAGGAACACTGAAGTAGGTTTTAAAATGGTTAAGTGATCTGTTGTTATACTTGAAGCAGATTATCCTTATCTAATATTAAACAGTTTCAACCCCAAATATGTAGATATTGCAACAACATGGACAGCATTTTGGTATGCCTGAACTGCATAATTAAGACCAAAACTTCTCCCCTTCTCTACATTACATCTGTACTGCAAGTCCTGTAATGAGGGCTAACTTGTATGATTCGGGATTTGTTAGATTTGAACTGGAACCTGGCAGCTTTGTAGTGAGCATGCCAGCCAAGAACCTGGAATGATAACAGTTGTCTTTAATGCCTTCTCATAACTTTTTCAGAAAGGCATGGTTTTTCCACTATTAGGACAGTTGACAGGTAATAAATTGTAGAGTGTTTCACAGATCACCATGTGATATGGACCTCATACAGCTGGGCAAGTGTGAGAACAAGGCATAGCAAAGCCAATTAAGGCTTTGTTGAAAGAAGCATTCTTGCATGGAACAAACTGAACAGTGTCAATCACACAGAGCAGCCATGCAAGGAAGACATAGCTGTCTTGGCCAAATGGTGTGCTCTCTGCAGGAAGCTGTATCCAACGCATGTTCTTTGTAAAACCTCATCTTCATGAAGTTTCATTTCAAAAACGAGACTTGGAAGAATCCCAGAAGAATCCTTTTTTTTTTTTCTTTTTTCCTCATGATTAACAAAAACTATTATTCATTCCATTATATCATGAAATATGTTAGTAGGTATGTCCAAAATGATTAATCGTAGTACTTCTTATATAATCTGCAGCTGTTGATACTGATACGTATTTGGACTAATGCCTCTGATATTGGCAAAGAAAAAGCTTTGATTTCGATTACTCTTCTTTATTTTTAAGCAAGCCATAAATTCATTGCTCTGCTTCACTTCTCCATTTTTTTTCTGCAGTACACTAAAACAAAGAGGCTTTTCTGACTAAATTGAGACTATATTCAATTAAATGAATTGTAATTTATCCTCACAAAAGGAGAGAGAGAAATTCACCAGAAAGAACAAACACAAAACAGTATGAACTGACTTATAATTGGATTTCAGTAAATAATTTTTAAAATTCTCATTCATTATCATCATAGTGTTATGGCACTGTTTTCAGAGTTAACCAGTTTTGTTTGTAATAACACAGCTTCTCTCAAGGCCTAATTCAAAAAGGACTGATTTGAAACACGTTTGAATTGAAGCGTCTGAGTAGCCACGTTTATTCAATAGAGACTAAATGTAACAGAGCTTTGCTTAACTGGGACTTTGGAGTTGAATATTCTTCTTTTAGGAGATAACGCATCCTGTCATTTCTTAATCCTGTTCTTTATACTGCTTGACTCCAATCCCATGTGGCTTGTCCCAAAATTCTACCCTTTAGACTCCAGATCTACAAATGTCTGCCTTTCACACTTTTGTCCCTGTTCCTTGTCTTCCATATCAACCCAACACAATGGTTTCCTGAGCTTTGGCTTCCAAATTCGATCTCTTTCCCACTGATTTGTTGCTCCAAATGAATACTAGTCTCATCTTCCCTCCTTTAACTCTGTCCAGTTTGAATCCGTAACCTCCTTCTCCTTATTCAGAGCCTTATATCAGTCCCCTTCTCTTTTCATTCCCTCCTTTCAGTATTACTGTTTCTCAGCAGTTGTTATTTTACCTGGTTGTTCCCCGGTCCTCTGTCAATCTTCAGATTTAGCTCTTTTCATCTTGAATTTAGATTCTTTCCTCCTCTCTGTTCACATTTCCAGCTACTGAAAATCATTGAGCCACTCACACAGGAGAAACTTTCTTTCTCCTGCTCTGAATTCAAGTGACCTGTCTTAGAGGTGTTCTAGCCCACAGTAGTCCAGTTTGGAATGTGAGTGAAGATCCTTCTCACCTCATGAGCTGAAGTATGCCAGAGCAGGCAGAATCTACAGAAAAAAAATAGCTGGTGAAATCTTAGACTCTACTGAATAGGTAGTAACCACAGTCTCTTATCCTGATTTTCTGAAAAAAAAGTGTTTTTACAATGGCTGTCTGGTTTTGGCCCATGTTAACCAATAATTCTTGACCAAACTGGCTAGGTTGAACCAATTTGAAAGAGGGTTAGAGATCTCTGATATTACGTTCCTACAAGTTTTATGTGTCAACCAACTAGGAAAGAGATCCTAATGGTGCGTCTGCTGTCCAGTGCTTACTGGAGAATTCACATCGGAGCACAAACCTAAGAGGGAAGGCCTTAAGCAAAAAGGTTAAGTGGCTCAGGAATTATGTTATGATTGTTTTTCTTTGCAGTCTTGGAGGATTATGGCATCTAAGTGAATAGTAAGGAGCAAAGTGGAAAAGCCGGGGATGCAGAGAGGAGGTGAATTCTGGAAGCTGGGGTGCAGAGGGCAAAGAGTGGAGGGGAGGAAGGCAAGGACTGTTGAGTAACATGGAAGACATTTGGAAGAGGGTACCGTTCTTCCATCTTTTAGAAGTCTGTATGACATGCAGTTGATGACACATTTAAATTATAGTGAATTTCTTTGTGGCTTGCCAGGGCTGAGAATTAGTCTGTGGTATTTGGTGCCAGGCTTGTATGCCTCTCCACTGGTAGCTGGCAGATGCTGGAGCAGTTGGCAGTGTCCCATGTTCTGACTGATCAGTCATATCCTCTTCCCCAAAGCATTACACCTTGTGTCTCTGCTCTGGACCAAGGACAGCTGAGAGTGGATGAGAAGATACGCAGGAGGATGGCAGGAAGCAGTGTAGGGGTGGTGGGTGCTGAAATATCCATGAGAGAATTGCAGGAGGCACAAGAGAGCGGAGATCACATATAAAGCCACTAGTTTGTTTAGTGAGTCATTATTGGCCTGCATACTCGTTTGAGTCTCCTGTCTTGTCCTTGGTCAGTGTACAGATTTACTGTAAAGGATTAGTTAAACAGATTTCTGAAGTCATTAGACTGATCTATGGGCTGTACAATGTCAAGGAACTTGACTTATATCTTGCGTTGATTGATGACTCCTGCCAAGAATCGGTTACAGTGATTTGCATGGCTGCTGTTAATGCTTAGATGCTTTTCTAGATATCTTTGTTGATGGAAACCAAGTTAATCTGTTATAGTGATGTAAATATGAGGCCGACCTCTTTCTTTACTGAGGCTAGAGGGAGTGCATCAATATTAGTGAAAGGAGAAGCTCCAGAATCATTGTGTTTAGCATGTAGCTTGTTCTGTTTACCACCATGCTCTAAAGCAATGGCATGCTTATGGTCAAATCAAGAAGGTCTGTACCACCTTCTCACCAGCTTATCCAGTTTGAAGTTTGCTAGCAAATTACACATGCCCACACTGATGTATATCAGCCTTCTAGCCCCATCTCTGCCCCCCCCATCCATGGTGCTTCTCTACTCCAGGTGCTGATGCCAAGATGCTCATTTGCTTCACCTCACCTACCCCAGGAGCTGGTACCTGCAACACAGGCCCTGGGACCCATGGTCCCCTCTCCAGCTGCTGACACAAACCCTCACACTGCTCCAGTTCCCCTAGTAGCTGGGACATAGATGCTATGACACATAATCCCACTCTAATGGATGGCACTTAGACTCTAACTTGGTCCAGTTGCTGGTACCACAGATATGGGGGACATATAACCCGAGGCTGATTTCGGTTGCTGACCTGAATTTACTTCCCCCCAGTTTCCCCAGTAGCTAACACCCTGGACCCACACTTCTTAGGTCCATGGCCACACTGGCTACCAATGCTGAGGTTCTCACTGGCTTCATTTGCTGGCACCACTGATGTGATGGCTATATTGCCTGAGGTCTTCTGACTCCATTGCTGTCCCCAAATTCACTCCAGTCTCTCCAGATGCTGGCGTCTAGTCCTAACAGCATTCACACATGGGATGGAGTGTGGTTACATGTTAAGATCATCAAGAAAGGATTTAGTAAGAAAATAGGACAGACTGTTGTAATCGGGCACAGGGCTCAGTCAGACAAGCGTACTGATCTACTGTTGCTTACATGAGACCAGCCCCGTATATACCCTCTTCTCCTTTCTGATCACCTCACCTTAAACATTCCTTAATGAGTTTTGTATAGCCCTGCAGGCCCTCCTCAAATATCCAAAATCCTCCTGTTCCTCTTGTTTCCCCCACTTGTTGGTTATGAAGTCCAGCTTGGCCCTCTCCAAAGCTATGCTTCAGTTTCTTAATGGCCTGTCCAGTAGCAACTGGTGAGTTTGTCACTATCTTTGTTATACCTTGTCTATTACATTTGTATTCATGTGTTTTGTTTATGACTTTCACTGTATTCTTTGCATGGAAAAGTTACTTGATTTGATAATCCTAATGAAGCAGATGTTCTGACATGCCACATACCCTTACAAATACACGCAGGAGTAGCCAAATTCTGCCGCATGGGAACGTTGCTGATTCTTCAGCTAGAAACTAGCATCTTGTCTCAGTTTGAGTTGAAATATGATGTGAAAATAAAAGTCTTGGCAGAGTTTTTTTTACTAATTTTTTCTGGAGAGTATAGAAAAGTGGTGATATTTATGAAATATGTTTTTCTATTGATTCTTATTAGGTTTAGTACATTTATCTGTCCATTGGAGAAGCAAATGACCTGGCAGTGAGTGAGACTTCACAGCAGTGAAACACTGAAATCACATTCATCTCTCTATATGTACTAGCTAGTTTTCTGTGTGAATAGCAAAACCATTAGTACTTGTAACATTTATTTTGAAAGTTCAAAATACACAAGGAATGACTGTTCAGATCTTGCTGTACGGGTAGTCTGGCTGTGATGGTCCAACTTTTGCAGCCACAGTGGGAACAGTGCAAGCTTTAGAAGCCCCTAGAGGCTGACACTGACTTGATGGTAACAGTTCCTAGCTCTGCATTACAATGAGTGGAAGGTGGCACATCACTATGCGTGTGGCATGAACAGAAAATAGTGTTTAGCCTTTGGTGGTATCACTTACTGACCAGATAGGCAAGATAGAAGTATTGCTTAGGTGAGGTCTGCTTGCAGGCTACGGGTTAGACTTTGCTTAGCTTTTGACCTATAGTTCTGATGCCTAATGCTCCTATTAATGTAATTGCGTTAAAGAGCTTTGATCACGTTTTCTGTCAGGTTTATGCTGAGGACTGTAAAAACTTGGGGTGGGAGAGATCCTCGAGAAATCATACAGTCTAAGTGTAAAGTAGTAAAGGCAAGGAAGCACAATTAAACGCTACTGCTCGTTGTCAGCACCATGCTTGGTGTATCAGCATCTGGAGGAAGATCTAACAAGTGAACACTGGGTGCTTAATATTGTGCCTGATAAATTAGAAAGACAAATACTGTGGAGATGCTTGTTCCCGAGGAGTTATTAAAGCTTCAAGACCTACAGGTAATGCAGAGTGTTTATAGGGAGGAGTATTTAATTATCCAATTATTCATGGACTGTTTTGTTTCTTTTGGTCTTTTTCAGGTGTTCCAGGACCTTGGCACTTCTGTGTTGTCAGGTGCATTTAGAGGATACAACATCTGCCTCTTTGCATATGGACAGACAGGTTCAGGAAAAACTTACACAATGATGGGAACACCTGTGAGTTACGCCATTCATTTTACACTCTGAGTTGAGGGCAGGATGTCCAGCAGAAATATTGCTTTATTTTGAAACAGTGATTATGGTGCATGTTGAGCAGAAAGCTTTTATATATGTTTTATTTGGTATTTATATATATATAAAATGAGAGTCAAGCCTTTACATTTAGGTAAATAATGTAGTTTCAGCTAAACTGCTAGAAAATATGACGGTACTTTAAATATTTATTTTAGATAATCTTCATTTTACTATGTATGAATCTTACTGCTATGGCGGGGGGTGGGGGTGAAGAAATCTATGCCTCTGAATAGTTCTGTATTAGAAATCTATAGCTCAAGATAGCCAAAAAAATCCATGAGAATATTTTGTATTATCTGACCTATGCTGAAATTAAATCACTTTCACAAACAAAACTGGATACAATTCACAGGAATACTTTTGTAACTTCTTCATTCTGTACTTGAGACATTTATCTGTTGCAGAAGTTATCCTTTGGCCTGTGGAAACTAGTACTTTCTTCACTTCCAGTTTTGAAATGTATTTGAATGAAGCTGTTGCATTTTAAGATTCTTGTCTACCAGGAACCACTTAAAGTGCATTTTGGTCTTGGTACTCAGATCAATGAAGTCAGTTGAGGATTTCCTGTGTTCTGCTGCAACACAAGACAATTTGATCTCTGTCCATAAATATTCTCAGCTGATGGTGAAACCTGTTACTAAAGAAAAAAAAAATTAACAGTTTGCATGAGTGGACTACTATTTCCTACACCCATGGGATTCAATTTTTAATGTGAAATGAGGGTAAAGTTTGTTCTAACCCTGAAGATAAGAAAAAAAGACTATTCTGGCATGGTTTGTACTTTTGACAAGAGTTCGGATTTTTTGATTTTGTTTTCCCCACAGACATCAGCAACAGGTTTTTGTTAAATCATGACCTGATTCTCCATCCATTTTCTGTGAAATCAAGCTTAACACCATGGAAGCCTGAAGAATTGTTAAAGTTGTGGTTAATAGGTGACAAACTAGGATATTTGTTATTACATTATTTTGAAAATATCTTAGCAATTCAGAATGTTCACATCTTGAAGTTATCATTATTTCTAAGGCAATTTCCAGGTGTTGTGTTTTGAAGAGATTTGTGGCTTATAAAATGATTTTTTTCTCCAGTGGAATCCTACTTTGATCTGATCTTTAATATTTCATGGTATTCACTGTTAAACAGTGTTCAAAACTAGGAAGAAACAAGTGTTTGGTATAAACTGAACTTTTGCCCATGGTGGTTCACTTGATGAACTTGGACTTTCTTCCCCTAACACCATTTCAAGTGTGCCTTCTAAAATCCTTTCGTGCTGTTCAGCAAGCAGATTCTACCTAAGTCTTTCTCAGGGTGTGTTGGCACTGGATCACCGAAGTGCAAGCAATCATGTTGTAAGAGCAGTTTATCACATGAAAAACACTGTTACTTCAGTTTGGTGTAGACTGTTTTGGCAAAGTTTAAATTGGCTAGTTTGGGTGCTGTTAGCAGCCTTATACCATTCTCTCTGAGAGACTGGATTTATGAATCTAGAACATAAAGCTGTTCCAAGCCTGTTCTGTGATGCCATAGCATAAAGAAATAAAAGTAGAATAAGAAAAAAACATTATACTCATGACTAGTTAAGCTAGTTTCAGTGTTGCCTCTAAACTTCTCATTGCTGCTGTATAGGTTGCTCTAAAATGACTTCTGCTGTAAAGAACGTTTGCACTAAAGCTGAAACAGCTGACATGGCACAGCATGTGAGACCCTGCAGTTTCACATGCAAGATGCTTCAGCTGGAGTAGTAGAACATTGCCATGCTGTTCTGACCTACAGTCCAGGGTGGTTTGTGTTGTAATCCACCATACAGTCATTACTTTAATGCTGCACTGTGATTCTGTCCTTTTCTTGTAACTTGGCTTTTATTTAAAAATAAGTTTTGCAAGAGTCACAGCAAGTACATTGCTTAATTTTTTTTCTGTTTATTATTTGAAGGCATCCATTGGGCTGACACCTCGTATATGTGAGGTACTTTTTTTTTTTTTTTTTTTTTTTTTTTTTTTTACTTGCATTTGTTTAAGCAGTTAGATTTTCTCAATGGATTTAAAACTTATGTAAAGTTCTGATTTGTACAGGGTCTTTTTTCAAGGAAGGATGATTACTCAGACCAGACAGCATCTTGCAGAGTAAAGGTCAGGTAAGCTTGTCAGTGTTTTGGCCAATGCTATGAAGGCTTTCAACAACATATTCCTGTAATCAAACAGAGTAAAGACTAGTTTATTTTGTTTCTGTTTTCTCAGTTGCCTAATCATTTTGGAACAAGGGGGAGAACACAGAGAATAGATGAGAAACTGTTGGTTTTATTTTTTGATCTCTGTATAGTTCTTTAGATGCTGTCTGTTCACTTTTGTATAGACAGCTGAAATAGGAGTGCATTAAAAAATTGTTTCCTGTTTGTTTAACTCTTAAATTTGAGCCATAATCCTACATTCCATTCTTATTTGTTGTTCCAGTGATCTAATGAAGCATTATGTTTGGAAATCTGTGGACTGTGTCCACAGTGTTAAAAAAGCATATTTTATGAATTCTTAAATAAAATACTAAATGCCTCTTGCTTCTTGGAAATTTGCTACTATGTGTTCTTTCTACATGCACTGCATGGGAAGGGGTAGTAACAGAGATAACACAAATGAATTCATCAACTATATCATGAAAGATCTATGTAAGATTTAGGTACTTACATTGTCAAAATTACGCTTCCTTTTTTTTTAATAATTTGCATTTTACATTCTTTTTTTTCTTTGCTTTTCAGTTTTCTTGAAATCTATAATGAGCGTGTCCGAGATCTGTTAAAACAGTCAGACCGAAAGAAACCTTACACACTTCGAGTCCGAGAACACCCTGAAACAGGACCATATGTACAAGGTGAGAGTGGGCTTCACAACTAGCATCAGAATTTCAAGTAAATGTGGATCAGATCTGTATGTGTCTTTGCATATTTTCCTGGTGTGATCCTAATTGCTTCTATTCTTCAGGCGTTACTTTCCTCAAATATTTTGCTTGTTAATATGAACATGTGTAATACACTGAAAGCTTTGCCTCTGTTATCCCACTGACTAGATATCCTACACTTTCTTGTTGCCTTTCCAGGCATAAGTCATATGGAAGCCATAGTGTTTTGCTTTCTTTGGTTTTAAAGAAATCTTAATCAAGAAATCCACTAACGTCAGCTCTAAATGAGTTCTCCAGACCAGCCTAAGGTCCCTCTATACCTGGTTCAGTCCTTGGCAGCAGTACATATATAAAATAATTTAAAAAGTAGATAAACTCAACTTGTTTGATGTTGCAGGCCAGGCCATGAGAAGCAATGAAAATCTGTATTACCCAAGTGAGAACCCAGTAAGCTTCATTTTCCTTCATTAACTGAAAAAGCACAGAATGGGTAATGTAGGTGCATTATATGATTAAAAACATCACACGCTTTAATTCACGCCAGCAGCAGCAGCTCCTCAGGTGACTTTGCATTTTCTAGTGAATCATAGCTTTCAAATCAGGTGACACAGATGAAAACACTCCCCCATGTGTATTTTTTCTGTTTCACTTGTGTGTCATTTAGTTGTTATCTTCTCATTGTTTTTGTACTTCCAGTTAATTTTCAGTTTTAATTGGTGCGTTCGCTTCAGGGTCTTACGTAGCTTTAAATTTGAGTTTGGTCATTGGTACTTTGTAAATTGATTAGCTCCTGATCTAAAGTTTGCCTGCTATGTCACCCTTTATCTGACCAACAACTAACAAAAGGCATGTGTCTCAAAATCATTGCACCAGTGCAAAATCATACAGAGTAGCTTTACAGTGGAGGTCAGAAGGAAAAGCCTTTTCCAAACTTAGGCAAATTTCAAAAATTAGTGAGTTTGTTTAGAAAGTAAATGCATATGTTTCCTTTCAGTGTGCCTTATATCTAGTGGGCAGAATTCCAGAGTTACCTCTGGTATCACTGTCTCTAACAGGCTGGCCACCAAGTGGATAGTAACACGTGGAGGGTGTGTATTTAGTATGCAAAATGCTTATCCCACAGAATTTTATTGGTCCTGTCAGATCAGGTCAAATACTGATTTGTTCTGCCTTGTCTCTGTTTTGTGAATTCCTTTTGTTCTCCCTGGTTTATTTTTGTCCCTCTTTCGTTATCGTGGCATTACATGTCAGGTTGTTATGCTTACTTCAGAGATTAAGGCAAGATGTAAGAACAGATAGGGTGACTTGACAATGTGATTGAATGGAGTCTGGAATTTGCAGCTCTTATTCCCTGGGCACCTGCAGTATTGGTCATAGGGCATCTAACAACCAACGCTTGTTAGCAGTTCCTCCTCTCAAAATTTGAAATAAGCACTTGGGAAATGTTGAACTTGCATGGTCCATTACACAAGGGACTATCTGGCATTCTGGTTATTTCAGCAGTGCTTTCCCAGCACATCAGCATCCTGTTCAAGGAGATTTAGAAAATAGATGAATTGATGGTCTCATTAGTATGGCAAGCTTATCATTCTTTGTAAAGCAGGTTCATAAACATTTGGCCTTTGCTGAGGCCTTTCCAAGATTCTCTTTCTACCTGTTTGTTATTGGAGAACTTAATTGTTGGTGGGATACAGATACTAATTATTTTCTTTGAGCAGCTGCTCATTCACCAGGCAAGAAAAGGTCTTTAAACTGCTTCCTTCCTTGGCAATTTCCATCCCTTTTCTCAGGCCTTATATCTCCAGTGATTCCTTGGCTGCATAATGGCGTTTCCTTGTTTTAAAAGAAAATGAAGTTACAGCTTCTGCCAATGGGCTGGCTTGCCTTTTGTCACTATTTTGTCTTCATCTGCAACCTTCCAGGCCAAATCTGTCACTTCTTTTTCAGTTCTGGGTTTTTGGGGGTTTGGGTTTTTTTGGTTGATTGGTTGGGTGGATTTTGGTTTTGGTGTCTTTTTTTTTTTTAAACTAAATTTTACCCCTTTTGAATAAGGATTTTATACTTAGACACAACTAAAAACTTTAAGTGGAACAATTTTATGCTAGTATTGTGAAATATCCCATAACAGTTCCCAAGTGATTAGAACTCGTAAAATCTGAGGAAAAGATAAGGGAGAAAGATTAACCTAAATAATATTTGCCAGCTTTGGCCACATATGTAAATCCAGTATGAATACTTTATTTTAGAAGATCCTTTCTCTGTGTATCTTATGACAGCCTCAGAAAAAAAAATCGGTGTTGGTGTCTATAAGAAAAAAATTAATTGTAATGATAAATGTGATTCACATTTTTAGAAAATCTGATCACAAACATAAAAAATGAAGTAATTTCTCTGCTGAAGGCATGATGGGGTATAATTAGATGTTGTTGTGAGAGAACATGAACAGAAGTGATTTCAGGCTGATGAGTCAGTGGCTTAGGGCAACGGTCAGATGACAGTTTTTTTAAAAAATATGTATAAATAATATATATTAATAAACAAAGATGCTTATGTACAGTTTATGCAATTAAGAACTGGAACAGTTTGTCTTACTTGAGACAACCCTGGTGTCTTTTGGAGGAGGGACTAACAAAGAAGGTGTGATGACATAGCTCCTTTTGGAACTATACTCATTAGCTCACATTGAAAATAAACAGTAGTGAGAAAGTCCAGAGGTGTTTTGAATGTAGGTGAGAGGAGTACAGTCAGCTTGATTTTAATAACATCAAATTCAAGAAAATGAAATGGTTCACAACACTGGTACAAAATGCCCTTGTCAGCTGCAGGAATGTATTGCTGCAATCAACAGCTGCTGATCTCTGTAATGAGGGCCTTCTACGTGCTAAAGTAGTCTTTGGCAGTTTTATATGTAGTGTCTCTGTACAGGATTAGAGTGTAAGAGTATTGTTTCCAGTAGCTAGATGGCTGGGATCATAATTATCAGCAAGCTTATGAGAAGGGGCGCTTGTTTTGTATTGCCCTTCCGGGTGATTTGCTGTATGAAAGAAATAAAGATGATGAACAACAGCAATCCTCAGAAATCTTCTATTATTTCCCACGGATCCAGTATGTTAAGGATGAGCATCTTATTTGTTTACATCATATTTCTTGCAAGCCATCAGCAATTTTAAGGTTTGCTGACTTTGATCAGGAGCTCCCCAGTGTACCGTTAGTTTATCAGTTGTGTGGTTGGTGTCAATGATACCCAGAGTATCATATATGTATGTATGTATACCATAGCACTAGATGAAGAACAGAGAAGTAAATCAGAAAACTTACACTATTGAAGGATGCTTAGATGCTCTGGGCAATGCATTTTCCATTTGCAAGTCCAGTCAGGAAGTCCCAGCTCTGAACACCAAGTATTTTGAATAGTTTCCAGCCCATCATTTTTCCACGTAAAGGCTGTGAGATTGTAGCCTTTAAAATGCTGAAAGTGTTTCAGTGCTTTGGGTTGGAATCATTTCAAACTTCTCCCTCACAGATGGTCGCACTGTTAAGGAATCAGCCTCTCTTAAATCAGGAAATGATGCAATCTATTTTGTTACTCTGAGACACTTTTCTGGGGGAGATCCTTTCTTAACTCCAAGGCAGATTTCTAGACAAGCAAGTGTTTTTGATCTTTCTTTGGAACTTGAACTTTCTTTCTCTAGCAGCCAACAGAACACTTTGTCAATTGTTTTCAAACATAATTTACAATATTTCATTTACCTTATTGAAAAACTAAAAGTTTTGAACTCTGCTAGATTCACGTTTCCAGTACTTATGGAAATGTAGGTAGGTAAGAATTTCTTCCATGCCTCCATTTTGTAACTGGATTTTTATTCAGTTAAATAAGACCCTGAAAAAGTGTCTGGGAAAACAATATAAGATAGTTTCAATGTTCTGAACTTTGAAGATCCCAGTGCTGTTGGAAAAATAATGGGCCTCTTTCTCAAATGGAAAATGTGATGACTTCTGGAATTAATGTATTGTAAAGGGACACTAGAGAGCAGAAGAAATGCTTTTGTTTGAAAATCATACTATACTTCTTGTGTGTGTGGGTGTGCATGCATGCATGCTACAGTTAGGGTTTCTTTTCTTTAAAGTGTGGGTGATCCAAAAATCTGGGGTTTTTTTCTTTATGTGTATCGGTTGTTAAAGGACTAAAAGAAATTCCCATCTTTGGCTTAGATCGTGCTTTCATTTAAAGTTAAAAAAGCTATTATCATGTAAGGATAGACTCTAACAATGTCAGAAGTACTTATTTCATTCAGTCTTGTTGAATTTTATATTCATCTTGACACATTCTAGCAGTACATAAATTATTTGATCCAAATAAACCACATTTTTCAGTATTCTGCCTTCATCCACACGTTTGTGGTCTGCAATAAAACAAACCAGACCTAAATCAGTGTTGGGGGGCAGCAGATGTCCTGGATTCCAGCTGGGATAAAACATTCCCCAGAGGAGTGTTTTACTCGGTATTGTATGACAAAGGCTTGCTTCACAACTCAGGTGTTTTGTAGGAGTCACTGCAGTACAAATGATAACTAATCATCACCATGAAATGCAAACAAGGTATATTAAATTGGATTTATGTGAAATACAAGTCTGTTGAGGTTAATTTTGTGCATCTCTTGGAATTTGCATTTTTGCAGGGGGTTGGCAGTGCCGCTACAGCACAGCAGCACACTGCCCTCCGCTGGGGCCCTGTGAGTCACAGCCACCACTCCCACGCCGCAGGCTCCGAATGCAGTGCTGCTTTCATTTGTTTTCAGTGGGTTTTTTCCCCCTTAAAAATAAAATAAAAATTAATCAAAACGCCTGAAAGTAGAAGATATGAAAGGGCCAGATGTTTCATGTCATTATTTGGTTATCATATGGGGAGAAAAGAGAGTGAAGACTCCTATGTGTTGCAGGCTGAAGACTGGTGAAGTAGATGGTAAATATTCACAGTTCCTAATTCTGTTAGTTGCGTGAGCAGAGCCGTTATCCAGAGGCAGTGGCAAAAAGCTGCTTTACAGGATCTGTGTCCAATTAGTATCAGTGACATAGCTGAAAATTTCTTATGGAGTTTCAACTATATTGGTTTTTTAAATACCATTATTCTGCAGACAGATAGGAAAAAGGTCTGTACTTTGAAGGTACAAGGCATTTTTTTATGCTGATATCACTGCATCTGAAGGATGGACTGCAATTTTTCAAAAAAATTTTTTTTTTTTTTAAAAAAAAGGTAAAATAGTTACTCCAGTTAAGAGACTACTTAGAGAATAGACTGGCATCCCAGCAGAACATCCTTATGCTCCTGGTGTTGGGTAAATTGTTGGGTAAACTGACTGAAACTTCCTGAGAAAAATATGCACTTAAGTCTTTTTAAATCTTTGGCAGGATTGACTCAACATTTAGTTACAGACTACAAGCAAGTTGTAGAACTTCTAGAAGAAGGAATAGCTAAAAGGTATTGTATAAAAAAAACCCCAGCTCCAACTTTATTTAACACTTCTTTCACCATGTGTTAATTTAATTGATGTTTATTTTGCTGACTGTGTTGCCAATGCTTTGTGGTGACAGGATGATGTACACCTGTCATATAAGTGTCATATTTGTCATATACAAATAAGATGTTATGTATCCTTGTATTATCCACAGTAAAAGCTACAAGCACTCATGAAGTTGTTTCTTCAAAACTGATCCCATGCTGACTTACCCACAAGATTCAACCATCTGCCTGGGATAAAAAATGCATGCCAGGAAAATGTTTTGCTGTAAACAGACTTCTCTTTTTCTCTTCCACTTGTTCATGACACTGTAGACTATAGCTTTCAACTTCTCTTTTTCTCTTCCGCTTGTTCATGACACTTTAGACTGTATAGCTTTCAACTCATTTGTTAGTGTAACTTAGTGATTTAAAACTGTTGGAAAGAGAGTATTTTTATTTAATTTCTAAAAGTACTTGTTTTATTGCTATTTGTTTTAATTTTTGTAAGTATTTTTCTAAGTTCTTAGACCAAATTGTGCATGTTTGCTATGCAAGAACTGTAGGAATTGACACACCAGTGAAGCCAATGATTTCAGCTCCAATTAGTCAAGACACTTTTTTACTTTTTCGACAGGGAGCATTGGATATCGATACAACTGCCATTACAGTGATGTAAATGAGTTATATTTGAAAGGATCCTCCAAATACAAATCACAGTTCCAAAACTGATGTTAAGTCTTATCATAAGAAAGGTCAAGACTTTAGAATATCAGTGATGCTGGGAAGTAAATAAAAACTAAGCTGCATTATTACAAAACCACATAGAATATACGGCAGGATTAAGTTTGCTGCTTCTGCTTGTAGCAATCAATAGAAGCAACTCTGTCATAGGAAGAGACTTTTTCAGAACAACACAAAATTCCCGTTTGTCTACTAGTGCAATCCTACAGTTGTTTTATTGCTAAGGAAATAGAAGATGCAGAGAAAACAAAAACTTACACACAAAATACTGATTTTGTGATGCTGAAGTTTCAAACTTGTATGAAACCAAGCAACTTCCTTTTCTGAGTAACTTTTCAAAAGCTTACTTGGAATATACAGGAAACTCCTGTTTACCTTAGTCTTTATTTTTCTGAAATATGCTGCAGAGTATTTATTATCACATTATAAATGCAAACAAAGTAACTTAAAACATGTGCAGTCTGGCAAATGGAACATGATGAAACATGAACATCAAGATCTTATGGATAAAGAAGGTGGTGGACAGGTTGCAGTTGCCCCATATAGGAGACAGGAGAGGAGCAGGTGGGGAATGACAGCTCGAGGTCTGACTATATAGGAAGGATAGGGGGGGAAGCTTCCATTGAACATGGGTGGTGCCTTTCATGGGTGGGTGGGCAGGCAGTTCCTATGCCAAAAATAAGCAGAGTTTACTGAAGGCATTTTTTTCTACCAGTTGGGTTTATCAGGCCAGCTCCAGCCCTGCTCTGGCTGCAGCTAGCTGTTATAAAACAAACAAATATGATTTTCAACATGCAATCATTATTTTTGTTGTAACTCTTAATGCTATTTTTTTTCTCTTGACACTTTGAAAAACTCAGTCTCAAATGCTTAAGAACAAAATTTTTAAAATGCAGGAAATACAAATCTCAAAATTTCCAAAAGCATAGCCCCTTGTGCTGTGTAAAGCAAAACAACTGATGAATCTAGAAAATATTATTAGAGTAGGTAGAAGTATTAAAATGTATATCACATACGGTGATGAAAAACTAACACATCCATTCTCCCATAAAATGCTCGCATAGGTTGTGAATAGTTGAGATGTGAACTTGCTCTCCAGTTACCCTGTGTATTGTCAGAGGTGGGAAGCGAGTACTAACACTTTCTCCTCCAAATCCTGGGGCTCTTTCTATTTTTCTCTTGCTTTATAAACTTCAGTACTGTTCTGTTACGTTCTGTGCCTGCTGTAGAACAGTTTTTTGTCTTCTGCCCTTTACCTAATTGTTTGTCTTCCTCCTCCAACATCTGGAGACTAGTTCACATTGTCCTGCTTCCTTGCCTTAGGCTGACTTATAACTATGATGCACTAGGCTGTCTGTAGCTTTTGGCAGTGCCCGATCACGTGGCTCTGGAGGTGTAGGAAGCAGAGAGCAATAGGGAGGAGAGTCCTGGCTTTGGCCT
The DNA here is from genome assembly GCF_023638135.1 of Falco biarmicus. NCBI lineage: Eukaryota > Metazoa > Chordata > Aves > Falconiformes > Falconidae > Falco > Falco biarmicus. The sequence continues at coordinate 23,858,858 of NC_079294.1, read as the reverse complement.
CCTGTGGCAGGTGCTCAGCAGTGTACGTACAACGGCAGCTTTCTGCTCTCTAGTGCAACTGGTTTCTACAGTCCTCTGACAGCTGAGCTTGTAACAAAAATGTGGTTCTGCAGTCCTTGGCGGCACTACTAAAATTATGTGCTGTTGTGGAGGGTAAGCTGGGCAAAACTGATGTTAAAAGCTGTACATATAGCTGATATTCAAGGCAAGCTACAAGAATGACAAAGCAAAAGACCCATGACCTGGCTTCTGCCACCCTGCTTTCTTTAGGTTTGTCTAATCAAAACAACGACAAAGAAAGCAGAATTTCCAAAAGTTTCTGTTACAGTCAGTGGGAGAGTGCTGCTGCTCCTTTTCTTCCTCCTCTGTATGTATGTATGGTACCTCATACTCTGGTACCAGCTAGCCAGAGTGCAGTGGGTCAGAGAGCTAGAGCCAGTGGTAAAGCCAAGCGAGTGCTACAAGAATGAATTACATTATTCATTTGGTACTCGTATGGGTAGACTGCCTAATCTAATTGGACTCCTCTAACAGTGTAAAACTACTGTACCAGCTCTGTGACAGAAGGGAGTCCCACAAGTGGTGTATGAAGCTTTTTGGACCCTTTGAAGTACCAAGAAATAAAAGTGGGGACAATACGGAGTGTACTGGACCAGTACGTTCCGTGGTGTTGAGGTTGAGCTGTATGATACTGTTGTTGGCTCTAGTTCCCTTACACCTGGGCTGTAAGGCTGCTTTAAGATATTTCTTCAGAGTGCTGCAGGTGGACAAAAAAACTTCTAACTGACCCTCAGTTTCCACGCTTCCAGGTCCTCTGCCAAACGTTCTGTGATCAGATCCAAGGATACAACCTACCATATTCTCCAAGTTTCACGTTCCTTCATTTATCTTCTTTATTTGTTATTTTTGCTTTCCCTGAATAGAGGTAAATAAGCCTTTGTAATTGAATGGTTTGCTTTTCTTTCTAGAATCACAGCAGCTACACATATTCACAATGCCAGCAGCAGATCCCATGCTATCTTCACCATCCACTACACTCAGGTTAGATGAAATAATTCAACTTCCTTTTCTCTTCATGCTCAAAAAGAACTGTTCAGTGTGTTGTGCATTCTTTACTTGTCACTGTTTTGTGCTGTTTGTAATAACCTCAGTGGAAGCTGTTAATTATTTCCTTTGGATCACACTGCAGCTGTGTTACACTTCCTACATTGCCTGATGTGTTGAGAGTTTACTGAAGTATTCTTGTTCCTTTATGCAAGCTTATAGTCAGAGGCGATGCCAAAGTCTCACTGTAAAAAGAAATGCTTAAAGTTTTAATCAGCCCTTTGAAATGCAATACTCCTTCTAGGATGCTGTGAAAATTGTGTGTGAATGTGTTTGAAGTTATGTTTTGTCACACTTGTTTAGGATCCTTAATTGAAGTATAAGCAGTGCTTACCAAAATTTTGTATCTGTCCAGCTTTTCAGATGTGCTCATCTCTTTAGCATTTGGCATCTAGTACTCTCCCAGAGACAATGCACTCTTTTTCCAGAGGAATTATATCCTTCCCTGGCAGGGAAGTCGTTCAGTGATCCAATAGACCTTTTCTATCTCACACTTCTAACATCCTGTAATCGCAGAACGTTTTGGGATATTTTTCAGTAGTTTCACAAAAGACCTTTGGAATACATTAGTGGAAAATAACTCTGCAAGATCTACAAGAAAGCCTTTCACAGTCACTAGGCAGTAAAGTTGTTTTTTTTCCAAGAGGAAATGGGCATAAGAGGATTGTTTCTCTGTTGGTTGAGAGAGCTGTTGAGTTAATGGTTTGGACATAGTCAAGGCCACAAAGGAAGACAGTGGGACAGTCATGTGCACAGCTCAGTTTCAAATAAAAGATTTTCAAACAAAAGATTTTCAAACAAAAGAAATTAATTTGATTAATTAATTAAAAGGAATAATCTTCCTTATGTATATTTTTCTCTTCAGGCTATATTGGAGAACAATCTCCCCTCTGAAATTGCAAGCAAGATCAACTTAGTGGACCTTGCAGGCAGGTAATAATATACTGAGGGGCAAAAAGGTAATTTTCTTTGAAGATGCTGGTAGTAGTGCCTTAAAAGCTGAAATTTATTATTTTAAAACCTCATTAAACTAACAATAAGACTGATTTTTGTATACAGTAACAAGGAATATTGAGCTAATATTGTCTCTGTCATATGTTCTTCTGTATTGGGTCTTGGATTTCATTAAGGAAGGGAATTCCTGGGTCCTCAGATCCAGTATTGTGCTGTTGCATACACATTTAAGGTAATTCCATTCAACTCTGTGTTCTTATTAAGTGGCTTTTCCAGTAGCTATTGGTGTAATTACCAAATCTGAGATTGTAAAGTGAGAGAGAAAAAGAAAGTATTCCTCATTGCTTCCTAGTATGGGTGGGAGAAAATAGTCATAACTCATTGCTTACGTTGTTTGTGTTCCAAAAGTTCCCAAGTCTCTGATCTTAGCTATGTGTTTCAATGAGGAACATGTGGTTATGACATGTTATGCTGAACATGACTAGAGAACAGAAAGATGGAAGTTGTGCTGAAGAGCTGTAGAGCAGCTGGAGAACAGGAGATTTTTATTTCTCAAGAATGTAAATCTCCATACATGTCTGGGCAGAGAAAATAGTATTGAGGAGATATACAGACTTTTGCACTGAGCCAGCATACTCTTGCAGAGTTGAGAAATTTATGTTGTTGTTTTTTTGGTTCAGAACAATTATGATTGGGTTGCCCAGTTCAGGCTGGGATTTATGTTTTGATGGGTCTTTAACAGTAGGTTGCGCCAATGGCCTTTGCTCATGGTTGTTTGGATTTTCTGAACCAGAGAGCAATGTAAAGTATTCAAAGCATATTCTTTTTTTTAAATTTCAAAGATCGCAATTTCTGTTTTCTTGTATGTCAGTAAAATACATCATTTTTTTCGTATTGATTGTGTTTTAATAATTAAGTATTGTTGTTTGGTTTGCATTGTCTTTTCCTTGCTTGTGTGCTACAGTGAAAGGGCTGATCCAAGTTACTGTAAAGATCGAATTACCGAAGGTGCCAATATTAACAAGTCATTAGTTACACTTGGAATTGTCATCTCCACTTTAGGTAAGCACAATAGTTCTTTATATTGAAGGGTAGTGATAAAAGCATAGGATTCACTCATCATGTGCTGTCTTAATATTTATCTATATTTACAACAAAACACTGAACAAAACAGCTGTGTGGCATCTTCATAAACTGTAATGCCATCTAAGAAAATTAAATAGTCGTGACAGAAGAAGATAACCCCTTTCCTGAACTCTGTGGTGTTTCTCCTTCAGCACAAAATTCACAGATGTTCAGCAGCTGCCAGAGCATAAACACCATAACAAGCGAAGGGGAGAGCAGTCATGCGGACAGTCCTTCCACAGGCAGCGTCAATGGGAGCCGGCGACCAGCTTATATCCCGTATCGTGACTCCATACTTACCTGGCTTCTGAAGGACAGTCTGGGGGGCAACTCCAAGACCATTATGATTGCCAGTGAGTTTGGTTTCTATTCATTGTTAACGTTTTGCACTACATTACTTCCTTAACATATATCTGTACTACAGTGAGAATACAGCTAGATCACTTAGAATCTGTCCTTGTAAAGATTTTCATAAATGCTTCATAGAATACTCAAGGAAATGAAGAGGCATGCTGATTGTGCATGAAGTTAAGCTTAAGAGTATTTCCAAGGTCATAGCTTTGATTTAAAGTGATTTATTCAGTTATAAACACTATCTTGAGAAGACATTATCTGTAAGCTTGATGAAATATCCCTAAAGATGGTTTTAGTTTTGTTTTTTATAGAAGCAAGACTGAAAAAATCCACCTTTTTGAAAAGTGGTGGGTTAAGCTGATTACTTTTTAAAATAGTGTTTCTTTTTCTGTTTGTTTTCTGTCTGTAGCTATCTCTCCTGCCAGCTCCAGCTACAACGAGACCATGAGTACCCTGAGATATGCTTCAAACGCCAAAAATATTATTAACAAGCCCAGAGTGAATGAGGTGAAACCTTGAGTTCTGCTTTTCATTCTTGTTCTGGTTTGTTGTGTCTATTATTTAAGGTTTATTCAAAGTATCTGCTCTCTGAATAAAATTCATCCCTCTTTTTCCCACGTTAATGAGAGCTGAATAGGAGCCTGGATATTACAGAAAAAAATTCTTTGATCCCTTGTAGTTTAAACCATTTCGAATTTCACACCTATTTTACATTCTTCATCTTTGTTCATTGAGCTTCAGTCCTCCTTCTCTTTGAATTGTTATGATATGAAAATTTACCCTATTTTTATCCTAAATATTAGCAGAGTTACAGATCTGTTAGGATCATTTGTTACTATTCAACCTGTTACTATAAGCACATAACCATTGTGGTCCTTTCTTTTGACATGTTAAATGAACTCTGTTAATGTCGCAAGGAATTCAGAAGTTAATATGCCAGGCCTGAGGCAGTCTGTATAGCCTCAATTTGTCTTCTTTTCAGTACACAAAATGATGAGTCCTTTAAATACACGGAAACAAATTTTGCCACAGAACCCCAGGTTCATTCATTGCACAAAATAGGCCTGTTCCAGGTATGAACTCTGATCCTTATGGCAGATTCATCTGTTTGATTGTGCAGGGGTCCTTCACAGGCTGCACAAGTTAGAAGGTGGCAGGGTATTAAGGGGGGAGTCTGATGCTGCCTTGGAGGACTGGATTCTGTCACTGCCCTAGCTACAGCATTCTTTTTCAGTGCTAGCAAAATTTCAGTGTGTCCTTGTTCCTCATTTTCCACCCTTACCCCAAGTCTACATTTATCAAATGGGAAACACATAAGCTCTCCTGAAGACATGCTGTTAAAACAGATTGATTAGCAGTTGTGGAGGTTTTATACACTATAGTGATGAGAACAGGCATAAAAAAATCCATGGGAAATGCATAGTTCTCTCTGTCTTCATAGTCAAAACTAAAATAGCACACAATAATCAAGATCTTTAATCAGACAGGCTAGACATATAAAACTCTTGAATTGCTGCTTTAACTGAGCATTCTTCACCTGGCATTCTGCATGAGGCTGCTGTCTTACAGTGATCCCATAACTTAAGGACTGAATCACAGTGTGTCTGTTAAAGGAGACTGAATTTAGGTTTCAAAATGTCTTGATTCCAGCATTTCCTAATCTTTGAGCAGTTGACTTTATAACTTTAGTAGGGTTCTTCTGTGATTTGACCTGGGTGTATCAAGATTTTATCCATAGACAAAAGGATAGAATCTTAGAAATGTACTTCATTTATTTGCTTTCCTAAAGATACTCTTAAATCTTGTGCAGAAGGAAATCCTTCTAACCCAAGGTTTCCCAAATCTAATTTGCATCCTTGTTACCAGTGACTAAAACTAGTTTTTAGACATCACTAGTGGCAGCAATAGTGTGTTTGGTTTTGGCAGCAGCAGTTCTTAACTCTGTGGCATGCAAGTAAATACAGTCGCCTCTCACATACAGCCTCTCAGCCTCCCAGCTTGTGTGCCCGTTGCTGTCTTGCACAGCCAGTGCTAGACCCTTAACTCCATCCCTTCCTCTAGCTGCCGCCTTCCCCTCACTGCAAATTGGCCTGAGCCAATGTGTCACTGGACGCCCAGAGAAAGTTGACTCTGCTCAAGAGTTTCCCTGAACTGTCTGCAAAAAGCTGGTCTCCAGACACTGCCGGTGCAGATGCTTACTCTAAAAGTGAGATAAATGCCACCTCCCAATTAGGCAGGAAATGCTTTGTGTAACAGGGCAAAGGCTTTTAATGCCATGGTTGGTGACATTCTGACTTAGTCTCTAGCCTGATTTTCTCCTCTGCGTGACAGAAATAACAGCATTTTTCTGACCTGATGGGGCTATTTTGAAGGTAAATCCATAAAAGTAGTGATGTATCCAGCTATTGTCATGATGGGAACAAATGCTATGGTAGGTCTGTATTCAGAAAAGAGATGGAACAAATTTTATGTGAAAAGAGAACCTATGGAAGATGGGAACCACCTGCCCCTAGGCAGTACATCCTGGGGTTCTGGAATAGTGGAGCAAGGAGTGCTGCTGTGAGTGTGCCTGTTCTCTTCTCCTGACTCTCGGAACAGCTCTGCCTTTATTTCTTTAGCTAGAAGTTTTTGAAGAGTAATTTTTCCAACTTCTGTGTCTCAATGTTTCAGGATGCAAATGTAAAACTGATCAGAGATCTGCGAGAAGAAATTGATAGGTTGAAAACTATGCTGATGAGCTTTGAACTGGTATGTAGGAATACTTCCCAGCTGGAGCTGTAATGGTGCTTTAGGTAGCTACAATAGCTTACTTTCATCTTACCTGTTTATCTTTCCATGTTTATTGTAACTGGAGGGAAATTAAAATGTTCTCTGAGTGATTTCATGATGATTATAAGGCTAACTGCATTTCTGTCATTTCTCTTTTTCTGGCATTTTATTGATAATCCTGAAGTATAAGCAGTCATGTAATGATTAGAAAGGATTTCCTTGCTTGTCTTTTGTAGAGTCAGATGGTTTTGTTGTCCAGAAGTACTGTGAAATAGAAATATTTTATTTGTAGGGATATGGAAGCACCAAGACTGTAAAAAATGTTCACCATTGATGTAATTTCCCAGCCAGACTTGTTACAATCCTCTTTCCCCCAAAAATGAACTGGTAGACCTCAACAGTATTTTGCAGGTTTCACCATGCCTGCACAGTCTGTCTCCCAAAAGATGTTGTGAACATCTCTAAGCTCTCACAATACAGCTGATACCCTCTGTTTTTTCTCCTTTGGAATAATAATAGCATCTTTCCTCTCCATGGCGTGAAGGGCATGTTTTGCTGGGAGAGACTGGAACTACAGTCCAGGATTTATTTACACAGAAATATCTCTCTGTTAATGCCCTTTCACCAGGTCTTCACAAAAACTTGCATGCAATAGTTAAGAGGTGTAGGCTAGATGCTAGAAGGCAGCAACAAATGTCTGTGTATTTTGTCTTCCCTTCTCCTTACTTCATCTCCTTGAAATCCTGGAGTTTGAAAGAACATGCCTGCCAGTTGTGAATAAGGAAACTAACATGTAGATCTTGCTGGCTGTTGTTTGTACAGAGAAATTCCAGTCCTGCTTGGAGCGATGAGAGAGATGGAAATCTGACCGAGCTGGTTCTTCAGAATGAAATGAAGGTGTGTATGATGTATTTGATGCTGTAACTCTCTCCTGTTTCACTGGGCCGGGGGGATAGCATTGTTATAGTTCTGAAACAACAGTGAAAATGTTTTTGACCTGATCTTTTCTTGTTTGCTCTGAATATGCACAAAACTGCTATTCTTAATGCATGTTGGGTTCTCTCTACCAGTTTGTGATGAAAGTCTCGTGTCCTTAGCAGGATACTGTCCATTGCATACTACTAAGTCTGCACAATCTACTCCATGTTTGAAAGCTGTCTCAATATATCACAGTAATTCCTTACCCAGAGCCTGTCTCTTCCAAGATTAAACTCCATCAATTTATTCAAAGGAAACTATTGTGCAGTCACTAAATTACTAAGATTTGATCACTAGTGACCTGGAAAGGTTTTGGAGATCTTAATTTTAAGTTTTGCTTAAAGACAGGTAAAATAACTAGTTAGCATGATTATATATCTTTCTGATATTCTGGGAATGAGTCTTCAATAAATTAAACGTGCTTCATGAGGTGGAAGTGCAGATTTACCTGATTTTTTTGTTGCCACAGAAATGTACTGCAATTAGAAATACGCTTGCACTGCAGCTGGTGAAAGACTTTTGCATCCAGTAACTGGAAAAAAATGCTGTTCTTTCTGAAGAAATTTGTGTGGGAAAAATTAACCTGCTTAGTAAGTCAAAGTTTTTTCTTCTATTCTTTAAGATTGAGCAATTGACCAAAGACTGGACAAGTAAGTGGACAGACAGAAAAGCCATTATGGAAGAATATAGTGTGGACATCAACAAAGAAAAAGCTGGAGTAACAATAGATTCTAGTTTACCTCATCTAATGGCCATGGATGATGATATCCTCAGCACAGGTGTGGTGCTGTATCATCTCAGGGTGAGATATTGTCACTTGTCTTATTTTTCCCTTGAATTTGAAAACACTTGTTTTCTTTGGAAATATAGAGTGATTAAGGTGGCATCACAACAACAGTTATTAAAAAGTAAAGGCCACAGCCCACAAGACGCACATAACGGGGGAAAAAAGCAGAAAAGTGTACATGAAAATGGAGGAGGAGAAGACTTTGTATATGGAATACTAAGTTGACCTTTTATGAATGCGTGTGCATTAATAATGTATCATAAGCAAAGCAAAATTCTCAAACTGGGCATTAGTAGTTTGTCCACAAAACATGAGGGTGGTGTGTGTGTGTGTGCACGCACACATGCGTGCATGTATGTGTAAACATACAGGGTGCTGTTTAAGTATACCAGAGGTACTGGTCCAGATTTTACTAGGTACTTGTATACTTGAGACTGGAATACTTGTGTATGTGTAGATCAAAGATAAAAGTGAGCTTTAACAAGCACAAGTTCACTTTGGCAATGATTGCTCTTATAACCCTACCAGGCCTCCCTTGTGAATTCTAGGTGTGTAGCTTGAATGCTAATTACTTGTGATCCCACTTGAGTGGTTATTTTCCAGGATCAGGTGGAAATCCTGGCCTCATACATGTTGTTTTGCTGCGTAGCTGTTCATTTAAGGCAAGGTTTCACCGAGAAACTTAGCTAACATTGTGTATTACTCCACATTGCAGCTTATCACGTGCATGGCTAGGTCAAATAGTTTTAGGAGATTTTATTTTTAATAATTCAGTGCTAAGTTGGACTTTAACTTCTTAATGTTGTATAAATGAACGGACATTACTGAAATATTGGTGCTGTTTAACATAAAGGGAATGATGGATGGGCATCTCCACAGAGGTGTACTCATTAGCAAAAAATGTGCTGTAACTTATTCTGAATTTAGGTTTTGTGGTACTTGATATAGTTTAGGGACACAGGAATTTTTTTTCCCATTAAAAGTCACATCAAATGTTTGAAGCAGAAATGATGCTGTTCTTTATCATGTTGAAAGAGAAACCTGACTAATTTTTCTCATGCCTGCACAAAGAAATTGTACCAGGTAATAATTAGGGACTAAGTAATAATGTCCATTGCTGATCAACATGCAGCTTTAACTACTCAATCTTACATTAACATTAAATATTTATTGAAAGTAATTGCTACTACTTAAGTGTCTTTCCATTATGTGCCATTTTGGAAATGTCAGGTATTTTCACATACTAATTTTGACAAGATCTAAAGTAATTTAATGATACTTATTTTTATGGAGAAGCCTAGTTTGAAGGTCACCTCCTGAAGTCACTGTTGTCTCTCTGTCACACTAACATCATTGTCCCCTCTTTCTTTGCTCCTAGATGCTGCCTTTTCTTTTCTTTGTGCTTTGCATCTTTTAGACTCTGGTGTCTATTACCTTCATCTGAACAGCAAGAAGGTAAAACAGTGGTTCCTTACGTATTAGGGCTTCAACATGTAACAGCACTTTATATTGTACTTCTAGAAAGAGGTCATGGCAGCAGTTTTCAGATCATATAGAATAAACATTGTGTTACTCTTTAAATCTGTTCATTTTCCATAGTATTAATTGCACTGATCAGTGCTGTGTCTATGCTTAAAGGACCTTTCTTTCTTAGGTTCTGTTCTTTTTTTCTGGCTTTCATTAACAAAAAACACATTTTCCCTGTAATTTATCTGACTTTTTTGCATAGCTTAAAAATACAGGATTTTCTTATGTTGTTTTAGAAACAGATGTGCTTCACAAACTTTTTTGAAAGTTGTAGTACTCCCAAAACTGAAGGGGGAAAGCAATCTTACTCTTCACGGTTATATAATGCACTTTGGGAATTCTACCCTTAGTCAGGAAACACTGCCCGAAGAGGTTTACAATATAAAAGCACTTCAACAGATACCAAGATGTACCTCGATATGTTAAGGTGAAGTGCAATCATTTCATATGAATCATCTGTCTTTTGCTTTTTCAGGTAGAATACTCAATATTGAATTAGGAAAGAGAATAAATATTTAAATTATTAGCTCAGTAATAGCATTTGAAAAAATTAAACTGTCATGGGACTGGGTTATGGTTATTTTTGTTTTGTTTTCTTCTTGAGTTAGTTTGCTTGTATTGTTTCTGTACCCTTGCTCTCAGCTGTAATTTTTAGTTGTAGTTAAACGCACCCAGAATTACTCCACTAACTGGGATACTGTTGTGAATTTCATGAGCCAATACTGCTGTAATATACTTTTCTGAGTTGAATTGTATTACCAGAGAGTTGTTTCGGCACACTGGAAAAAAGTTTATTTTGGAATGGCAATAACTATTTCTTTGCTTAGTTAAGAAGATAATTGGTAAAGAAGTCTTAGGTGTTGGTTTGCTTCTCTGTATAAAATACATGTTGCTGACTCACTTGATTGTGTGAGGTGAGTCAAAGGCTGTATGGATCCTAAGTTTTCTACAAGTTTTGTCCAAGTCAGGCGGATATTTCGTGTTTGAGTGCACTGAACATTAAGCTGACATGTAGGCTGATAATTATTCCAAAGCAGGGGCACTGGACACAGTTCAGATTTCAGCCTCTCCAGCAAGGGAGTTTCAGCAGGGCTTGTAGCAGCGGGGTCTGTTTGTTGGTTCAAACAGCTGAGCTCTGTGAGGAACTGAATTATAATCACTCCCTTTCCCTCCAGTGCACAAACCCACTGTGATTTACCCATAATTACCTATAATTGCATTCTTTTACAGTAACACACAGCTTCTTTTTTCCCAGTCTTCAGGCTTCTGATCACTACTTCTTGTTTCATCTTTAAATCTAGGTTGTAATATACTTGGAGGAGAAAGCATATTCAATTCATTCTAAATAGAAGACAAAAATCAAGTAGTTTAATGACCATAACTAATTGTAGTATGACTGACAGAGTTGCCACTAAAGTTGTTTTAGATTGCATTCACTAATCAGTTTACAATAATCAATAATCAGAGCTGGGAAATTATCTCTCTTTGTTTTCCTAAGGGAAAATATAGAACCGGTAATGGAACATACTAGACAGTGGTAAATTTATTGCTTTTTTTGATAGTTTTTTTCTCATAGTATTGATGAAATGACTCTGTTTTGTTGATATTTGCACTATGCCATAAGAAAACTGTCTCCCATCACTGACTCGTAATACAGTTTGAGTCTGCTTGTTCTAGAAACTTTCGTTCACAGGCAGTTCTTTTCTTTGAAGTTATTAAATCTTCATGTTTGGGAACTTGCCCATATTCCATAACTGCCAAGAAGACTTCTTATAAATATCATTTACACTTTGGAAGAAAGTTCTCCTTTAGTAGTTTGTTTGAAGATTTCATAATCTCTGACAAAGTTCCTCCCAAAATAGGAATTCTGTTACTTTTATATCTGAAAAGCCTAGTTAACTGAATAATCATTTTGCAGTTCCTTTCTTCCTGCATGGATATCTGTAAAAAGAATTATCTCATTTCCACAAACATCAAGTCTTACTGTAAAATTGCAAAGCATCATAACATGTATTCATATTCAAAATATGTGTCTCAAGCACAGTTCAAAAATCATTCACTGAAGGTGACTTCATCTACTGAAGTTGTAATAAGAGGAGCTGACATAGCTGCAGGATAAGAAGTAATTGCATCGCTATGAGGAACAGCAGACTGTAGTATTATGAATTAGTAGATAGTTTGCTCTAAAACAGTTCAGTCATTCAGAGGTGATTGATTTCAGGTATTTGCTAACATGCTGTACCAAAGCTTTTTTAATTATTAGGTATGGTTCCTTTCAGTAACCAACTTTTAACTTGATTCTTTTCTTCTTTTAGGAAGGAACAACCAAAATTGGAAGAAGTGATTCAGACCAAGATCAAGACATTGGTAAGAGAATGATACTACACATTGTTTTATGATATGGTCAGGTCAAATCAAGAGGTCTGCATTTGTCGTGTGTAATAGCTGGGTAATGTTTCTGTTTGTCAGCTTTCTTTATAGAAGAGGTTAAGTAGAAGAGAATAATTAAGTTGGTTAAAATCTTTTGGTTATTTTTTGTTTTTCTTTAAGAAGTCAAAAAGTCAATGGTCTTGACCTAATTGAGATCTCTTCAGAATTTTCTTCCTACTTGTGAGATGCTACACTAGAGTTTAATCTTTGTCCAACATCCAAATCTTGGTATGTTCTAGTGGTGCAAGTGATCATGAGACATTTAAAATGCTTTTCAACTCTGCTTGGGCAGAGTATTTTAGATACAAAATCCAAATGATCCAAAATATTTTTTATTTATTTCTGCTCTTAATTTCAATAGTCAATCTCAAGAGCTACGAATTATGATAGTCAGCTGAAACTTTGTACTGAACTTGGAAACTTTGTAAAATCTCAGTTCTGGTTAGTTCTGCTAAGCTTACTTAAATTTGATTATTTTCAGCCAGTAGGTTAGTAAAATATAAACAATAAATACTATAATATCAATAAGAAAATTCAGGACAACAGAAGAACTTGCACATCAGCTCACAAATCAGAAAGTATTGTACAGTTTTCCAAAACCAGGAGTACTTTAAAAGAGCAATGTCACTATTTTCAAGTAAGTTTTTTCTGTGATGGGGTACTTGGCTAGCAATCAAAGATGACGATTTAATCTCCTTGTTCTGCACATGACATAGATCTCTGAGGTATGAAGTGTGCAGCATAATGTCAAACAGCACGTGACACTTCATTCTGAGGAAAATATTGCAAACCCAACCGCTTCAACAGGTGAGATAATACAAATCTATATATTGTAGTTTTGCAGGGACGGTGGATTGAAAGGGATCATTGTATCATAGATAACAACTGTGGGATTGTGACCCTGCGACCGGTTCAGGGTGCACACTGCACTGTGAATGGATGTGAAGTCACTGGGTCATGTCGTCTGTCACAAGGTAAACCTTGCTTTTTCTGTGAATGCTGCATTATAATCAACTTATATCTGGAGTTTAGCGACAAAGATTTATGGAACTCATGCAGATCCAAGAAACGGATCTCTGAGTCTCCTACTGCTGCCTAGCACCACAAGGTCTGGTCCATGGCTAGAGCTTCCAGACTGGGACAAATAAAGTAAGTAACTCACAGAAAGTAAAATGAAGACACAGATGACAATATTAAGACCCCTTTGGGCAGCAGTAGTCTGTGACCTTCTGAAAAGGGAAGAGCCGTAGTCAGAGGGACTGTTGTGAAAAGTAGTGGAGACTGGCTCTAAGTCAGCTGACCACTGGTGGGTTTATTTGGTTATTATGTAATATGGTTGAAATGACCTTCAACTTTTTCACAGAGCGTTTAGGTGGAGGGTACTAGCCGCTGAGTCATAGGCTATGGTGAATGAGCTCAGATGAAATGGGTCAGGCTTTGATACTTTACAGTTGTTTAAAATAAAAACAGTCAGCTTTCTGGGAACTTGCAGTGATCTGGAATCTTAAAAGGACAATGTAAAACCAAGTTTCCAGCAGTGAATTGGTTGTGTTTTTCACATGAAGTCATCTTTAATATGAACAGGGAATTTACTTTTATGTTGAGTTTGCAGAGATCTCCAAGATTAGTTTGCTGTCGTTATAGAATGATAACTCTGCTGTTCCATAGTGGCAAATTTTAAAAATAGTTCCCTGTTCTGTGATAGTCAGAAAGCTGTTGGTCAAAACAATATTATTTTTTTTTAAATGTACTATTCTGTAGTAGTTTCTATATACAGAAGTCTGTATTCTGGAGTTAAGAAACTGCTAATGTTCTAGGGACCAGCTTTGATGAATTATGTCTCTGTAGGTTTCTGATTTTTTTTCACAGGGGCGCTTGTTGTCCTTGGCAAGTCTCACAAGTTTAGATTCAATCACCCAGCAGAAGCTGCTATCTTAAGACAAAGAAGATTGGTAAGTTCTAAAACTGTATTTTTCTCTCCTAATTCTTCATTGATTTTCCTAATTATTCTCCCTCTTAAAGGCAAGCCCGATATAGGTAATATTTCTTCTCATCTTCGTATTTACTTGCTTCGTTTCCTCCATCTAATGGTCTGTAATGACACTAAACCTTTTGTAGGAGGACACTAGCGCTTCTTTCAGATGTGCTTAGCTAAAGATGATGCAGATCTCTTAAATAATTTAGTGCTTCCTATTTCTAGTCATGACTGTAGTAGGATTGAAACAGAAAGGCAGAATGCTGCAGTGAAAACACCAGTTAAGAATCTTTCCACATTTAATAATTTTTTGAATTACCTTCTTTCTCTGTAATTTCACTGTCCTGAATGAGGTCTACCAGAAGAAATGGAAAATTTATAGGATTAATTGCTTCAGTATTGTTGACTCTTAAAACATGTAATTGTTACATACATCAGAATTAGATAAAATATTTTTTGGTATGTTAATCCCAGGAACTAACTACTGCAAGATATTATTTGGTCAGCTAGTTCAATAATGTTTCCAAAAAATCGGGTAATTCTTAAAATGACTGGCATATATAACTAAAAAACCTAATTTAAAGAACATATATTTTCTGCTTTAGGACATAATCATATTACCGACTGATATTGGCAAGAATCTACCTTTTAAAATGGATTTTCATATAGTAACATTTTATACTTTCTGCTCCATTGTCCTTTTGTACTCACCTCTGTAGTTGAGATAAGGGGCTTAACTTCCATTTGTTTTCATTCTTAATTTCTTGATTAATGAAACATGCAGCACATTAAAACAGAGCTACAAGAAGAGGTGTACGCAGTAACAAATACTTAGCAGTTTTGCAAAGCATCAAAGGCTAAGCACAAGTGTAAGTGAGATTATAAATTCACATGGAGGTATTGTGCAGAATGGCACACAGTAGTTAGCAACGGTGGTATTTTAATAACTTGGAAGTTCCTGGGTTGCTGTGATATTTTTTCTTCCTGTTCTTACATTGTGTGCTTTGTAGGTTAATGAAACCCGACGCATTCTGAGTTGTGGAGCATTGGACTGGCTCAACCTGGATGGAAGTTGCACCCATTCTCCTCACTACATCCTTCCGTCTCTTGACAAGTAAGTTTAAAACTAACAAACAAATTTTCATCTGGGATGATGTCTGAAACCAGGACTTGGTTCAGACAAAACTAACTTGTATATAGATTAGGTCCCATCGTGTTTTCAAGTGATCAGATAGAAGTGTACAAGAAAATGTTGGCCAACTGACTAATACAGTGTGTTACAATATCCAGACAACAAACCTGAAAAATTATTTACTGATGCACAATGAATATTGATGCACAATCAAGAAAACGCCTCAGATGAGACTGTCCGACAGCCTTAATTCAGTTTACTTGCACATCTGCATTATAGCAGTTTTGATTTATAAGCTAATCTGTAATTTTTACAATATTCTTACTTCAGTGCATAGAATGGATTTCTCTAGATACGATTTAGGCAAGGTAATTATTACCAGTTCGGTATCCCTGCTAATTTGTTGTGGAAATCAGAAGGCTGGTTTGTTCATAAGTTCCCTTCATTTCAAGCTGTCATTGAGCCCTTCATCTCGGAAAGCCGTTGTGATTCTCTCCTTTTTTAAAACTGAGCAGTAAATAAGGCATAGAATGCTTCTGAAATGTTGAAGAGCTACTCATACTCACAGTGTCTAGTGTATGCTTTTCATGGCAGAGCCTTTCTGAAAGGGAAAGGATTGGTGTGATTAAGACAGTGATTAATATGTATCAGAAAAATGAATTAAGATATCATATAACATATAATTTCATAACACTGGAAGAAGAACATCACAGATTTAAATGTAAATGGGTTTTTTCTCTCAGCATGGTACATTCAATTGATCTGTTAAAGGCAAGAAACAACCATCTTCTCATTCATATCTGTTGATAGTTCTGCTTCTTGCTAGATTGTTTTTGGTGTGGTAACATACTGGGAAACTTTTATCTCTTTCTAAAGGATGTTTTGGTTTTCATCTTGTTTTTAGGAGTATAAAATGTTATCTCTGTTTTGAAAATCTCTTCATACATCTAGTCAAGGGGCTTGCTTTCTACCTTGGATAGTGTGTTTCTCTGTGTTCTCTTTAATGTATCTAATCCTCATTTGCATTTCATTTGCTGCAGTGATACCTCTCTATACAAAATGGTATTTCATTTTATTTCTTTACTGAGGTACATTTTGAACATCACTGCTTTTATTTTCTTTGTAAAAATTTTAAAGAATTTTAAAACAAGGATTTGTGTCATGATCGCCAAAAGTAGATACTAAGTTGTTCTTTACATGATTATAAACATCAGAGGTGGAGCTTTTGTCACAGAAATTTGTTTGATTGTCCTAGAAAACATGCTGAAATTCCAAGGCATTGTGAACAGTTTAGCACAGAATTGCACTTGGTATTCCCCTTTTTAACCTGACAAAACTGCAAAACATTTCTGATTTCATTGTTTTCAGCCCATGTTTAGATAGCAGATTTGTTTGTGTTGATCATTTCTTTTAATCACTTGGATAGGACTATACATACAGCATTACTTAATATTACCCTTATACTTACCTAGAGTGTTTTAAGTGGCTACTTCAGTGAAAATGAAAAGCATTATGCTATTGCATTTCCATGATTTTTATGAATGTCCATCATCTTACAGGAATAAGCTAATAACTATGCCTAATATTAGTTATCTTTCACCCTACTTAATCCGGTGGTCTTTTTTTCCTCTTGAATAGATTTTGGGCAAAGGTAAACTGAATTGATCCACTCAGCCTTCCTTTACAGTAACCAGTAAGGCTGTGTTTCTGTCCAGACAAGTAGTTTTGCTCATGGAGGGAGTTATGATTGAGACATCTATCCTAAGATCTATAATATGAGAATAAACCAAGACATATTGGTCTCTCAAATGTCCAGCTTTTGTGAAGAAAAGTCATTGTCAAGTACTACAAGGTGTGTCTGAGGTACTTTGCAAACAGCAATACAGGACTAAGTGAATGACAGGGAGTGCTTGTTTGCTTATCAGCAGGAAGTTCACCTAGTGCAGGATCTTGTCTGTCAGAAAGAGATGCTTAGAGGAAAATATAAGAACAGGACAAACTGTGTCCGGGTGTCTCTGTGTGTTCATGTCTGTCCCTCTTTCTTCCCCCTCTCACTTGATAGATCTCACAAGAACTCATATTTCTTGATGTTCTCCCAGATGCTAACAGTCTGCATCTTGGAGTCTCCCTCTACTGAAAAATACACTAACCCCTCTGTGTGTAATAGACTTCAGTGGCATCTATTTTTGCCTTCTTTTTGAACATCTTTATGATTTGCTGTTTTTATTTTTACAGTCAAAAATGTAGAAACTGTAAAGAAAACAAATATTCTTCTGAACTAAGGTAAGAATATTGATATGTCTAAGGCATGCTGAACTTTTTGGCCCCTCTAGCTTTGTCTTGTGTGCTACACTGATTTCCTCCAGAAGAGATGCAAACTAGGCTTCAAGCTTTAATTTGATTTTATGATATTGAAACAAGAATCTGTACATGCAGCTGAGCTACAGGCAACCATGTTCATTCTTCATACTCAATCTTGTGCAAATGGCACCTTTTTCACATGTGTAATCTGACTAGAGTGGGGTTTATGCTGAAGATGCCACCAATTTACAATATGTAAGAAGCCTAAAATATGTTAAATTTTATGTCAGTAGTAGGCACTATGAATACTCTAGTACATTGAAAATTCCTTGGACAAATTATGTTCTCTTCTGGTGAGAAGAAAACAGCTTTATGGAAGTGTCCAAAAAAGAAGCCCTGGCACTGAACATGGTTCATTCATGCAAAGAAGCACAGCAGCTGCTCACAAAAATAATTCAGAAATTGTTGGTCATCCATGGGTTTAAGTACTTTTTAATCAAGAACTGACGGTACTTTGCTTTCTTCTGGATTTTTTATTTCATAACATATAAACATATATATCATGGTAATGATTACTTATAGTCTTATCTCTCGTGCTGTCAGTATGATGACTAATTTTTCTCATCTGCTTTTCATGGGTTGAATTACTGGTTCAGCCTCTAATTGTATGTTTAAATGTTTTGACAAATGAGAGGAAAAACAAATTTCTACCATTGCAACTAAATATTAAAACTTCAGGCATGAAACTTTCCTTGAAAAGGGGTGTGATCCATTGTACTCTTACTTGGCGGCTCGCTTATACACCCTATGCAGAAGAGCCCCAGCACTTCAAACTTCTGACGTTTGTTGTCAGCCAGCAAACATGCAAAAGGCTTGTGACTGGTGTTGGTTTTCATATGATAGCACCACCACAAATAAGTAGGTAATTAAGCTGTTGCTCCTGCCATTGCCTTTATACCATACTGCATATAAATATAAACATGATATTGTTCTCTTAGTTCCATTAGAGTCCAGTGATACAACACTGGACTCTAATAATTAAATTTAGCTGCTTTAATTATAATTATAATTATTAATTATAATAAAATAATTAATTTTAGCTGCTTGGAACATGTTTAAGCTCTCTTTCCTTAAAAATACCAACATTATTAAACTGAGAAAAGAAGTATCTTATAAGTATGTGCGAAATTCTACTGAACTGGAAGGGAAACAGCCCATAGATATGGCATCTGATGCTGGAGAACACAACACAATTATTATTCTAATGTGGTATAGTTAATGTGTTTAACTAATATTTATAAAAATAATACTGAGTTCTTCCTAACAGCTTTCATTTGAGAATTTCAAAGTGCTTTACAAATGCAAGTTAAAGAAATCTTTTGTATCTCTTAAAAGATCCCTCAAAATTTTATTTCACAAAGAAATGCAGTGTGGCAATTACAGCAACTCTACAACTTACAGCAGAATCACATATAATGCGTTAGCAGGGGAACTAACTGATTCTATATATGACTAGAATTGTAAGAGGAAAATCTGTAGTAGATTGTAGTTCCAGCTGAACTGGAATTTAGCAAGGCAGTGGTGACCTTTACTGGAGTGTGTGGCTACATCTTGCGCTTGTGACTCCTTGCCAAAAAGAGGTGTGTTTTAGAAGTGTATTTAAAGGGTTGCCTAAAGTAAGTTGTTGCCTTACTGTTGTTTTGGGAGCTTAGGCAAATAAAATAATGAGGGTTTGCATAGAAAGACTGAACACCTGCCCCCCCCCCCCCAAAAAAAAAAAAAAAAAAGCTCAGATGTGCTTTTCCTGTGAGCAAACCAGCTAATCAGAAATCCAAATGATACTTCTGATGGTAATTTCTCTGAAGGGCATCACTCTCTGTATACATTTCCAGAGGTCCCTTATTTCTAAAGGTTTCTGATTCTGCTGGCTGTTTTGACTGATTTTTGGTTGTGTCCCCCAGCTTTTGCTTTGAATCGTGCAAGTGGCATTGCTTCAGGAGGCTGGAAAAGATGATAATACAAGGTCTTTGTATCTCCCTCATCGCTCTTCCCTTTGCTTTAGGGAGGAGAAGGGAGAGGTTTGGGCCTCTGTGCTAGGCAGGAGCGGATGTATGATCCTGTGCAGCTGCGTGGTGCCTGCTGCTGTGTGATGCTGTGAGGCCCTGTGAGAAGGGCCCTGGAGTGGACATGGGTGGAGGGGGAGGGTGAAGTGGGGGTGGATGTATATCAGTGGATAGGCTTGTAACCTTGTCTTGTGATTGCTTTCAGTGCTGGGATTTGCAAGGGTGTAAAAATGCCTTGCCAACATCTTTTTTTTCTGCTTTATTATTAACTCTTCTTTCCCTGGAAAAAATAATCTGTGAAAGAAAAATGGGGCTTGAACACTAGGAAGACCGAAGAATGGGGATGCTAACTTGACTGATGTTTTCTTTGGGAAAACTGGCAAATTCCAGCTTTTAGCAACAGTGGTTATTTTCACTTGAGTTTCTGTCTGAGCCTTAAGATTTTGTTGCAGCCTCACCACAGAGCTATTGCTGCCATAGTTACTGAAAACTGCATTATGCTGTAGCAGCCGCCAGCGTCTGCATCAGCAGTAGAAGTGTTTGGGGAAGAGGGGAGGAGAATTGCACAATACAATCCTGGAGAGCTGACAACAGAACAGGCTGGAAAAAATGTGGCTTTACAGATGGTTCATTTAGCATGCGTCATGAAAACTTTGTTTTTCCATCTCATTTTTCTCTCCACAATCGGACAGCATCGGAATAATATGAAAATTTTCTCATTAATTTGTGATTACCTTTAATTTAAGGTTGGTGTCTTTCTGTTTTAATTTTATTTGCTGGTTTAAAATGTTTGCTTGGAGGAGGGGTAACTGTTGACACTTTTTGCTGCATTTAGTACACCTAAAAATCTGCATGCTTTTATGAAATCCTGTGCTGGGTTGCTTTTTTTTTTTTTTGCTTTTTTTTTTAATATGCTGTGTGCCAGAGTATGCTGGTCCCATGAAACCAAGATTTTATGTATGTCTTGATACCTGTGAAGTGAAGATGTTTGTCTTCTGTTTGTCCTGAGGTTATATTATTTCCTGCTAAAACTATACCACGTATAGATTGCTTGTGTAGGCAGGCAGCAATACAAGCCATGGCAGAAATTCATCTATGCTTGATTCCTGTTTCTCGTAGTATTCCTATATTTGCAGTATATCTAATTTGTTTTAGGTGAAAAGAATTTAGCCATTTTCTGTCATAGGTAGATGAGACCACTCAATTCTATGTTAACTGGATTGATATTTGCTTTTAGTTTAACCATTCAGAAATGTGATACACAAACTGATTGGTCTTTAAATTGTCTGTTAGGTGATTTAGCTATGAAGTGTGTGGAAATCTGTTATTTTCTTTCTGGGCCGTTGTCACCTCATTTGTTTGTTGTGTGATTTCCAGAAACCATCAAGAGTGTGCTGACATGACAAAGCATGTTCAAAGGTAGAAGGGGAGCATTCTTACTTCATGTTCTTGGTTTCAGCAGTTTCTGTGAGGGACAGATCTGTATCCCATACCAGCCAGTCATGTTGCTCTCACAGTCAGTAGTCTCACAGCCAGAGGAAAAACATCTTCTGGCATACCTGTATTATATAAGTGGGTATGGTGAATTTTCATTATCTTTTTGTTCCACTTAGACATCTTTTTATGAAATTGCTTCTTAAAGAGGGTTTTCTAATGTTCTGTCTCTGTATTCAGACCTGTCTTTACTGTCCTGCTTGGTTTTTGGTTTGAACTCTTAAAAATTAGAAGATGAAGAGAGTCACTGAAATAGTAGCAGAACTGCAATTTGTATATATACCTTCAGCAACAGTATTTTATTACAGAATCTGTAACTTTAGTGAGAATTGTACCAACCAGCTACATCACCAGAACAAAAGCAGTAATAATACTGTAGCGCTTATTGTGTGTGGGTTTTTTTCCAAGGTTTAAAGTATGGGTATGTCTCTGTACTATGCCTTTTTGGGGTGTAGTCATAGTATGGAGCTGTGATTAGTAACAGCAGTTTGGCCTGCATCGTATTCTGCTCTGTGTGCAAACACACGTGCCTGTTGGAAAGGATCTTACAGTTTTGTGGTAGTTCAGCAAAAAGCCATTACCACACACATGAGGGAATATGCTAATGCTGCTGAGAATAGCAAACAACATACTTCTGTGTGCGTTGTTTGCATTGCTTATTCTCTGATACTTTGGAGGGATGTGGGGTGCCGTTTCAGCACTGTTGGGAAGTATGGGAAGAGCTTGTGACCCTCTCTCAGCTGTAAACAGATGTTACCTAACCACCTCAGTGAGCATTGTGAGGTCTTTGGATTGAAATGCGACACTGAGTTGTTTTATATACTTAAATGTTCTGGGTTTCAATTTGTAATCAGTTTGAACTGTGATAGATTGATTTTATGAAAAGGATGGCTTAGAACTGAAAGTCATGGTTAGGAAGAATATGAGACATTTTGTAAGAGGAATTTTTTTTTAATCTTCTTCTAGTAAACAGTTGCAGAACAAGAATTCTATTGTTTTAATATCACACTCCCTTTTTCAGCCCTATTGGCAATGATTTACTCCATTTTTCTCAATCTCATACAGAATGGTGCTAATAGTGTTAAATGAATAGAAATCTGAGCATTGATACTTGACTTTCTGAGATTTGACAATGTTAACGGATCCTTGTCACTCCTTTTGGATAAATGTACTTTGCTTCTCTCACATATGTCTCACATTGACTTGCCCAAGGTCACAGAATTGTCCAATAACAAATTTAGACTGACGTTTTTCAACTTTCGTACCACCGTAGGAATCAGAGCTTTTATGTGTCTGTTAGGAAAACAGGTTAAAGACTACCCCATCAGCAGAGTACATGCAGAGACTTAACATTTACAATTGCTCTTAAGGTTTATTGGTTTTGACATACCAGCAAGAAGAGGCTTCAGCGGACATCAGGGCTGTTAGGTGCAGTGCATAGGCAGCCAGAGGCAGTCTGCGCTCTGAAGATCTTGCAGTCTAAGTACATGAAGGCACAGAGGTGACATAATTACTCCAAAATCAGAGAGGTTTTGTCTCAGATTAGTACTTTAATCTCCACATTATTTGGCTGCTCCATTACATTTCCCTTTGAAAATATGGAAGGTAATCTGGATGCCATATTCAGGGAAAGCCTCCCTCAGAGTTATCATTAAAACCACAGGAGCTTTTCCTAAACAAGATGCTTCAGTTTTAATACTATGTTTGAAAAGTGATTCTTCTTCAGTTGACCAATCTAGCTTTAACCTTCGAGTTTGTCCCTTAGTGGTTGGTGGCATTACAAATACCTGAACAGCTGGAGATTTGTGATGGCCATACGAGTGTTTCAGTGCTGCAGTCAAGTGTCAATTCAAACCTCTTTCAGCTGAATGAGAAATGAGGCATCCCACTCCTATTTCCTGGGGATCAGCTAAAGTGTATCCAAGAGGAAAAAATTACAAATCACAGATTGTTGGCATCTTTGTAGTCGAGCCAAGGACAAATGGATCTTGGAGTTGCCTATTCTCACAATTTGTTCCTGTGGGTCCCAAACAGACACAAACCATTCAGCAGATGACAGTAACAAAGTTTGTACTCTAAATATTTGCACTGTGCCAGACAACTGAACAGATGATGTTTCTTTTCAGTTGTTCTCACCAGCATTACATTTATGTAAACATTAAAAACAAACTGAATTCTGTTTTCCTCAGGTGAGCGAGAGTCACATTAAAATTGTAAATTATTGAGAATCTTAAGGCTTTTATGTAGTGAAGCTTTCCCACTGCTTAATAAAGTTGTAAAGGTATTCCAGAAGATTTGTAGACTTTGGCTGCTTGTTTCATCTATTTTGTCTGCTAATCTAGCACACAAAATCAAAGTAGTTGCTGTAGAAATGGTTGCTTTGAACACATACTTATAATTCTAAATAAAGATGTTAAAGTAATTCTTATGTATCAAAGGTCAAATGCTCTTTTCATATAGGTGACCTTGTGTTGCAAATGATTTTGCGAACAACATGATGTTTCCAAAGCATTTCCTTTGAAATTATATTTTTGTTTTCTTTTGATCTTCAGGGACTTTTTACAGTTTTGATACCTTTGCTCTTTAAAAATATAATAATAATAAAATATAATAATAATAAAAATATAATAAATACCTAATTATAATAAATAATTTAATAAGTTCCTGAGGTTTCATATAATAATGTGTTTAGAAACAAAACAACAGGCAAAGATCATATATCACCTTTATATACGATACAACTTCAACATCAAGAATTTCTCATGATAATGTGTGAACAGGTAGAATATATATTCCTTTTAGAAGGTTAAAGTATTTTGAATATTATCATGGATCATGCTAAGAATAGATACTATTTTGTTACTGTGTCTGTGTGTGCATGTAAAATTTTGGCACACAGTCAGGAGCCAAACATCTTGGAAGGGACTGCAAGGCAGTTTTTCACAGTTTATAGTCACTTTTCTGATCACAGTTCTGCTCCGGATACAGGCACAGTAACCTGCAGTTTTTCACAGTTTATAGTCACTTTTCTGATCACAGTTCTGCTCCGGATACAGGCACAGTAACCTAACAGAGTTGTTGCATCCAACAGAGAATTGCGTGATCAAGTTCTTTCCTTGGTACTGCCAGAGACCCAGTGTAACCTCAGCAATGCCTGTAACCCTTTCTAGCTTGGAGATTTTTGATCTGAAAACAGAGCAGAATGTTGTTTCTGTAAGGCACTGTGAAGTACTTAGATGACAAAAATCCTGTGTAGTGGTTGTAAAGTTTTGTAACACATAAAAATAGAACCATAGAATCATTTAGGTTGGAAAAGGCCTCGGAGATCACCAAGTCCAACCATTAACCCAGGACTGCCAAGTCCATCCCTAAACCATGACCCTAAGCACCACATCTATGCATTTTTTAAACACCTCCAGGAATGGTGATTCCACCACCTCCCTGGGCAGCCTGTTCCAATGCTTGGCCACCCTTTCAGTGAAGAAATATCCAATCTAAATATCCAATCTAAACCTCCCCTGGTGCAACTTGAGGCTGTTTCCGCTTGTCCTGTCACCAGTTATCTGGGAAAAGAGACCTGCCCCCACCTGCCCAGGCGCCAGCTGGGTGTAACTCCATCCACCACCACTCCTTGGGCCCGGCCGTCCAGCAGCTTTTAACCCAGCGCAGAGTGCACCCGCCCAAGCCGTGAGCAGCCAGTGCCTCCAGAGAAAGCTGTGGGAGATGGTGCCAAAGGCTTTACTAAGGTCCAGGCAGACAACACCCACAGCCTTTCCCTCATCCACTGGGCAGGTCATCTTGTCACAGAAGGAGATCAGGTTCATCAGGCAGGACCTGCCTTTCCTAAACCCACGCTGGCTGGGCCTGACCCCCTGGTTGTCCTGCATGTGCCGTGTGATGGTGCTCAAGATGATCTGCTCCATAACCTTCCCTGGCACCAAGGAATACCTCCTCCCCAGTTTTGTTTTTGGAAGATGTACAGCAAAATGAAAAGTGATAATATTTTTTAAATTCTTTTGGCTGTTATCTTTCTTGTGATGAAATTTTCTGCTGCACGATAAGAGCTTTTATGTTTCCTGGGATTTATGATACTCACAGGATTGTAGCCTGCTGTGACGTGCATGTACACAGCTATTTTACCATCATGAGGTTTTGTTACAATGCACCTTTGTTGAACAAAACATCTTCAATATTGTCTGTCTTTCTTTAGTAAGTTGACTTGTTTTATTAGAAATGTTTGGTATTTGTTTCTGGTTTAAATTCACTGTCAACATTTCTAACAGCAGAGAAATAGATGCTGTGCATGAAGAGTACAAGCAGAAACTAAGGGACCAGGAAGCTTTCCACAGAAAACAAATTCAGCGGCAGCAGCTCTATGTTGAGGATTTAAAGCAGCAGATCCTGAGAGGACAGATCAAAGCAGAGCAGGAACTTGAAAATGACCAAACACTAATCAACCAGCAGATCCAAGAAAGTGGGTACTTGCCTCTTCCCCTCTCTCACTTCCCTTCCATTGCTGCATTCTTTCATCATCTTGATGTTTTTGTCCTAGTTATGCTTTATATTACGGGTGAAACTTTTATTACAGCTTACTACTAGTTTTCTCTTATAATTGCCTTTTGCTTGAGAACAGTTATTAAGCTTTGATTAACAGGACTAAAGGGCCTCCTTTGCAGTGCACCAGCAGCACTGTTTAATTAGCTCTGCAGGTTCACTGCTGGGAGAGATGGCACCAGCATGCCATCTGTGGCCCTGAGCCTCTTGTCTCCCAAGCTGCTGCCCATCCAAGCTCCCCGCAGCTTTGCTCTGCACATACTTGTAGTGCAACTCTGCCATGTTGCAATGTAGACCAAAGCTACTGTTGTGTTTTAAGTTTTTCTTGTGATATACCGGTGCTTCATCCAATGAGTTGTTCTGGGAGACTGAAATTGAGATGACTGTGGTAACTCCTACCATAAGCTTTCAGGGGAAACTGCTCTAACAACAGGATGCGATAGGAACCAAGCAGCACTTCTAAGACAGTGACGTGTGTCAGCTAGGGTACTATCTTTACGCATTTCATTGATGATGTCACCTGTAACAATATAAACCGTTTTCATGTGCTTTCAATGATTTTCACTCATTAGGAAAAATGGAGCCATGACATAAGACAGCAGCTCAAACTGAGTTTTCTGTGGTTGCTATGTGAGTTTTAAACAATCAAAACAAATAAAGCGCACCTGAGAAGTAGGTGGGACACAAAGTTCAGAGCTAAAATCCCAGCCCCAGTTAAGGGAAAGAGAGTTTCACTGGCTTTTATATAGTCAATATTTTACACCACACACCCCTTTTATAGTGTGAAGAAAAATATATGAAGATATTCTGTCATAGAAACTAAAGTGTGACAAATTAATATTAAAAGTAAGATGCCAGTTTTGTTTACCTTATAGATGATTAATTAGTGGTGTTGCATTCTCCACTGCTGAATTTGTTTGAAACCAAAACTGGATTAAAGGAAGAGAGACATTCTTCTGTTCAAACAGGAGTTACTTCTAGGAAGTTCTACAGTGATATGCAAGAGTACTAAAGGCTAGATCAGTGATCATTTTGAAAGGCAAATAGCTATGTCAGAAAGTGGAGCCACAGTCTATTTGAGGAGGTATTTTTTAGTGCCAGTGGCTCCTGGCCCCAGAGGTACTTGCTTTGCATGCTGGCAGACATAATCAGCAAGTTGTCTTGGTGGGGTTGGGCTGCCCCTTAATGAGTTTATAGACTGATTTGGGAACGTTTTAAACCTTGAGATATTTTTGACTACTGAAATTGGGTGGTTATAGTGTTCTCTAGTTTGTCTTCTAATTAACGATTTGATCCAGGTTTCCTGATAAGCAAAATATGCCTATTACAGAGGCACTGCCCCCGCTTGGCAAAACCTGCTATTGGTTCCTGGAAGAAGAAAACTGAATTTTTTGAAACTTGTCAGACCCAAACTTATGCAGTTTGCTGTCTTGTAATTGTACCAGCCACAATGAATTGGTTAAGAGGAAATTGTGGGGATGGAATACAGAAGAAATGGACTTAGGATATCTAGATAATAGAGAGAACTAGGACAGTTCCCAAAAAATGTCTTTATTTCATGACTCTGTAGACTGATTCTCTGCTTCCATCTAGTTCTGCTGGTTTTGCTGTGTTCCCTTTACACTTAGCCAGGCAGGTAGTTCTGGCCAGCCAAATACAATTCTTCACTTGGCAGCCCACCAAAGTTCTTTTTATTTTCTGTGCCTTCTGTGCCTCTCAGCCCCTGACAGAGGCAAGTTTGTGAGCAGAGATTAATTAGCATCTTAGAGCTTGAAGCTCTCTTGCAGGGAAACATCTGCCACATAGTTTGCTTCCTAGAAACATGCTAAAGAGAACCGATGTAGAAATAGATTTGAGAAAAAAATGTTGTATGTGAAAGTTAACAATGTTATTAAGAAAAATTAACAAAAATAATTAATCAAATATATCCCTTTTATCCTTAGGGTAACCATAGAGTTAGAATTCCTACCTCTGTGCACGTGCTATGTGCAGAGCTGCCAACACAAACAGGACAGGAGACTCATTGTGGTAGGGGACACCAATGAAATATGTTTAAAAGATCACCAAGCAAGTGATGCCGACATTGCCTGTGCACTAATGATTTGTTACATCAGGGAAACTTCCACAACCCAAAGTTCCTTTCTTACAGCTCAGCTGTGCAGAGCTGTGGGTAGCCTTCCTTCACCACATCAGACTTAAATACCTCTTAATTCCTAACCCCCTAAATAAGCAAAGAAAGATTGCTTATTCAGTAAAGGACTGCAGATTGAAGGTAAACCCAGCCAAAAAAATGTTGCTTCTAGTAAGACATAAGTGCTTTGCAAAGCTTTGGTCTGTTAAGAAATGCTCTCCTTCTCAAGAAAGCTTGCCTATGATTTTTACATTGCTTTTTCAGCTAAGGATATATTTGTGTTTGCTTTGTGCAGCTGAATATGTATATTTTTATAGCAGCACAAAAATGAATAAACTGCTTTAAGAGAACATGTCCAAGCCATCAGACACGATCTGGCAGTGGAAATCTCAGTAATCCCTTCTTTTGATTGTTACCGTTCATCATAGCTCAGATTGAAGCCAGTGCACTCTGAAAAAGCTCTAGCCACATCCCCGGCATGGTATAAAGTAGTCTTGCACCCAGGGTTTAAAACAAATCCACCTGGTGTTCTGTGTTCTCTACTGCTTCCCCATTGAGTGCAAAGATCAGGTTCTGAACCTTTAGAGAAAACTAAGTGTGTAAGCAGAGGTAACATATTTTATTATCAAATTAAGTTAATTGGTTGGTGAGCATATTTAGCATGTATGAAATATGGGGGACAGTAACAAAAGCAGAAAAGCTAAGTCTTTTTGTGGAGCGGTTATTTTATTAAAAATATGTGTTCACTGGTGGTATGAGCCTGTCTTTTTTGAGTTGTGTTGGCTTTACCTGTGTCCTTGCCGTGAGGGTATTTGATTTATTTCGAGTACATTGCCTGCTAAAGTGCTCATGTACAAGATATGTGGGCTTCTATCAGGCTGTTCTGGCAAGTACTTGTTGGAGCAGCTGTAGTTGCAACAGGTAGTTAATTTGTGGTTGTTGCTTTACCTCAGCTAGGTGCCACACAGGGCTTGTGTTGCTTGGGAAGTTTTCATCTGGTGGGTTTAGAGAGGCTGGCAGAACTGTGCAGCAGGTACCTGTACAGGTGGCTTCCTTGCAGCCTTGTCCTCAACCCACTTTGAAAGCTGCATGCCCATCTGCGGGACTGGCAGCTGCTCCCACAAATGAGGCACGTCCTAGCGGGGGTGTAAAGAGGTCTAGCCTTCAGGCTCACTGAACTTGCCACTGATAAGGGAGAGCATAAAAATTGCCATTTGCTGTACTAAACAAGCTCCCTTAGCATGGCTCTGGACTCCCTCATTTTCTGCATGACTAGGTAAGTGAGAGAAAATCGTTTGCAGGTGGGTTTTGTTGGTTCAGTCAAGAAGGAAAGGATAGAAGGAAAAGGCACAAAGAGAAATGTTCATTTTAGAATCGTTGTAAAACATTCAAATGCTGTGGTGAGAAGTTAGTAACATTTTAAGATTGCACAAGTACTTATTTTTTCACTTGAAATGTGGGAATTTATTAGCCAAAGGCTTATTACCGTGTGCATGAATTTCCATTTGCTGCATTAACACAGAGGCTCTGTTTAGCTCTGTACAACTGCCTTTTCTGGTTCCCCTGTTAACTCTGCTCTCAGTGCACATGCATTAATTCCCGAAGTAACACGTACAAAGTTTAGCATGTGACTTCAGAATAAATAAAGCAGTAGTAGTAGCATATTTCACAGTAAAAAGCTAATTAAGTCATACTTTGCTACTTGTGAATATATACCCTATGTCTAAAAAGTGCACAGAATTGAACTCAGGCCTTTTAATGCTTCTGCTGTATTTTAACAATAACATTGAGGTGACATTTGAGTGTATTCTTTGAGAAATTGAAATGTGTTCTACTTTTTCCTTACAAACAAGGTCTTATCCACTAGTCTCCTTAGGTGTATCAGCCAAGCTCCTGCTTATCTCTCGCAGTTGTTAGTGAGTCCTTATCGCAATGGAGAGGCTTTCGGTTACCATTAAAGTGCTGCAATGATACATTTCTCTCTGAATGGTTTGTCAAGACTCTGCTCTACACACATAGAAATTCTGTTCTCAGATGAGCAATCAAGGCTGATTAAATTAAGAAGCAAGATAGTAACAAACAATGTTTTCCCTATGATTTGTACTTTCTTTTAATCATTGTTTTGTTTACAGACCAGCAGTGGCTTATAAATGAAAATAAACGACTGGCTGCCCTTCAGCAACAGCAGAGGGAGTTTGCAGTGCAGACAGAGTCTACACTGTATGCAGAGGCTGAGGCACAGTGTCCCATTGGGCTGGAAATCTGCCCTTCCCTGCTCCAGCAGAACAAGAAGAGACTGGTGCAGTTGGAGCTTTTGCGAAGATACTCCTTAAAAAAGGCAGAAAGAAACATCAGGCGGAAAAAGGTCAAATTCCAACTGGAAAGGATAGTCAAGAAGCAGAAATTACTCGAAGCCAAGCAAAACCTAGAGCAGCTGGAAGCTAGCTGCTGGCTCAATGAAGAGTGTGTGAAACAATCCCAAGTCCTAAACGAAAATACTGCTGTATGGTCCTCTTCAGATGACCAGTTGCAAAAGGGAAGGAAGTTATTTGGTTCGAGTTCCTTGCAGCACAGGCAGCATTCATTCTGTAACCCACATCTGCCCCAGGTACCCAGGTAAGTTAACATCTGCCAATTCTTCTCCACTTTCAAAAGTAATTTAAATTCAAGGTATTTTCAGTGGCCATCCAGAATGCCTTTCAATGTATTGAAACAATCTGAAAACCTGCAATATCAGTGAACTTAAAAAATATGTCACACTGGAGCTGTTTGTCCTTTTTCCTCAGATCTGTACAGCGCATTCCCTGCTTAGCGCTTTGACATGATCTTTCTCACTGTTTTTTACTTTGCTCTCTCAAGTCTTTCGGCACTTTTAACCTCTTTGTGCATGCTTTCCAGAACTGGCTTAACTCTTGTTCTTACCTTGTCCAAACTGTTGGTTAAATACTAATTTCTGCATCGTTTTATCTTGATTAGGGTAAAACTTTTCCTTCAGAATATTTGTGTCATTGGGGTGATTCTGGATTGGACTTCTAAGTTGGCCAGCCTTTCTCTAAGCTAAATAAAGATCTCTATGCTACGTTAAAAGATCGAGGCACTAGGGTGTCTATCAGAACATGGTCCTGGAGGCAGGAAAACTAAACTAAGCAGCTAAACTCTGCTAAGTGGTTTTCTGTGACATAGAGCCATTCTTTATTTTTAACTAATGTTTGCAGCTACTTGAGCCTACAGAGAGACTAAATTTCAAGCTACACCATGTAGCATTGAGTTATTCCTTTGTGTTGCAGAACATATTGCAGGGTATCTAGGGGACTGTATGGTAACTGTCAGAATTTTCTTTTTTTCCTCCTTTTTGTTTCTTTCTGCTAGAATTTAGAATTTGCTTTTGAAAGGTATTCAGATTGTTGTTTCATGTGTTGTTACTCTTAACTACAAGACATTACTGATGTGGAAGTGGTTAAATATGTTATTCAAGCAAGGACTGGGCTTTATTTTTTCTTTATTTCCATAGCTGTTTGTTGAAGAGGGAGACTGTCTCAAAGTTATCTACCTCATCAAATACTGATCAATGCTGTGAAGGCAGTACAACAGGGAGACTGTCATCTGTAGAATATCTTAGCAGAAGAGGTGAAGACGTTTCTGGGAGTGATGACCTTAATGATGAAAAAGGGATCTCCTTTTCAGTCCAGAGGCAGCTAACTGAAAAACAAAAAACATCTTCATTTGGAAATAAAAAAGTAGCAGAAAAAGACTCCAATGATTCAGCTATCATGGCATATAACAGAAATGATCAAGAAATTGAAAAGTTGGATAATAACCCAGGGCAAGCTGGATCTCCAAACCAGACCTCTAAAGGCCCCTCTCCTGATCTTTTTAAGGAGAAAGATGAGCCTGAAACCTTTATTACAGGGACAAGAATGACAAAAGCAAAGGTGCTAGGAGATTTAAGTCAGCCTGTAATTAGCAGCCTAGAACAAAATAGAGCTCAGGTATCTCATAAAAAGACTAGAATGGATAGCAATGGAAAAGGCCACAGGTCTTCTCCAGAAAACTTTCCTAAAGAAATGAAGAAAACAGTGTATGGAAACCCACCATCAGTGCATCTAAACCAAATGGTCAAGAACTGGAAGAGAGAGCCAAACTCAGCCTTGCCGAGTCACGAGAAATCAGTGGAACAGCAAGAATTTCTGGTGGTAGCAACATCAGTAGGAAATCTCACTAAGATGAATACACATGCACCACTCTCTTACGTCGAAAAAAAGTGGCACAGTGCTGAGGTGCTAAATGCTGGAGTACCCAAAACAGCAACAGATGTGCTGGGCAACTGGCAAGAGGATGATGAAAATGAGATTTCTGATACTGACAGTTCCTATTCTGTAGATTCTCTGTCTTGCGCTTACGCAAAAGCTTTCACAGAGAAACTGAAACAAGAGGATTTTGACAGAAATAAATGTCTTGCCAACCCAGAAGATTCTGAGAGTGATGACAGTCAAATGTCACAAGACTCTCTGGTAGAAAAGGAAAATAAAACCAAAAAGCAAAATACAAGTCGATTTCACAAGTCAAAGGCCCACCATGAGCCAGCTAAGCTTTACAAAAGCAGAACAGATCACCATGTCTCATCTTTGGTGACATCATATGCATCTCGTAGGAGACTGGGAAAGCCTGAAAGGAGCTTTTCTCTCGACAGTTTAGCTGATGGAGAAGAGATGCCAGCAGAAGATCCAGTAGAAGAATCCAAATCTGATTCATCTGATGAAGTGCCAGCAGAGATTTTTTGGAAGTTACAAACTCCTAGATCACCAACTATACAGACTGAGGAAGACCATGAGTCCAAGACCTGCGACGGAGATACAGAAAGGACAAACTATGATCTGAAACTGAGCAGTTCCTTTTATTTGGACACTAAACAACAACCTGCTTCCAGTAATGCTTGCAAGCAGTTGCTGAAGGAGACAGAAGTCTCCTTTGTAGAACAAGAAAGGTCTCTTGATAGACAACTGTATTACACAAGTGGAAATCCTTTGCTTACTGCTGATGCTTGGTCTTCCTGTGACTCAAAGGTTGATATCAGCAGCCCCAGAATAACAGTGCCTTCTTCCCATGAAAATTTGGAATTTCAAGAAGCTCATCTGTGCTCTTTGAGCGAACCAGAGCTTTGGCTGAAGAAGGATGATCTAAAGCAGTCAGCTGCTGAAGTTTGCTTTGTGTCTGGCTCTAAGCAGATACACAGTATTACTCATTTATCACATCGCATAAACGAAATAAACACAGTTTTCTCATCTGACACATCAGAAGTACCTTTACCTGAAACAACAACTGCAAGCATTGTTCCTGGGAGCAGATCATTAAACAAGATTCTTAAGGGATGGACACACTCTAATGAAAATTCTTCCTTGGAATCTGAAGACATAATGTCCTCATTTGTCAGCTCAGTAGGACCAAGCTCCTCTTTTGTTCCTATTTCACCAAAGCATGATTATTATAAAAATTCAAGGTCAAATCATCCTGAACAAGAACAAATGAGTGAATTGCCTACTTATAGGTCTACCACTGAATGCACACAAACATTCAGCTGTTTTGAAAGCATCTCCACTGCAGACTGCTTGTCACTGGTACCTGGGAAAGAGGAGGATTCTCTCTCTACGACTCACCCAGACCTGCCAAAAGATTGCAATCTGAAAAAACCACCTTTTATTACTGTGTTGCCAATGCAAGTTTTGGAACAGAGAAACGGCTGCATAGATGCAAATTTAGAAGATGATTTCATCAGAACTTTTGAAAAAGATGACCTCAATGATGACTACAATAACTTGATGACAAAATCAACAGATTCGGGCAGTACAAGTGCCTGTGTCAGTGCACCTGCTGCTGAACCTTCTACAGGACTTGCTCATAATATGACCTCACCACAGACACCTGCAGTGAAACAAGTCCAATTTGGAACCCACGGGCAGCTTTTTCCAAGAGGGGAAATACCAGCATGTTGTGATGAGGGTTTCTTTCTCAGTGAATTAACAAACAAGAACTGCTCTCTAGTAAGGAGTTATGAGCTTCAGACATTGGCTGGACAAGGAGCAGAATCACCTGTTACAGTAGGTCTCCTCAGATCTGGGGAGAGTAGTTTGGAAACAATGCAAGAAATGGATTATGAACAAATAGCTGCAGAAGAAATAACAACAGAGACAGATTTTTCCTCACAGAAGACAACATACCGATGTAACCCTTCAGTTGTTGCTTGCAGTGCAAGTTATGACCAATCTGCAACACCAATAGAGATGTCTCAAAAAGAGATTATCTGTATGGAAATAAGCACAGATAGCTTGGCAGAGATTGTGCCAGAGGTGCCTTCATTCAGAGATAATGAAGAATACGAATCAAAGGATGAAGACTTGTCTTCACTGAATCATGAATTCAAAAGCAAATCTGTTTCAAAAAACTATTCCCATGAATGTGCTCTAGCAGAGAGTCGGGCAAGTTGCTCATCCCAACAAATTTCCAAAAATTCTACATTATGCATTGGTAATATAGGAGAAGAAAGCAGTGAAAGCAAAGAACACAATATCTTGAATTCTGAGGCTGTAGTTCAGAAAGAATTTTCATCCAAATATGAAAACTTAGTGGTAAATGAACTAAGTTATCTCATAGTGAATGTAAATGGGAAAGACACGGAGTCCTTCCCCGCCGATATTTGTAAGAGTACAAATGATTTTCTCCCAGAATCCAATTCAAGCATTTTTTACAAAGCTTCAGCAAAAGCTAATCTTTTTCAAAGTGCATCTGAGACTGAAAGTTACGATAAACGACTGGAGCATGTCACAACAGTGAAAGGAGATTGTGATGCTTCATCTAATCTTACTGTGGAAGTCAGTGCCACAGAAAGTTGTTCTGATGCACGTTCTGGCTGCCTTTACACAACATGTTCTTCAAAATCAACAGGGCAGAAAACCAGTACACATAAGATGACCGACATTTCTGTGGAATTTGATGCAGCCATTCTCTTGGAAACAGAAACACAGAACAAATCTTTACTTGAATCAAGAGAAGAGAAAGAGGCCTTTTTGGAAGGTGATTGTCCGGAGGGTATCTTGCTTGTTGATGATGTAAACTCAGAGTCAGGGAGAGTATTTGAATACAACACAAATACATCAGCTACTGTTTCTCAAGAGGAGAGTCCATACATAAATAAAGAATTCAAATTTTTAAGAAACCCAGAAGCTGATCCAGAAGAAACTGTGACTTCTTATGATAATACAAAAGCAAACACTGATGAAGAAATAAAATTAATCAATAGTGCAATCAACTTTGAAAAAAATGCATTGGAAATTAAATCCAGACAGATTGAAAGTTTACCTGACTACCCAGTAGCCAAAATCCAAAGTGTAACTGAAGACAGGAGCAGAGAGGATTTTAAAGGCATTAGTCTGTCTCAGAATCCAGAAAAACCTATTGATATTGTAGCTTGTGAAGCTCAGTGTGAGTTTTATACAAATCTGTGCCTGACACATGAAGAGGCTGAGAAAGATGAACTCCGTGTAGCCAGCACTGGGTTAGAACACACGCGGGAACCAAAAGCACTTGTGCATTCTGGCAGCCAACTTGAAACAAGCAGCTTTTGCCAAAAAGAAAACAGCAAGAAAACAGAGATAGGTATTTATTCACCAGCATTTTCTGTTGCTCCCAAAAACATTGCTTCAGCTGCGTGTTCCCGCATGGCAGATACTACTCAGAATACTTCAGGCTTCCTTAATACTTCTGAGGGGCTCTTACAGATGAACAGAACAACAGAAAATGTGTTTAATACAGAGGACGTAGCTGCAACAGTACTAATCACAAGTAGGCAAGGCAATGTTTTAGCAAAACCTGAAAATGAAGGAGGAGAAAATTCTAGCAATTTATTGAAAAGTTGTGTACCATGCTGTTTGCCTCGGGAAGACAAAATTAATGAATGTGATGAGACTGGGAGTGAAAAACAAATTACCATGACAAACACTGAGGGGCTGATTGTCACAAGGCAGGAAGTCATATGCACAGATGAAAATGTTTTATTTACTGAAGAGTCTCCAGCTGTACATCAGATGTACTGTGACAGAGATAACAAAGAGAAAATTTTAAATCAATTTAAGATTCCTGAAAGATACCTGACAGCTTCAGGACTAGAACAGAATATACTGTTAGAAGATGATTCAAGATACCATGACCCTACTGAAATGAATGAAGATGGTGGCTCAGTGGACTCTGTTACAGATACAAGTGCATTCATGAAAGATATCAATGCATATGAATATTCAGTTGATGATAGTACTCGTATTGGCCAAGATAGAATTGAACAAGAATTTAAAAGTCTCCACATTAAAGAGGACAGCCATATGTATATGAGTTGCTCTATGCAATATCCTGAGTGTGGTGGCACTTCAGAAAACTTGAATGTCAGTATTGTTAGAAGACCTGGTATTTGTGAATTGGATCCAGTAGGCTCCAGAACCGAGCAGGAGAAAGTGCATTTGAAGAATCTAGTACAGATGGCCAAAACAGACAAAGAAAAGCAGATGTTTGTAGAAAACACGGAGGAGGTAGAACTGATAATTTTACAAAAGCTGAATGAACTATTCCCTGAAGACAGAGGCAGCTGCCAAATAACGCGTGATGACAGCAGATTAAATGAAATCTTAACAGAAAGCCAGTGGGTGTCTACCAGCTTTTCTAGAAATAATGAAGATATCAGCAAGCAACAAAATCCGCCAACAACACTACTGACGTCTACTGAAAAAACCCAAGAAGTTTCACTTAAAGACTCCCCATTCCAGTCTGTAGATCATCTTTTGTATCTTGGAGTCGGTGATGATTCCCATCTTGTTCAAGATGTTCACACTGCATTGAAAAGACATACAAAACTGTCTAACAGCAGTGTGGGAACTGGAGCTGTTCTGCCTTACTATGAAACATTTATGGAGAGTGAGGTCTGTGCGGGTATGCCTGTTGCAGTCAACAAAGTGGGAGAAGACAAATATCTCCCTGATAAAATGCAAAGAAAGAATGTAGCTTTTCTGCAAACCAGGACCACACAGGACAGGCAGGAGGAAGAACCCTTTGAATTTAACAGTGCACCTGATTATGCCATATCTGGGCAACCTGGCAATGAGAACACCTCTTCCACCCCCTACAGTGCAGGCGGTCCTCAGTCTGAAGCTGCTGTACTTCAGCAAGGGGCCAAAGAAAACTCATTTTCCTTGGAAAAATCAGATTCTTCTGAAGATGTAATTCAGGATGTTAACAGCACTCATGAAGAACACAGTGTGGATTTAACGGTTAATAAGCTATCAAAATACTGCCTTAATTGCGTAGAAGATACAGCTCAAGAGGAAAAGGGTACCATTGGGCCCGATTCACTGCTCTTGGATAATTCAAACCTGCATTCTTTTTCAGAGAAAGAAGTGATGGAAGATACAGGGGGGCAGGAAATGCATCCTTTACTAGAAATCTCTACACAAAAAATGTTTTACAATATTAATACAAGTCAGAAAGTACTTCACTCAGGGACTTTATCACAGCATGACGAGGAGAAATTTTTAAGCACAAGCTATACTACAACAAACAGTAAAAACAAAAATGCAAATTCTCCTGGCGTAGCTGGGTATCAGCATGAGCCCAGAGAAAATCAGGGACACGGGACTTCTGAAGAGCACTGTGTAGACCAACCAGGCAGCACTGTTTCTGAGAATGCTTCAACCCTTTCAGAAGGCCTGAACAAGTCTCCGTGGGAAAATCCACATTATAGTAAAGAGTTTCTAAATGATAATAGGAACTCAGGCATTTCTGAACATTCCCCTGGTCTCCTGAATCATCCAGCATCATCTGCAGATGTTCTGATGGCCAGCAATGGAGACAAAGGTAAAACCGATGCTGTTCTCTCTGAAGAAACTAAATATTTTGAAAGTGATTCAACAGTTTCAAGTGTATCTGTAACTTTTCCTGACGTTTCTCAAAAAGGAAATGAAAGGAAAAATAATTCTGCAGTTGCAGAGGCTACATATGCTCAGAACAATAAACTCCCTGAAAAAGTTGTGGGAGCAGATCAAAAGGAGGAAATAATTCAAGGTTCTTTCCAGAATTGCAATGACATAGAAGAAAATAAAATTCATGAGTACTCAGAACACTACAGTAACACTTCTAGCGTGACTATACCAGAATCGGGCTCACTTGCTTTTCAGAGCCAAGGACGGACTGGCAGCAAAGAATCGAAGTCTCATCCATCCTACCTTGCAGGTGATGCTCCAACTGATAAACCACTTCAAAGCTCCAAGAACTTCAGTGCTTTTGACACTTCTTGCTTACTTGATGACTCAAAATCTCTAATAATTAGTCAGCTTGAGGACTCACTTCAAGACACCTTTTTGACCGAGCAAGTGTCCTCCAGTTCTGCAGATGTGTGCTCTGTGAAAGACAGAGGTTTTCCCCAAGTATTTGCAAGTGACAATCACCCATCCTTAACACCATTTTCAGAATCATTTTTAACTCCAGATATAGGCCATGGTGAAACTGGCATATACGATATTTCACATAGAAGCACATTGAAACAATCTCCATTTGCTGTTTTGCAAATACAAGACACTCAGTCTGATAAGGCTGTGGTATTTGACGAGCCAATACGTGCCTCAGGAAGTATTTTACTTTCTCTTGCAAAAGAAAACAGGCATTGTCCAGTATCAGACACAGACTCTACTTCATATAAACATTCTGCTGCAGATGGGGAACCTGTATATGGAAGTAATCATAAAAAAATTGACAATGATATAAAAGTCGATCAGCACTACTGGAGTAAAGTTTCACCACAAGAAGCTTGCACAGAACACATAGAGCAAGTACTAAATGATAGTTCTCTTTTGTTACCATCATTACCTTTTTGGGATACTGGAAGGGCAGTTCTTGTTAAAGAGGGACAAATGAGAAAAATACGTAACAGAAATGAGGAAGAGCTGCATTCAAATACTGAGGCTGAACATTTTGCAGTAAAGACAAAGCAGAGACAAACATTAAGTAGAGAACCTGTTGAAAAGCAAACTAATGCGTCCTCAAATTCTGCAAATGAATTAATAGGCTCAGAAGTTACAGTGTTGGAAAATCTAAATCCAGAAGATGTTGATGTGGATCATGAACACACCTGCAATTTGTTTAGTCCAGCATATCCCACATACAGCAGAAGCACTCATTCCAGGCGACTGTATCACACGGTGTTGGGTTTTGAAAAAAACCCTGCAGATGTGCAAGATAATTGTCAGTATATGCCTGCAGGTGAACAGATAGAACAGGTGCCAGACAAAACAAATACAGATGGTAGAAAAGAGATTTTACTTTGCAAAAATAATACAGGTTCAAGTGTTGATAGCCTTGATGCTGCTGCTGATGCAGACAATTGTTCAACAATGGGAGATGCTACAATGAGGAATAAGACTCTGAAATCAGAAAGACTGAAGTTTTCTGTAATGAATAATGAAAATACCTCTGTAAATTTTTCACCAGAAGACCATAATTTGCTTCCTCAAGAATCCAAATTGGTGCAATTCAGGAGCAAAAGATCATATTCTACTACACGGAATACAAAGAGCTGTAAACAAAGTGAACAGAGACCTTATTTATACAGTCACAGACTATCAGCCCCAGCTATTGCTGTCTTTTCTGATACAGAATATACTTT
This sequence comes from Falco biarmicus, assembly GCF_023638135.1. Classification (NCBI taxonomy): domain Eukaryota; kingdom Metazoa; phylum Chordata; class Aves; order Falconiformes; family Falconidae; genus Falco; species Falco biarmicus. The sequence continues at coordinate 23,819,485 of NC_079294.1, read as the reverse complement.
GGAAGCTTCACCTAAGGGAGATCCTTTGTTATATTCTGCATCTAAATCACTACAAGATTTAAATATGAGTGTAGAGCCTCCATCACCAACTGAAGATGATCTTCGTGGAATTGAAAGATTTTCAAAGCAGGAATCAAAGAACTTTCTACAGGTTAAATCTAAACCCAGGTTTCAGCAAAGAATGGCACAAACTAAGAAGCTTGCAAACTGTGACCTCAAAAATTTGCAAAATTTTTCAGCAAGAACCCGAAGCAGCCAGTCTTTACAGGACTGTAGTACCCAATCTCCATCGTCCTTACAGCACACAGCTCACTGTTCTGTGGGTGTAGAAGCAAATGTTGGTTCAAAGAGTAGTTCTGTAGCTCAGTGTAGTGAAGGGGAAGTTGAAGAAGCCAGATACCAGCCTGAAACAGATTTATTTTTGCAAGACAATAAAGATGCGATGCGTTTTAGTTCAAGTGATATCAACCCATATATTCAACCATGGCCACAAGGTGGGTCATGCAGGATTGGCTGGAAACAGTATGTTTTTGGAAGTGCAAGTGATGTCTCTTGCAATCAAATTCCCTTAAACCTGGAAAATCGTAAAGTTATGAGATGTTCCAGTGTAGACAATGGATTGAATTCTCAAAATTCTCCTTTTCACTCTCATCTCAGTTCATATGCTACAGCAAAAGTTCTGTCGAGCACTTTAAGCAGCATTGAAGGTCTTCAAGGATGGGACAGTGTCAGACAAGACTTAAAATCTGCATACTCAAGTGACGGTACCAAGCGATATAGCAACGCATCCAGTGAGATATTGGAAACTAATCCAGAAAATAACACTGCTGAATTTGAGAATCCTTCTGCACAACCTGGTAACTCTTCAGTTCAGGTTGATGAAATTGTACTGTTATATCCTTCTGAGTCTGAAAGGTCTGCCAAAAAACTGCCAGGGATTACATGTGAGCAGGGAACACAAACAACAGCTACAGGAAGGTATAAAAGGCAGAGAAGACATCAGAGAAGCTATACAGATGTTTCTGCAAGAAAGCAGGAAACAAACAGAGATTTATTTCATCAACCTTCTTCTTGGACAAGCATGCAGAATCTGTCCATGCATCTGTCACAGCTGCTTCAGAACACTTCTGAGCTGTTAGGAAATCTCTCCCAACAGAGTATTATAGAAAATGAGCAGAATGCCAAAATCAATGAAAGAGGAACTGAAGAGTTTGTAAAGGTTACTAGATCAGATAGCTGCACTCAGACTACAGCAGATGTAGGCACTCAAACTGAGATTTTGGAAGAACCTCAAAGCAAACACAAAGAAAAACAACTGGAGGCAAAAATAGAAAATGAATTGAGGGCAGCTCAGGCAGTAAATACTGATTGGAAAGGAATAGGTGCAGATGCAGTAGGTAAGATTCCCAAAAGGAAAGAGGAAACACTCTCTCTTGAAGAAAGAACACAAGAACGAACAGGGATGAGAGATCTGGGTAATCCTGACTTCCAGGATAGTCTTGACAGCATTTTGGAAGACTCCTTTATGAGTCTGCCACTCTTACCCAGAACCTCCACTCCTAACTTAGATTTTCAAAAAACATCACTAAATGCACAGCAGAATGTTACTTCTGCTAGTACCAGAGTTTCATCTGTCACATCGTCTTCGTTGAGTTCAGGGCAAGATGGCTCCTCGTGCACTGTAGTTAGCAGCCCTACTAATAGCACCGCTCAATCTCCAGCGTCTTATGCTCGGGATAAAAGAAGTGTTGGTGAACTGGAGGTCCCAGCAGAAAGAAAATTTTGTTACAAAAACACCCTGCTAGTTGATAGAGCCTCTTCCCCTATTCTTACTCTTAGTGCTAGTCCCAGCAGCCAGACTGCTTTTAGCAAGTCTGTCTGCCCTATTAAAGAGCCTCTTGGACATTCTGGTGACACTTCAAGTCCCCGTCACAAGCAGAGAAAGCAGAGGGCAGGTCCACAGTCCATGCAACCTCGTGTGGACAATTTTTCACAGACAGAAACAGACACTGAATCTAGCACTTCCAGAGAGCATAAGGGTGTAAGAAAGAAATTGGAAAGTTTCTCAGATAAGAAAGCAGCCAAAGAGCTTTTGGGACAGGATGCTTCAAAAGACTTGGAACAACAGCCCAGAGTCATGGTTGACTCCCATGCTACCATTTGTGCAAAACGGCTGTATCACTCCAGTAGTATGTTGGAGGTGTCGGGCCATAGGGAAGTTTTAACAGGAGACCTCAGAGACCCACTGGCACATTCGCTTCATTGTATGTATGTCACAAGGGGAGGAAGAGGTTCTTCGGCTGGAATCGCACATGAAAGATATGTTGGTAATTCCGATACTGCTTTGATTCATAACTGCCCACCTCCAAATGCTGACTTACTTTTTAATCAAAAAGCTAGTGCCACTTTTTCAAGTCAGACAAATGCTGGTGTGTCCTCAGAACCTCTGGTAGAAGCATCTTCTCTACAATTTCACGATTTCTTCTGGAAAAATGAAAACAGCTGCCTTCCCCCCCTCTCTGATGTGAGCGACGTGCAAACTTCCTTCCAAGACGACAATACAGGTTCTGTCAGTGAAAGTGAATGCGACACTGAAATTCCTCTCAACAAAAACACTACTTTTGCAAAGCCTTACAGACCTCGCAGCTATAGCCTCCGTGACTTACCCATACACAACAAATTTAGCAACTGGTGTGGTGTTAAGGGGAGCCATCCTTCTTCGTTACTCAGCTTGAGTGGCAGCGTGACCGATTTACGAAGTCAGGCAGAAAAGAAACCTAGAAGCACACGAGCAACAGAAATGGAAGGGAAGGCCCAGCTTTGTGACAGCAGGAGCAGAGAGATCGAGAGACTTCAAAGAGAGCGCGCTCAGATCATGTCTGGCATTCACCTGGATCTGCATCAGCATCCCCTCACTGTGGAACTGACCGAAGCAAAGCTCAATTACGGCATCGGGGAAACAGACGCCCTGCTGAAGGTCCTGCAGAGTGGAACTACCGATGACCTGGTGGCAATTCCAGTGAAGCAGCAACTTTATGAAAGGTAATTACTTATTAAGTATTTTGAATGCACTTCCTGTACGCTTCATGCAGCATAAAGAGCATTTAGTAACGAGCACTTAAATCACTTAGTCACACAGAATGAACTATATGTGAAGGGATACAGTATTAAGCTTACTTTATATACAGTTAAGTAATGCATTTAAGACAAAATTTTGGGCTGACTTCAAGAAAATAGGGAAAAGTTTAAGAATCCAATCTAGTGTCACCTCACTCAAAACTTCTAGCAAATATAAGAGTGATCATGAGTACCTGGTGATCGTGGGAATGTATTTTGTTGATGAATTGCAATGTAAAAATAATGGATACATGCTGTTTATGGGAGTATCTCATTTGTGCTTCTGTGAATAAATGCTGCTGTATGAATATGCAAAAACATTTTTTTAAACCCCATAAATATACAAAATTATGAAAAAATCAAGATCCTAGATGCTTGCAATTGGATTATAGAACTCAGTTTAGGAAGCTCTTGTAACTAAAAATATTTAGCAGTAGCTACGTTAGCCTCTGTCTTCAATTTGTCTCTCAGCCATTACAAATAAGCAGTATCCAAGACCCTCTTAAGCATCTCCTACCATTATAAAAGCAGTGGAGTTTTAGAATTTCTGCATCATCTGTCACCATATGGCCAAAGGGGTATTTGCAAAGAGTGTGTCTGGTACTAGGTTCCTATAAATTTGACATTACAAAGCTACCTAATATTTAAGTGTTTTCTGAAGTACAGGGTTGTAAAGGTTACTAGAAATGTATAGGGTACATTTTGTTGCTCTAATCATGTTTCCCCAACAGACACATGAGGACTATTGAAACTCTGAGGAAAGAAAGGGAAAAAAGGCTGCAAAGATACCAAAGAAGCCGAAGTCTGAGTCCTCAAAAGCATTTAAGTCTGTTGCAGACACTGGATGCAAGTCAGAGGGATCTAGATCTCCCCAGCAGACGCCGAGAATATCTGCAACAGCTGAGGAGAGATGTGGTAGAAAATACCAGGTAGGGCATTACGAACCTCTCTTTCGGCCTGGTGTGCGTTAACTGTTCACAGTGGGTGCGCATTAATGGTTCTTGCTGACATCTGAGACTTCTGTGACAGAATTCTTCTCAATGCAGAAGTGTTGAACTTTGCGACAGAAAGTGCTTTCAGGAAAAACGTGGCTGATTTTAGAAAACATTCACTGAAATATTCTGTCTAGTTTATTTCGGTCCATAACAAGCGTCTAATTTGTTTTATGTGTATGATTTATGGGGACAGCCAAGTATTCGGTCTTGACTCATTACAGACCTGTCTGTCTTCTTACTCCTTCACATACTTAAAAGCCAGAGGAAATAGCTTCATGTTAAATATCGAAGAGTTCTGCAACACTTTACCGTTCAGAATTTCTCATCCTCCACCATATCCCCTGAATGACTTTTGCTGCCTTTGAGGAAGGTCAGGAGACAGTTATTTTCCCAACACAATTATTCTGTGTGTGATATGCCAAAGTGGTAACCTTAGATCATTTGGAGAGCTGACTCAGAAACCAGTGCAATTTCTGGAGTAATCTCAGTGGTAAACTGGACTTGCAATCTGAATAATTTTCCAAGGTTAATGTCTGTGCAGCCTTTAGTGAGCAAAGAGAAACTTTTTGGAGGCTAATCTGGTGGGGGTTACTTGCTTTTCTGGCAAATTTTCCTGTTCTGTGTTGAAAGATTATTTTCTCATGGTATTTTGTCAGGTGGCCTGATTTCAAGTAATTATGTGTATTTTCCCACTTACCTATCCTTACAGAGTTCAAGAACCAAAAAGAAGCATTCAGCATCCTTCAGACATTGAACTGTTGCTCCGAGACTACCAGAGGGCACGAGAGGAAACCAAAACTGAAATTGCACGAGCTAGGGACAAACTTCGGGAGAGAGCTGAGCAAGAAAAAAGGCGCATACGGGAGCAAATATTTTCTCAGTTACAGAAGGTGAGCATTACGGAGGAAACCATTACGCGTTCTTCACATCAAAGCATTTTTTTAAAAGGCCTTGTTCCATGGCTAAGTAATTCTCCTGTTTGATATGCATCAGCATAGAAAACCCAAAGAATTAAATGCAAATTTGTGCTTTAAAAAGATCTCAGTAATACTGAATGATAACGTTCATGCTTCTGAACTACATCTTCCTGAAGCCACATTTTATGTGCAAGAAACCCTAACGTTTTCTCATTGGATCAAGCTTACACAGCCATCCTGTGGGGCATCTGCCCAGTCCATGGAAGAGTTTTGCTAAATAAACTGAGTTTATTTCAGTATGTACTTAAACATACAGGTCTTCTTTTTTTTTTTTTTTTTTTTTTTTTTCCTGTTTCTCTTTTTAGATTGTCTTCCATGTGTGTTTTTGTCCTGTACTTTTGGTTTTTTCTTCTGCATTTTGTTACCCATCTGGCACAGCCCAGGCATATGCATTTTTCTCCTGGATGCAAGGATGTGGGGGTGTGTCTGTTCTGCCCCGTTTCTGACTATACTTTCATGCAGTAACCTTTGTCACTGCCTGACAATGCAGCTTCAATCACACCTGCAGACCTCCTCTCCTCATTCGTGTGTATCTGGCATAAAATATGGTGAATGCTTATTTCATTGCTCTGCACCCATTTTCCATTGCATTTTCCCTGACTGCCAAGTTTTACAAGGGTGTTTTGCTCTATGGCTTATATAATCTTAGTCTTTCAGACGAGCCCGCTTATTTAATACTTTCTGTATGGCAACAGCTTTTGTCCTGTCAACACTACCTGAATGAAACGACTTAACTTCAGATTATTCTTCCTTCATCTCTTAGTGCTGTTATCATTGTTTTGACTAGCTGTTGTGCAAGGTGAGTTTTGCCTGGTGTTTTTGTTTGTAATACTGTGATACCTATTACAGGAAGAAGCAAGGCTGAAGACTCTTGCAAGTACAAGTAGTTTATGTACAGACTCCAGCCTCAGCCTCTCCTCTGGCCCAACATCTGGTTACAATAGCAGTAATACTGCTACATATACTGCGAGTAACCTCAGCAGCCAGGAAGGACAGGTGAGAAACAGCTGACTTGTGTGACTGATGTCTCCTGATGTTTCAGCAATTACAGAGATAATGTAGGAACAGAAGCGGGTTTTTTTGAGATGGCTCATACTCTGTCACAACTATCAAACAGGACAAGTTTCTGTCACTAGTACACAAGAGGGGTGACATGGGGTGGAGGGAGCACTGCCATGTAATTGCAAAGGACAGTGGCACACTTATTTTTTCAAGCGGTGGGGTTTTTTACACTCAGATAAAAACCAGATAGTGTTGCTATTGCCAGGAATGGCACTGTCTGTCAAATGTTTTGGAAGCAACAGGCCTTTTCTTGTGATAAACAGAACCCGATATTCTCAGTGTGGCTCCCTCAGTGATGCACACACTGACTTAGGAGTTTGTGTATGTGAACACGGACCTTCTTGAAGTTACAGTTTGGAGTATGCACCTGTGCTAGCTCCTCACACTTGGTTTGCTAAATTTCCTGAGTCAGGGTATCATTTCATAACGAGGGGAAAGGCAAAGGAGTTACCTTCTGTTAAAGAGAAGCTTCCAAGCTTGTAAGGCACATTTGCTACAACTATTCCATTTGCTATGTAACATAATTTATTTTTCCCACTTCACACCCACTTCTGCTCTTTCTTAAATCAGGTTTCTTCTGGAAATGCTTTGCTTTCAAGAGATACACGAGGTCGTTCAGCTGTTAGAAATAGTCAGCTTTATGTGCTAGAGCAGCTGCAGAAGGATTCAACATTTGGTAAGAAAAACATAAGTCTGCTAATATTTTGAGTTGTATCGCAAAGCCTAAATGAGATCTGTCATTTATGCAAATCAAAATCTAATTTGATTGTAGGTATCTTGAGGATGTCCCTACCATTGCATGACTTAAGAAAAATACTGTTACCAGTAGTCAGAGCTTGCTTAGAATTTCATGGAAAAGTAAATGGTGATTTGGTCCCTGTGAAGTTGGTCTTTTGATCTGGTGATGTCAAAGTACATTGTTCTGAGAGGCTATGAGGACCATGCTTTGAATGAACCAAGGAAGCAGGTGGGGCAGGGGGGGGTGTGGGTGCTAAAGATGCAGCGAGTATAGGATTGTACGTGCAAGTTCTTATTTTTATCCTCAAAACCGATGTTGCTTGCTCTTCTTTAGGTTATTTTAATAGCTTGTATGTGGTAATAACTTGTTAAACTTGAGTAACACAAGACGTAACTGCAGTGCAATTACCAACACCAGACTGTCTAGAAAAGGGATGTTACTAGTCCTTCATCTGGATTGGGTGCTCCAGTGAAGGGTTTAAGTCCTTACAACTGCAGAATAGTGGTCGGTTAACTTTTTTTTTTTAAAATTCCTCTATGGCTTTTTCGTTTCCTGCAGAAGCCGGCAGAATTCAGCCACCCCTTCCTTCTAGCAGCATCAGCTGTAGGTTCACTCATGGATTAACTATTTCTGTCAGCTCCTCTTCAACAAAAGGATACCAAGATCTATCCAAACATATCTTGGCTAATGCTACCACTGAGGTAAGTAAACAAGCAGTTTTCACTTATTCTCTACCTCTTGCTGGAAGTTCTGGCAAAAATGTGTGGGACACGCCAAGTTACCTGTTTGTCAGTTACAGAGACACACACGGGATGATTTTAAATGGCAGGGGAAAGTGAGCCAGGCTGCAGCAGTGGGTGCGGAAGAGACTGCTGCACGGCAGTTGAAATGTTTGAGTGAAGTGGCTGAACTCTTTTAGTGTCCATAAATTCCTACGACATCCAGTGCAGGTTTTATGTGTGCGTGTACGGCAAGAAGTGAGTGTGCAGCTGGAAGGAAAGCATACCAACTTTGTATTTCAGATCGGGTGGAGTCACTTCGTCATTTGGAGATACAGGCTCCTCCCGTCTCCCATTTTCTCACAACAGTTTAGGCTAGTATACAGGCTACATTTTATATATATTCTCCTTCAGCAGAGAGTATGGCAGGTAAGTGAGCCTGGCTGTTAATACTCCCTAGGGATTACTAAGCACTGTAAAACCATTTGTGGTAAGGCCTGCTTAGAAGATTGTGTAGCAGCATGTAAAAGCTGAACGCAGTTTATACAGCTTTCTCTTACCCGTACATTTGTCATTGTTTATTTTCTAAGGTAATGGCAGCATGCTCTCATAACCTGAGGAACCTCTACACCTGCCAAGCCGCAGCTGGTTGGAAGTAAGCTTATGGCAGATCTTTACAATGGAAGGCCCTTCCATGTACCTGGCCCTTTTGTGTGCAAATACCCTTCGTTTGTCTTTGACAGATATCAATGTACAGAAAAAGAGGTGCAGGTTTACTACAAAGTCTTCCCTTCAGCAACAAGGCACGGGTTTCTGGGCGCAGGAGTGATAGAAAGACCTCTTCCCTACGTGTGGGGACTAGTGAGAGACCCTGGCAAAAGGCATCTGTATGACAGAACTATCAACACCGCTCGAATACACAAGAAGGTAACCAGCCATATTCAGCTGGGTGAGTATCAACGCGAATGGCTGGCCGCCATTAGCATTGTGTACTTTCTCAGCTCAGGTTGCCAGCCAGGGAGAAATTTAGAGGCATCTTACTTCATTTCTTCAGGTTTGAATAAACAGTCTCATTATTTAATACAGAAACTTCAGGTTTGCAAGACTATTCCAAAGTAAGGATAATATTAAACACGTCTTGCTGCAGAAGCACAGCTAGAGACAGTGGTTTAAAAATAAAAACAAACCTTAAGTGGCTTGAAAGAACATCTTAATGACACATTATAGCATATTAACTAGAGCTCTGCTCTTTAGCAACAAGAAATCAAAATAAAGTATGCACGTGCATTTAAGTCTAATTCCCCATGTTTTTGGTTTTTTGGGTGTTTTTTTTTTCACAGTGTATTTAGTGACTGATACCTCCCTGTGCTACCTAAAACAACCCCGGGATTTCTGCTGCATTACTGTAGAAGCCAAAGAGGTAAAGTGAACGCTCCCTCTGAAGTGTAGAGGAATAATTGTTTTGAACTCATGGTTCGAGGACAAAGGAGAGAAGGAAGGAAAGTCCATGCTCACGTTTACAGAAGTGACAGTGTAACAGGAAGAAAAGCCACACTGATAGGGCAGAAGCGAACCATAGCTAAAACAGCCTCGTGAATGACAGTCACCAACCAAGCCCCTTTTTAGGCAGTAACAGCAGTGTAGCAGTATATTCTGGTTACAAACATGCAAGAGTATGACAGAAAGTTATTTCATAAATAACATGAGAAATATTATTTCTTTTTAAGTGATCTGAGAAATATGCCTCATGGCAAATAAAAAAAGTCTTACTCTATGCATAAAAAATTTTCAAATTGTCATCTTTACGCTTTGTCACACGCAGGAGAACTTGTCCGTCTTGGCTATTCAGTCTGTGTATGATGCATCCATGCCTCACCCGTGTAAGGAAGTGGTGAGAGGGGAGATTTTGCCAAGTGCTTGGATACTGGAACCTGATGTAGTCAATGGAAGAGATATCACCAGAGTTATTTACATGGCACAGGTAAGGTTTTGCTGTATGTCCAACTGTGAATGCAAAAAGCTATTATGTATCAGCCATGAAGTGACTAAAAGTCACCTCCACGCTGTTACCTGGCACAACGTACAGCAATGCAGACAGAATCTTACTGGGCTTGTGCTTACGCACATGGTGAGCCAGGATGGAGGGTCTTGTTTGCATTTTCATCTTGCTGTGGACACAGGAAGTCCACCTCAGGTTATGCTGTTTTCAAAATGCACAGAAATACTTGTTAACTGTTTCTAACTGAAGTCATTCATTCCTCATGCTTAATAGATGCAAAAGAGAAGTCAAGATGAGGACTCTAGTTAAGAATAAGAAAATCCTGCCATCCATTTATTACAGACTCATCTGAAATGGAGGCTCTCTTTGAGACAGTGGTACCAAGTACTTAAAAATGCCCAGAAGGGAATACCATAGGTGTAATTTCAAGTGCTCATCTGAGAGCTAAATGGCATTAGTCCTTTAAACTTACCTATTTAAAACATGTTTTTAAAATACAACTCTAAAAGTATTATTTTTTAATTAATTAGTATAGGCATTTTACAATGCATACTGTATTTTAAAATTTTATGTGCGTTTTATATTGCACTTCAGTATACACATATACATTTTCATAACACTGTCTCAAACAAGCAATATTTAAAATTAATATTTGCATATTTTTAGTTAAATATGATTTTATCTATATAGTATGTAAATAATATGTAATATGTATTTGTAAATAAGAATGTAAATTAAATAATTAAAATATATTTAGATAGATTAAATACTTAAATATATATTTTAAGCTTAAACTCAAAAGCAGCATGGGCCATACTGCTGAAAGTAACATCAAATAACAAAGCTTTGAACGTGTATAGAGTAGGGGGAAGGAGACGTTATAAACCACACCATGACGATAGCACTTGGCTCTGAACTACTTTTGCGCTTAACACATACTTGCAACATCAGAGCTGTACCAGGCTGGAGACATGTTTTGTCCAAAACCAGCTCCAAAGCCCAGCGTGCGGCCTTTCTTCTCATTCCTGCAGGTGGATCTGGGTGCCCCGGCTATCCCCGCAAGGCTCCTGAGCTCCATTGCTAAGCGGCAGCCTCTGGTGATTGCTCGACTGGCACACTTCCTTGCTAGTTAGCATCTGGCACAAAACTGGACGCTTAACAGCAGCTGAAAGTTCGCGACGATTGCCACAACACTATGCAGCATCAGTGCAAACCACCACACCTCAGGACACAGTTTTACTGCGCTGCAGAACTAGGTGCTTCGAAATAAAGAAACCAAACTGACAGTTGGAAACAGTGACACTTTGTAATTAATAGGGAGTAATACTGAGTAATCAGCTTGTTTCTAGAATTTAAATCCTGCTCATAAGAGTAGTAGCTCCAGCATTTTTCCACACTGGCTTTTTCCATTGGTCCTTCTACGCTTACCCAAATGCACTAAGAGTTGAAAATCTAGCCTGGTCATAGTCTTACTGCACTTCTTTGTTCCTAACATGACCAGCTGTCTCACTGCAGCAAATACAGACTCTTCCCATTCAATACCTCAAGGTATTTCTGTTGTTGAACTTGGTCCAACAATCCTGCTACCAGGCTTTATGTGTTTGTTCCAACACACTCCCTTAGTTTAGTTACACATTCCTAAAATTGAACAGAACCGCAAGTATCTGAATAACTTCATGTAGTTCTTCAGCACAACAGTAAAGAATCACTTTAGATCTCTTATCTAAGCAATAAAAGCTGCTATGATATGCTTTCTGTAGCTCAAAAAAGCCCCCATTGTTCAAGAAGCTGTTGCACTATAAATTTGTCAAGTGAGAAATACGTATTCAAGTATCCACCGTACCAGAGTCAGCATCTGTACTTTAACACAGTTACTTTCAGTAAAACTGGTGTTTTCCCAGCCTCCAGTGAAGTTAGCTGCACTTCTCACCTTTGAGTTCAAGAGCCAAGATCTGCTTTGACTGTACCTTTGCACAGGTGTAATTCCCGCTCTCAGCTTCTATGTTACTTCCTGTTCCTAGGATATTAAGTTTTAAAAGAAAAGATAATAGCTATTTTAAATTGATATTTAAGAAAATAGCAGTTTTGAGACATAACAGCCCCAAGCTTCCCCCCCCAACTATACCAGGTAGGATAAAACCTTTCACTTACAAATTTGCTTTGTTTTATCTTTAGATGGTGATGGTTACAATCTTAACGCCAATATAGTACTGGTCTCTTTTGGTGAGACTCAGCCTTTTCTTAAAAGCCTGCCCAACTGAGTCATGGCGTGGTTCATTTCAAGCATCATGCATCTTCCATAGCCCCTCAAGGAAAAAGGGGTGACCTGTCACAAAGTTTTGTGCAACTGAGCAAAAAAGATGGCTTTCCAGATTTACAACCTGTCACACAGTGTCCCCGCTTCTGGTGGAACCCAGGAAAGGAAGGGCGAAGGTAGCAGTGCATTAGAGACGTAAAAAAAGTAAGCAGAAACAGCAGCACAGTGTGTTGGCTCTGTCCCCAGTGCTGCTCCCATGGGCTTCCAGAGGAGGTAGGGGAGGTCTGCATCCAATCCACAAAACTTTGCTCAGTGCTTCACTTTTTCCCCCTTTTATTTTGGACATGGCACTAAGTGATAAAGCAGTTTTTGTAGGAAAAACATCTAGGGGGACTCCTGTTGATCAATGGTGCCTGTGAAGGATAATGTCTTATTGTACAGTGCATCAGATGTTTATTTTTATATATACATAAGATTTTTTTTTCTATGTTTACAAATTAAGTTATTTATATATGCTTGTTTTGAAGTGTTTTTATATGCTATCAAAGCTAAGTTTTATTTTTATCAGTAGTGAATTAATGTAACTTTTTTTTTAAACAATCGTCAATTGATACTAAAAAGCCTATTTATATGAATGTTTTCTTTTGCAAATACAACATTTTATGGTACGTGTTAATGTACGGCATTGGTTTGTTTGGAAAGAATAAAAACGCAGCAGATAGCTAATTTGTTAAATTACAACAGGCAAAAACCAAATTCCTGTAAGTTACTGCTGAGCAGTAGATGATCAAACCAATTGTATTGTACCACCTACTATTGCATCTCTGCTCTTAATCAAGATTGCTATTTTCATATCCACAATAAATGGTATTTTCTACACAAGGAAACGAGCCCCGCCTTATTTTGCTGCAGCTAAGATACCCACCTATGGAACTGGGCTGGATGGAGAAATAGCATAACGGCTTGTGACAGAAGACGTAGGTCTCCCAGTTACTTACCTGTGGAGGAACATGCATGGAACCAGCATCTGCGGCACAGCAGCGAAGCAGCCCGTCGCTGCTGAAGTTTGGTAGCCACGACCCCGTGCCTTGTCCAGGCGAAGGGGGTTTTGTATTGCTCTGAAACGAGGCCCTGGCTGGAGCGTCTTCCTGAGCGCTCCAGGGTTACGGGACCAGAAGGCAGTTCGGACAGAAGGGCGCGGGGAGCGTGCAGCAGGGAAGGCCGCCAGAGGCAGGCCCCGCTGACCCAGCTGGCTGTGAGCTCGCTCCCTCCTGCAGCACCTCTGGCACCGCAGCTGGAGCCGCAGTGCGTACAACGCCTGAAGCGCTCCACCACGAGGAGCCTACCAGCCCAGGGGGACCGCAGAGCCATGCGCCCTCCTGAGCGGGGCCCGCTGCTGAGTATCCCTCGGCACCAAACAGCGCGCTGCACAGCCGTTCCTCAGCTTCAGTTACAAAGTCAGGTGTCCGGTGTTACAGAGCAAGGAAGGCCGAGTACCGCGGGATGCCCAGGAACTAGAGCAACCGCATCAACCCGGAAGAACACGGAAACAGAGGTGTCTTACCTGCCGGTTCCCGCTGAAGAGCTGCCTGCCTTCTGCCCCATCGGGCACAACTGTGCTCTCTGGACACAGCAAACTGCTCCTGGGGGGTTGGTCACCTTTTAAATTAATAATTCCAAGCATGTTGTACTAGAGAAGAATAATTCAGTACATAATTGAGTACGTGAAGACAGCTGTAGCCATGGTATCTATGCAAACAGCTTTGCAATAACCAAATAAAGTCAGTTCCAGAGCTGAGAGCACCTTTTTTACCATCGCAGATTCCAGCTGCTTCCCCCTTCCACTGCCTCCATCCCCCTCCTTTTATAACAAAATGAAAGTTGTATTTCAGTATAAACAAAGCAGCAGCAGGCCAGACAAGCAATATTACTATACTTTCTCTGCCCACTGCTTTCTGGCAAGGCAATTTTTTTTTTTTTTTTTACTTCACCCCAATACAAAGAGGTTGTATACCAACAGCCTGAACACAAACCAGGACATTTAATCATGTTTATTATGACAAACAACAACGTCAACAAACACCTGCAGCAAAATGTCACATAATGCTCAGCCTCAGGGAGCAGGTATGGTACGATTACTTGCTATTTCAATTTGTAGTACCATGTCCTTGCTGCATACACAGCATGCTTACACTTTTAGGGACACTGTGCTTCATTCATATCAGAAAGCCCCTAAAATGAGGTACGCAGGTGCAACATGCCAAATCTTCCAGTGCACTGCTTAGTAACCAAGTCAAGAAAACGCTCGGTACAGTTCAGACAGCCGTGTGCCTCTGTGGTTTCTCTATCTGGATCACACACATTTTACCAGAAGCCACAGTTCTTCCTAATTAGTCCTATTTGTGGTTTTTCTTCAGTCATCAACTGCAAGACGTTACCTTTTCTCACCTTAGAGAAGGAAGAGGTTAGTTAATTAGCAAGCTAAAAAGCCCTGGGCTTCACTTTGTCTAAATATTGTTCTTACATAACACAGTATTTGCTTTCTGGAAAAACCTGCACTAATAGGATGCTCCCAGACAAAAGGCAGCAATATCCTCACGGCTACGGGGAGGGGGAATCCCATGAGACAGCAAAGAGCGTCTACTCATACTCTGCTCACAACCAGCAGTGCCTACCACAAACCCCAGCTTAAAGAAATACTGGGGGAGGGGGCTCAGTGCAGTGTGAACAGGAGGTCACACCCGTGGTAATCTATCCACAAGGGCAGAGAAGCAGAGAACACCCGTTGTCCTTCACAAAAGGGATTCCTTTCAAGAGCAGCCCTCCAGGGGATGTCACAGTGCTCTTGTGCTGCTTTTTTGTCTGCTCTTCCAGGCTGTAGTTTTCTTGCTGCAGCATTTCCTGTATGATAAAACCCAAACTCAAGGCAAGAAGGTTTATAAAAAAACAGTGAATAGCAGCCAGATGCCATTTATGTTCACATACTACAAAAGTGTCTTAAAAATACTGCCTTCAGTAAAAAATATAAACAGATATTTTTCTCCCTTATTTCTGTTAAAAACCTCAGGAAATTACAAGTTCTGTTTCCAATGAGAGATGGAAAAACACTTAAGCATCTACATCCTTTAAGAAAGATGCCATCAATGTTCTGGTGTATATATTTAATATGGTTTAACTTTTAAAATGAGCCTTCAAAAAAATTAAACCTTCAAAACTGAGCTTACAATGAAAAATAAATACAGGCTCATCTCCATGTCATACAGGTTCAGCTTTTCCCTCCCCTAGGCAGAGTGAGAAATCACATTTACTTAAGAGAAGAGACAGCCACCAGGAAACCACCTTTCTGACCATGAAGTAACTTCTCCACGTGAATTGCTTCCTGGCTTTGGTCACAGCCTGCTGCTGCGCACGTACAAAACGTGTCTCTGAGTCTAAAAAACGGCTGCTCTGAGCCACGATCAAGGTGCTTAAAGGACTTTTGACTTGGAGATTCATTTGCTCATGTAAATCCTTCAGCATAGCATCACCATGGCAAAACATCCATGAACAGAAAGACCAGTGCAGGTTTTGCACAGTGACCCCTTCTCTGCGGTATGCTCCCAGCAAAGAGCTCACGACGCATTCTGAAACACTAAAAATTCCATTTGCATCTTCATTAGTAATTTGTGCCCCCAGAGAGTCCACCTCCGCTAACTCTGGGCTGTCACAGCACCTAGAGATTGTCTGGTCAGCTTGCAACGATTAGTCCTGGGCTCTTCTCTACGAAGTTCTGATACAAATGCTCTGGACAGTATTTCCAGTTCTTTTACGAAATTCTGTAACAAACATAAACAAACCAGAGAACCCTTATTAACAAAAGTCAGCGAAGAGGCTTACCTAATTTTTCTAGTAAAGAACTTTACCAGGTTAAACATGTTGACGGCTTTCCAGCGCAGAAACCTAGACAAGCTACAACATTGTTTGTAAAGATGAATGCTCGTGGGTCTACATGTTCGGACTCTCCTCTAAACCCCACAATCTCCTCAGAGGAGATCAATGCCAGTTTGAATGGTTAAACATCTCCAGTATGCAAGTGCTCACCAGCCTTGAAACGCTCTCCTTTTTTAGCAAGGGTGCTGGGTGGTCTCCTGCATTTGGACTCTGGCTAGAATAGTCCCACTCCTCTCCCATTCTGGTGGTAGGAGGCAAAGAGGTTTAAATGCAAATCTGGTCGATGAAGACCCAGCCCGACACGTCATTTTCAGCTGGAGCACGGCGAACACACTCAGGCTAGAACTGAGAGCTGGCAGCTGAGCCAGCTGGTCTCCAAACTTTGTTTACAATTTTCTTGGAAATGTTTGCCCTGCATGGCAATGCTGGGATCCACACAGGTACAGCTTTCAGCTGAACACCTGTAACAAGCCTGCTGGAAGCCACTGCTTCTGCGGCATTCAGCAGGAACTATAGATAGGAAGGTTACGGGTTTCATGCAGGTGAAATAAAACTACAAGGATGGACTGTTTATGTAGCTATACTTCTTATTTCACTTCTTGTTCTCCACATCTAATTACTTACTGAAGACCAAGGGAGCTCTCTAAGGCCATGCAAGCAACTCTCTATTTCATTAGTTCTCATTAGGTCATGTTCTACAAGTCCATGAAGCATGAAAAGGAACAAATCCCACTGCAGAAGAGAAAAAAAAAATAAATCAACAACTCAAAAAAAAAATGGATTTTGTGATCGCTTCTTTAGACCTACATACAATTCATGTTTTTCTTCTTGGATCAGAATGTGTAAAAAAGGAGCAAAAGGAGAAAGCACATTAATAATCTGGGTGTGGCAATGAAGGACACCAAAGAGCAACATCCAAAATGAGGGAACAAAACTCCTTCAGTTCCTACATTGTATCCTAAAGTCTCAAAATTTCTCATTCCCAGTTTCCAAACACACCAAGTATTTGATCCCTGTGTGTTCCAAGAAGAGCTTGAAAAACTATTTTCTTACCTTCTGAAATAAACTGGGTTTAGCCTGCAACTAAATTATTTTCAGCTTCATAGTTGAGGATCTTATAACACCAATACGCATGCAAAAATGAAAGCTGATAAAAGATACATGAATGCAACCAGCGTCACACGCATTCAGTCCTCGATCTCCCAGGCCAAATGGGCCATTTGGCCATTTGTTCCTAAATCAAACAGTCCCCCCAGACAGGTATCAAACACTAACAAGTAGTACGCAGCTGCCTTTTTCTCTGCCCCCGCAGAAACACCAGCTGACAGCAGACCCAAGTCCTGCCGGCCGCGTTCGCACAAGCAGCCCGTTAAGGCTGCAGGCAGGCAGAGCTCCGAGGGAACGGACCAGCGATAACTGGCAGCTCCACAGGTCGGATTAAGCTTTACCTCTCGCTGCTTAACTCCTGCAAGGTAACTGATGTTCTTCTCACTGAGCATCAGCTGCACAGGAACAGGTGTCCCGAAGTCCTCCTTCCAGACAGAAAGCAGCAGTTTTAGAAGGCCATAGGTGGGATTACTCTTTACATGAAGCCTCTCGGAGCTCTTCTCTGGGGACTTGGTCCTGAGACTCAGAGGAACACGACCTGAAACTAAGAAAAGGAAGAAAAGTGAACTTCTATAGCTGCGTTATTTTCCTTTTACAGTCATCATCTTGGTCCAACAGCACATTTTGCATAGCTGGTATCTAAACAATCACTGAAGTAAAAACACCTACTAGTGTAAACCAGTGAACCTAAGAGGGCTGTAGTTCAGAAACATGCAAGATTATAAGCTTTGAAACTATTCAAACAAGTGTTCCATAGTAAGAGATTTATACTACTCAGATAAAGAATACCATTTTGTTGGCATATAGCCCCAAGCCTTGAAAGATGACTTAATAAATACAAGTCAGCCTAATGTTTAATAAAAGAGGGCCTAGGTGTTACTTCAAAGGAGAGGAGAGTAACTCAGTAAGACAACATTTAAATCTATACACAGATTAAACAGTTGCTCAGTTTTGCCTATAGGCAGAGTTGCATAACTTCATACAAGTGAAAGTAAAACTGAACGGTGTTTAACTGCAGCTAAACATACACAGAGGGAACATACCAGATCCTCCTTGGTACAGTCTCATGGAGCGGGGCAGATTAACAATGCTACCCCCCAGAATGAAATTTCAGTATATTCAGATGTGAACTGCTTTCTGAAAGAATGAACCATGTATAAAACTTCTTAAGAAGGTTCTAAACTCAGGACATTAGAAGGTCGCCAAATGAAAACACACCTGCATCCAGATCACTAGCTCCCACTGAAAAAATTATTGTATTTAACACATTAGAGCAAGAGGGGGAAAAAAACCCCCCTGAAAACACTCACCAAACTGACACTATGCAGAAAACAAGTTACTTCCATTCTCTCCAAAAAGAGCCATAAAAATATAATTCAAGGGAACAGGCCCTTACTTTTAGGGGAAAAAAACACTCAGCTGCAACTTTTCTGAGGTGGAAATACTGGAAAACGTAACACACGTTTAAATGAAGGTATCAATAAATAACAATGGAGATGTGAACAAGAACACCGGACCTGAAGGACGGTTAGTCACAGTATAAGGCTGTTTAGCAGAAGGTGGAAGGGAATAAGACCAACCACTCAATCTGACAGAAAAAAAATCTGCAGACTCAGTGAGAGCAAAAGAATCAAACATCCACGAACTCGAAATACTGCAGTCTCTGACCCCAAGGACTTAAGAGAACTGTAATAACAGATTTCCGTCTTAAATAGCTTATCATGACTGACTTACCTAGCAAAGAAGCCAACTCAACCGTGCACTTTGCCAGCTGCTGTTCTGATGTGGGACACATAAACTGGAAAATACAAAAAAAAAGTTGTATCTTTGTCCCCATACTGCAGACTGGACAAAACAGGGCTTCACAAGGGATAAAAATATCAGAAAAGAGCAGGCAATTTACAGCAAGAAGCACAGAGCTGTAATCAGGAAACCATTAAAGACTGAAAGACAAGAAAAGATCATACATGAAAAGGGGACCCACAAAGGCTAACTTGAAATAACAAGCAGATCTACAGTATAAAAAAACAAAAAACAAAAAACAGTTCAACTTCATCACATTTGAACTCCAACAAAAAACACTCAACTGAACTCAACTGTGAGGCAAGGGAAGCTAACAAGTTTACAGGTATGGAGAGAGCTCAAAGCAGTCCAAAGGGAGTTTTGTTGCTTTTTTACTTCTTCTACCTTTCTGCATCGAAGTGTCTGACTCAGTCTTCCTAGCAAGCACTCCAGCCAGGCGTAGTCAATCACTTCACCCTCATCCCGTGGGCCCACAGCAACACAGAGCACATCCTTGATAAAAAAAGACAGCAGTAATTCACCTATTAGTAACCTGCACTTCCACAAACAGATTGGACCCTTGATAAAGCAGTTCAGACAGTCCTCAGGTCCTCATTAAAAAAAAATAAAGTAGCAAAATTAAGCTTGTATCCTACTCACTTCAAAAGACAGATTAAAGCTGATTTTTTCACAACCTCACCTAGGTCTGATTTTTCTACCATAGTTCTCGCTAATGTTATGAAGTCAAAGTCAACGTCAACCAGGGCAACCAGTTCATCCTTCCTAAAAGAAACTAGCTCCCAAAGCTCTTGGTAGATGTGGTATCACAGCAAGCGAGCCCAGGGTAGAAGTGCTACAGAAATGCGGAGTCCTCTTACACTGTCAAGGTAGCTTCAGTGTCAACACAAAGCTGAGTATGAAGAGCGCTAACAGGGTTACGGTGTGAAAACTGGCTTAGACAATTTTCATGTGGTAGTGCTTTCCATCACCAGCAACTTACCATCCAGTATCAGAAATCCAGGATGGAAAACAAAAGAAAAAAAATTTAGAAGCTGTATCTCAAGATATTGGATCTTCAAAAAGCAACAGTTTATTAAAAAGGCCCTTGGTTTCCTCACTTTACCTCCTCTTTATTTTAGCTCAAGCAAGAAAGCATTAAAGGATGTGTAGTCATTCTTATACAGATGCTGGGAATGGCAGTGAGATCCAGTATCATTGCTCAAACAGACAAGAAACAGAAAAAAAAAAAAAGGCAGAACATGTAATGGTAAAAAAGTGAGGTTTTTACAGTTCTTTTCCTCACGGGTTACTCATGCAGGTTATATAACTGCATGATTTTTTTAAAAAGCATAGCCCTTTTAAAAGCCTGGGAGAAAAGACTAAAATGTAATTTGAACCAGCTCGAGTAGAAAATTGTTTAGACCTAAGGCTGAAATTAAGCCTATACCATCATCACCTTTTTAAGATACTCTGGTTCTCCCTTACTGTAGCTGAACAAAGGTGCAGATGCAGACTGGCAAAAGTCTTTCAACAGATTTGTACAGATCCATCTGACACTTAATTCAATGTAGAATTCCTACCATGTAAGATGGGACAGTTTACCAAGTTCTACAGAACTGACAGGACCAACAGAAACTACTCTGAACTCCTGAGAGGCCAGGAGACTCTCCATAAAAAGAGTAGGTCTACAAAAAAGTAACCATTTCAATATGCTGACTCTTCAGCATACAGCTGTATGTAACACTCCCCACACTAGGGTTTCTATGCTACTCACGTCAAACAGGCCGCTGCCATGCTACCAAAAATCCTGTGTTTGAGACAGTACTCCTGACCAGGGAACTCTGATCTACACAGACAGCAAACAGAGGGATGAAAAAAACATGAGACCTTTTCATCGTGCTTCCTGAACACTCACAGCCAGATCCTTAGAACCAGAATACCCCTTTTTAAAAAAACCAAAAACCAACCAACCCAACAAAAAAACCCCAACCACAACAACAAACAAAAATCACCAATGTGAAAAATAAAAAGGGAGTTTGGGCAAGCCAGGAAGCGAACCCTGCGTACCTTAATCTCATTGATGATTTGGGAGGGAAACTGGGCACAGTGCTGACAGCCTGGAGGGCAGTCCCTTCTCGGCTCCAGAGCATCCTCACCAGGCAAGGGAAATCCTGGGACCCTGAGCATCCTGTTGAAGGTTGCCTTCACTTCTCTTTTGATGAGTGCTATAAAGAACAGGGAACAAATCCAGACTACTTCAGCTTTTCTCTTCAGCGAGGCAGACAACTGTCTCCAAACGCTACCCATCTTAGCCTCTCATTCTGAGGGCCACGGCAAATGAGGAAACGAGAGTTTACATCTTCAACCCCCCCCCCAGCTCCTGTTATATTTAATGGGCAGGGGCACAGGCACAGGTGGAGCGTGTTAACCCACAGCTCTAAAAGGCAGCCACTCGTTACCATCAGGTACCACTGGCAACCCATCTCATTTTTTATGAAAATATTTCAGCAGGTTTAATGAACACAGTAACTAAGCCAGGAAGCAATGCCAAAGCAGAAAGCTGAATCAGCGTGATCATACCAGTTCAACCACTGTGCCCATGAAAACCACACTTTTCTACCAAAATAAGTTTTGACCAGCATCCAAAACACTAAACTCCTGCTGCCGCTGCAAATGGTGCTGGATATTCCTCCCTGGATTCTTGGCACAACCTCCTGAAACAACATGTTTTCAGAGATTCTGAGGAGCTGCCAGAGCACTATTACAGAGTGAAAGGACCACAATTGCCTTCAGCCTGCTGAACACACACCCAGTCCAAGAGGAGTTTGTTTTATAAAACACTTCAGAAAGACCTTGTACATGTGGACCAGAAGGTGGCTTGAAAGAGCAGCCATCTGTATCATTCATTTGAAGTACTAAGACAACTTCAGCCTGGATGACATTTTAGAAGAAGCTTTCCACAGCATTCATTCTCACCATCCTACGAGCCTCCGTAACTAAAAATCACTTACACGGGCCAAGCCTGAAAAGTCCCTGAAGAAGGTTCCTGGAGCTAGAAATCATTCCTCTTATTTCTAAACAAGGAGGGACAGAACAACTGCATACTTCCCACTAAAAGAAAAATGAGTAGGGCCGAGTACTTTATACCACTGGAATAAATTCTACCCCTTGATCTCAGAAGAAGAGTACAATACACAGGTCAGAAGCCCCCGTTCAGAGCAAGGAGACTCACCTGCAATGTTGGCAGAAAGCCAGCCACAGGCTTTCTCAGTAGCCAGTTCCACTGCAATGTCTTCTGCACTACTTAAAACCTTACAGGAAGGATAACAAGTGATAGAAGATTACTACCAGCCACAGCACCAGAGTCAGTGAGAAGTCAGAAGGAGGTCTACAGGGGATAAAGCTTAAAATCTGACATGCAACATTTAAATAGAGGACCACCACCTCTGTGGGAACTGCTAGTCTGAGCAATAGGACTGACCCATTTTGATTTCTCAAACCTCATCAACCCCATACAGACCCTATCAACTCTTGAGGCAGCTGATGCTAAAACAATGAGATATCCTCACAAGATGAAGGCAATTTATATGCCATTCTAGTCTCAACAGTTAGCTGTTGGCTAGGGTCCCCAGAATACCCAAGGCAGCCTGGCAGAGGTGACTCTCCTTAGCTATTAGTCCTCACGTGAGGGCATCAATAGATTCCAACATCCTAAGCCATTAATGGATAAGTGAAGCAGCAATGGAAAAATGGTAATGGGTCCAGACTGAAAGTCAAGGCCTTTAGTTAGTAAGTTTTAATGGAAATACATACTGCTGCAGATGTCTCTTCTGGCAATAACACCCTTACTGCCTCAGGACCCTTCTTTTTGCAAAATCTGCAAGAAAGGAAAGAAAACGTGCCGCAGCATTAGTCAAAGTTCTTGGACAACACTCAGAGGTTACCGTAGCAACTTTCACATGTTCTCTCACAGTCAAAACCAGTTGGAAGACTGCAGTGAAATAATTCAGACCAAAAGAACCAGACAAAGAAAGAGCGATTACAAGCCACCAAGCTGCAATACTCAGTTTTCCAAACAGGGGAAATAAAATAGCTGCAGTGGATGTCCGCTTGGAGCTGGATGCAGAGGGACACACAGCACCTTTATTCCTTCCTACAAATACGATTAACTGGCTGGAGGCACAGCAGACAGTCACCCTAAGAAGAGCAGAGGTCAGGGATTATAACCACCAGAACCTGAGCATGACAGGCCAAGCCAAATTAGGCTTATAGATTCCTCAATAAGACCAGAAGGGAAGGCAGAAGTTTAAATAACTTTTCCTCCTTACTCTCTGCCTTTGATGAGTGCCTGGGCCCCTTCCTCATACAGATGAGCGCACACCTCTTCAAGCAGTTTGTCATGATTAGCATCCTCCTTCACTTTATCTTGCAACATGACTTCAGCCCTTTGAACCAACTCTGCTACCAGTGTTGCCCTGTAAAAAGACAAGAACAATCAGAGAGACTGAAATCAATGCAAGAAACAGTGCACACTGACTGTAACCAGCTGTCCTCCCTGATTTAGGGGGATAGCCATCTCAAATGCAATAAAACTCTGCTAAAAAAACCAGTTAATCACGCTGCGTTCAGTACTGTACCATCTCCTTGCTCTTTTTGTAAGGAAGAAAGCAGCAATGAAGATATAAAAATATTACTAAGACTCAAGAGTCAAAAGCCTTTAGGTTTTAATAGAAACATATATGGTTACAGGTATTTTTTCTGGCAACAATACCCTTATACTCTTAAGCCATGGACAGTGGTCAGAAGTTCAAAACTGTCCACAGCAGCCCACTACCACCAACATTCCTGTAGGCTGGTATCATTTTACTGTCTTCAACACACTGGACAACAGGACAGTGCAAACTCTTCAGCAAGCTCAGGAGTGACATGCTGGAGGGCAGGGCTGCCACTCAGGACTGTGACAAGGCGGAGAAAAGGGCTGACAGTGGGGTGGTGACTGTGCACCTGTACAGGCTGGGGTCTACTGGCTAGGGAGCAGCTCTGCAGAAAAGGATCTGGGGTTCCCAGTAGACAAGCTAAATAAGTTAGCACTGTCCAAAGAAGGCCAGCTTTATACAGGGCTGACATTAGCAACAGGACAGCCAGCAAGTCAAGGGAAGTTACTGCTTCCCATGGTGCTGTGAGGCTGCATCTGGAGTACCCTGTCCAGCTTTGGGACCCCAGTACAAGAAAGCCATCGATAATTTGAGTGACTGCAGGAGAAAAGAAAAAAAAACATCGAGATAGCTGGGATGCTGGAGCACAAGACTTGAAAGGAGACTGGGGGAGCCAGTTTCATTTAGCCTGGAGAAGAGAAGGTAAAGGGAGAAGAAAGAACAAGACTCTTCCAGGAAGTATGCAGCTAAAGGTTGACAGGCAATACACACAAGCTGAAACAAGGGAAATTCTGGTAGGATATAAGGAAACATTTTTGACAAAGTCTGGGGAAATTAAGCATTGGAACATGGCCCTAAGAAGGTGCTGAATCCCCATCCTTAGAGACTTCCACAACTCAGCTGGGAAAGGTGCCAAGTAACCTGATCTAACTTGAAAACCGGCCCTGCTTTCAGCAGGAGTTTGGACCAGATGACCTCCAAAGGCCCCTTCTGACCTGAGATTTTCCTATCACTAGCAAGAATGTTCTGAAAGGGATATAAAGTCTCAAAATGCTGCACTATGTTCACATTCCAGGTGTCCCACAGTCATATAAGCCTCCTCTCTGCATCCCTTCACAAATTCCCCTCTACGATGGCAATCAGATGTTACTGGACCCCACTGTCTTAGCCTTTTATAGCATTGGTGTTCTGCTATACAGCATACTTCGAAGGAAAATTTTCTTTCCCCCATACAAAGTTTTAAAGGATCAACATTTTGTCTCATTAGTGTAAAGTTACTTCTTCAGTCACAGAATAGATCACGAGCACTTACTTGATATGCTTGACACAATTGGATCCCACCCTCTCTGCCACAAATTCAACTGTTCTCCGTAGGGAGGGAGGCTGGTTGTGGAAGAAAGCTTGTTCCAGCTCTACCTGTTCAAGAGAAAAATGATTGATTAGAGCATTCCACTCAGATCCTCCTCTCCTCAGCACAGGGGTGGACAGAGCTACTGTCTGGAATTGTGCTAAAAGGCATGCAATTTGCCTACACTAGAATTTTCTGCTACTGTAGCATTCAGCACCCCTGTAAACTATTTGCTCCCTATTTCCTTCTAATCATTTAACCCAAAGCTCATTATCAGGGCTTACGAAGCTACAAAAGCAAAAGCCCAGTAAAGGGAAGAACGGGAGAGTTCTGACAGCACCTACTAATAATGGGTCACCACACAGGATTTGTTTTTAAAAAGAATCCTCTCTTTTAATTACAGGCTGGTAATCCTGTAAGCTCCTACACAGTTCATTCTTTTGGTGGAAAGCATGGCTCTAATCTAACCAAAACAAGAGTATGAGAAACACACCAACTTTTAGGCTATTTGTTCCAATTGCAAGAACATTTACTGAAGTTACCTGGATTTCAACAACCACACAGTATCCCAGCCACATTACTATAACAGAAGAATGAGAAGTAAGGATACCTGACTGTTTAACACAACATTTGCTGCTGCCCATTCTTTTCTTTCCCTGGCATTAGGATACCACTGTGTACCCTACCCTCACACAATTTCTCCTGCCTTGCTTCCCCTTGTGACTCCTTTATTTCAATACCTGCAGTTTCCGCTGTGTGACAGATGCCTTGGGTGCCAAGGACTCTGCTGCTGTGGGAGTGATTTTCCTCATAAAGCCACCATTTTTTGCTCCACTGCCAGCCACAAAAGAGGCAAGTAGTTTCCGCAGCTCACCTGTACAGGAAAAAGACACAAAAGCAGTCATCATCCCCATAAGCAAGGAAACAAATCAAAACTCAAGAGCCTTTCGCATTGCCAGTCCTGGTTCCAGAGCAGATTCTCTCAGCTTCTGTAACAGGTGAAGTTCCAGAAGAGCAGAGGGGCATCCCACCCATTTAACCAGCAGGGCACAGCAAGGCAGGCAAGGCTCTGATGATAAATGACGAAGCTTCCAAAAAGCTCCCTGGTACATAGGACTTGTTCAAAAGGATCAGGGAGCGGTGATTTCTACGCATCCCTTTTTAGCATGCCAAGCGGGAACTGTAAAGTCTACAAGGACTACAAGGCAAGCAGCTACATAAAATTCCAAAAGGGTCAGGAGAAAATACCTGGGGAAAAGCCTGAAGACATGTTTGACCCCTAGAAGCTTCATGATACAGGTTTAACGTGACAGTTTTTCTTAGCAGCTAAATCCCAAGAAGCAGAGCACCATCCCAGCATCTGGGTGGGACTGTTGTCTAGAGAGGGATTTCACCAATGGCAGTCAGATCCCAGGAAAAAGATACCTCAAACATCAACTTGATAAAGCACCAAGGCACAAAAGGATTCTTCCCCTCTGCCTAGCAGCAGAAATACGCTCAAGGATCAAGGCATTCCTCACAGTACAAACATCTTTCCCTACACCCTGGGATGGAAAAGTTATACACTTACTCCTTATAATGTTTCCTTCCAGTTTGTGAAGGATGAGTTCCCCTGTCCCTCTGCATTCAAGCTCTGTAGATCAGCTATCCTGACTGTGTAGCCTCCCTCCCACAATTTCAACAGATATTATTCACAGCTGCATGAGCTTCTGCAATACAGCTTTTTACCAAGGTTGACTCAAACACAACTGAGACCTGAAGTTGTGAGGAGGGGCAAGAAAGATGATCTGAGGACTCACAATGCCAAAGGAGAAATATAAATAAAAATAAAAAGCGTAAGTGAATACAGATAGATACTAATATATTTTATTTATATAGCAAATAAAATACTCACCAAGATAGGGACAGCAGGTATAAAGTAACTGCTGATCCACCAAGGGTACAGAGTCCTGGTGAGAAAAGGAAGGAAATGCTGAAAGGACACAGCAGGAAAGGATCAGTCTTCAGCAAGTCAGATATCCCACGTGCATAGTCACAGGCAGGTTTCAGAACTGTCTTTCCATGAAAACAATAAAAGATAAATGGATTCCAAATCCACAGTAAAATTATGAACGCTGCAGCCCAAGTATTCAGTCCAAGCCACAACTGAGCTGCTCTACATTTAGTCAAAGCCCAGCTGAAAACTGATGATTACAGAAGGCAACAAGGACCGTTGGCAACAGCTGCTACTTGTAAAAGAGAAACCTGTCCATGGAGAAGAATAAATGAGACACATCTGCTACGTGTTACACCTCCGCAAGTGTCTTCACCGAGTCTCACTGGAACACCACACTGCAGAGTAATGTCACCCCAGTATTACACAGCACAGCCAGAGGTATGGGAGGAAAAGCAACGTCAGATCCCATCCATGCAGGCAGCGTACACTGCACTCATTTGGTGGGGAAAAAAAAGTAAGAAGAAAACCAGTTGATCTCTGCGTATTATCTGTGACACTGAAGAGAGAGTGCAAAACAGAACTTTCTAGTTAGAACAAGATACACCTGTATCTTAGCAAACACACTGCTCATTTTTTAAGGAATACCATGTATTCTTTTGCATGTCTGGGACTTACCAGAAACTTCACACGTGCCATAAACTCACCTCCTTTTCTGCTGGTTCATACTATTTTCAGTTCAGTTACCCTTTATCGTGCAACTGGAAAACAGATAACTCCAAAGACAGCACTCTTATAGTCCCATCTTACTATTTCTGTTGAGTTCACCGTTACTATGGCTTATTTCTGGGAAGCTACAGTGCTATCAGCTCACCTTGTACTGCAATAACCAGTGAGTAGGAAAACAGCATCTGACCCTCCAGCGTAACTTGGCACACCTATTCTGCAAGCCATTGCAGCAGGTGAGATGGCTCCTGCTGGACAAAAGCCCCAGAGCTGTAACACACACAGTTTACAATCCAGGGCACAATGCAATTAAGGCACCTGGACAAACTGGGGCATCACATCTATTGGATTACACATGCTCAATGCAGCTGCACTGAAGCCAAGTTCTTGATAAAACTCCTGAGGCCATGGTTGATCTACCCTTACCCACAGATTCAGAGGACTTGCTACTGCACTAACTCACCAAAGCCTCAGCAGATGTCACAGTATCCATTATCAATCCCTCCTGCCTGACATCAGTGGTAAAGAACAACTCTTCAGGGACTGACGGAACCTGAAACAGAAACCCCAGCAGTTACAACCCAAACCATCAGTCAGTAACTGACACCATTTCTGATAAAAAGGACAGTAAAATCTCACCAACCTGCCACCCACACAAAACATAACTAGCACTAAGGGTCCTCTCTTCTGCCCTATGGAGAACCTTTCCATAGAATTAAAGATATAGTTTGACCACAATAACAGAAACTGCCTTCCTTACCCTCCCCAGACAGCACCTTTCACCCTTCCAGCAGGTTCCTGCTAAGCAGTTACCTTGCTTCCAACTGGAGGCATGGAAGGATTTTAGAAGTTCATCACCTCCCATCCCTTTTTCAGACAAAAAATTCCCCAGGAATTCAATGCTGCCAGCTAGCACTCCATGTTTGTGACAAGAGCTTCCAGTTCTAACAGGAATGAGCTGTGAATTTGCTTACAAGATTCAGATTTCCAAGTACATAATATGTTTCAGCAGCAATTAGAATTCATATTGGAAAAAAAATGTTGCGTTACACATTTCCACTAAAGGAAAATAATTCTCCATTACAATACAGAGGATTCTTTGAAAGTCCACATGACTGTAAAAAGACCCCAACAAAACAACAAACTACTGTTTTGCACTGTTTTAGCTGATTTTAATACTGTTTTCTACTGAGTTCTGTGCCCAGGTTTTTCTTCAGGGAAGAGCTGTGTACACACAGGAGAGACTACCTGAAAAAGCCAACCCAGTACTGCAAGTATCAGCAGCTTGTTCAGGAAACTCATCTCCTTATCTTCAGAAAGGACCGTTAACCTGCCAGGAAGCAAAAGCAGCAACAGAAAGTGTTAGATTACAGTAGCTTCATTTTCATTAAGGAAAAAAAATCTGATACCGCTCACTTCCCAATTACACTGTTTGTCACCATGTGCACATGCCTTACTTGTATGCTTAAAGGAGTGGAGAGCAAGCTCTACTTTTATGGATGTATGCATCTGAATAACATGCTGTTTTAAGCTTACGCTGGAAAAGCCAGCGTTAACTAACTCTCTAGAATGTGCTTCAAGTTTTCCTCATGTATATAGGAAATAAAACTAGCGCATTACTTAGGCCCGGGAGATTTCGCAGGTTTAAGGTTCAAATTCAACATTTAAAATTCACAGCTGCATCTGCAGAATGAGTAAGTGGGGATCTAAAGAATTTTGTTTCCTTAATGAAAACTCACATATTTAAATCAAACAGTAATCTCTGAGTTTAGGATGTGCTCCTTTTGCAGCTTTATGCACACAAAAAAATGTACTTCTAATAGAATCTCAAACTAGGGCCAGCATGCATTCTCAAACGCCAGGCACCTCAACTAAATAAGCAAACGTTCACAGAAAAGTTCTTGATAAATATACTTTCCCAGGCTCTTACCTGTATACCTGCAGCAAGAGACAAAATACTTTCCTGTAGTAATCAAGTAAAGGAGCAATATGATCCACGAGGGAAAGGTACTCCACAATCCAAGGAATAGTGAGGATAGAACGTTGATCCCGAATAGATTGTCTCAGAAGCATTAATACATCCAGTGCAGGCAGGGTCTTTATGGACAACAGAAGTTAAAGCAGCAGCTTTGAAGTTACCTTTTGATACTTAGAAAAATGTTATCTACATCTTGACTTTTCTTTCTAGGATTTCACCTTTTATACAAGTAAGAGGTGACTTTCCGGCTAGTTAAAACATTTCTCTGCACATGTGTAGAAGTAAAAAACACATCATGATGACAACCTGAGGTCCCACGGGACTTTCAGAAGTAAGGCTGCATGCCTGGCTATGTACAAGTGGACTCAAGGTCTAAGCCCTGCCTCCTTGCATTCAGTATGACATACTGCTAGGAGACAGGTGCAAAACTAACAAAAACATTCCTGGTAGCGGGATTTTACACCATAAATACAAGCCTCCTTGGCACGGTCAGAGTTCTGGTATGACAGATTAGCAGAAATAACAGAAGACTCAGTACCTCACCATCAGTGCTTTCGCTCCCTCTTTTCTAGCTTACAGAAACTCTCCTTTCCTTTGTTCCCAATCCCAGCATGTGCAGCAGGGGCACAGAACAGTGTAACACCAGCCCAGGAACCACTGGCTTGCTTTGAAAGGGCGTAACTATTCATAATCCCCTGCTCGGATTAGAAAACCTGCCTGTCAAGCAAAAGGTCGTATTAGACTTCTTAGAAGAGTTTGGTTCCTTACTTTGTTTCTTAATGCTACTGCAGAGTCTTGCAAGTCTCTGGTTGGCTGCTCCACAGTGCGATATGGCAAGAAAACAAGAAACCCCAGGAACTTGGCGAGGAGTCGTAGGCTTAACAGGACCACGGTGAAACGCTTCTTTTCATCCTGAAATGGAGAAAAGCAAGCTGGGGCACTGCCACCCTAAACTGGTAAAGCAACTACCTACACTAAACTTCCAGTCCCTTCATGTAAAAGGACCACATAGCTTCATCACTTCTTTTAATAAAGCTAAATTTCCAAACTAGATATTAATCATTTTAAATTCCTTCTGCCTCCACTGCTTCACTTACAGTGAGAAGAAATTAATTCAAGAGCTTTCCAAAACAAGCAGCTATTCAATCATATCTTCATATTAACAACTTTGGAGTCAACGAGAAGGCAGAAAACTGATCTCCTCTCGTCTCCTTTATACCACTACTGCTCTGCAAGTTTACATGAGCCTTTGGCTACTACTTTCCTAACAGACTATGAGCTGTGACACCTCTGATAGGTATAGATGAGTGCAGAAACGTACGAACGGGTATGAACAGGGATGACTACGAATTCATTCTAATTAAAATCTTTCTACATGAAAAATAACAAGGAGCTATTGCAACTAAGTCCAACAACTGGACTCAACTATTTAATTGATCTAACACAGGGTACTAACTACCTAAGAAGAGGCTCTCACTTTTCAAACTATTGTGCATTATCCTCTTCCGACAGTTCTATGAAGCATCCCAAAAACCACAAGTAAATGATA
The DNA here is from genome assembly GCF_023638135.1 of Falco biarmicus. Lineage (NCBI taxonomy): Eukaryota > Metazoa > Chordata > Aves > Falconiformes > Falconidae > Falco > Falco biarmicus. Next base: position 23,788,612 of record NC_079294.1, on the reverse strand, counting down.
AAACCAAATGAAGAAGCTCTTGTCCTGCAAATACAGCAGTGGAAGCTCTAGGCAACTCACAATCAAGCCAGTAATTCTCTGGGTACTGGAAAAGCTCAGGGAAATTCCTGCCAGATGTGTTTGCAAAAAAACAAGCTTACTTGTTCATCCATATCTGCTTCTCCATCACTGTGTTCATGCTCCACCAGAGTAAGGCCATTCAGTTCAAGTATCTTCAGGCACAGACTGTCCATCAGGTGCTGATTGAACTGGTAACTTCAGCAAAAGATGTTGAGTCAGACTGGGCTGAAAACAGCAGTAAAACCTCAACTAACACAATGCAAAATTCCAAGCTTGTCTCATGAGTTGCATCAAGCATCAGCAGACAGGCTGACAGACAAGAAAGCAAAGGACAAGACTAGTACTGGCCAACCCCTTTCTTTTCCACTCTTATTTTATACTTGTTTTTGAAAAAACACTATTTAGCAAGTCCCAGCATAAGGATAATAATATGGGTCTGTCAAACGAGGAAGCTGTAAAATAACTGAAGAGTCAAATCTCCCATAGATCACAACTCCTCCATGCTGTGGATTGTGTAAAACTCATTAAACAAAACCATGAACCTGGCTCCATCCTGTAACTCCTTAGCTTCGTGCACTACCACACAAGAAAAACTTGGCCAGTCCGGTGCCCCTGCTAGGCAGCACTGCAAGCCTCGGCACTGGGAAATGCTGATGGCCTGTGACAAGATATTATGGTTTTATAGAAGGAAAATTATTACCATATAGTCTAGCCTAACGTAGCACACATACACATTCCATGCCCCAGACAGAACCTGCCTGCTTATTGACACGTTCACCACGCATGCTGGCCAAGAACACGAAGCGTAGTAATTTTTTTATACGCTCTGCCCAGGTTACACCACACCTCAAGCTCTCTGGACAACTCCCCGCCACAAGAGCAACATGCTGGTATTTCCCACTCACTCACACATTTCATGAAGGAAACAGCAACCACGAGCAGCTAACCTTCCTGCGCTGAGGATGAAGTCCCTGAAGAACTGCTGGCACCCTGGGAACGAAGGGGGTGGACAAGGACCTCTGATGCTCTGAGGAACAACAAATCTTTCCTGCAGCCTCTTCAGACGGCTCAGATTATCAGAACCCAGCATATTAAGGACATCCTGGTCTGGGGCGTCTCCCCAGCTTGCGCCACCACCAACAGGACCTTTACACATCTTCAGGAGATAGAAAGAGTAGTGAGGCAGAAAATCTGTAATAAGGCATCATTTCACTTCATCTCTCATGCCACGTATTCTCCCTTCCTCACAAGCGTTTGTTTTCAGAGTAATCCAAGCATGGCCTTTTCAGGCAGCCCACATACAGAAGGTCTCTTTTCATGCCAAAACATGCTACCCACCTTGGCCATGAACAGCTTAGAGATCTTGAGAGATGTAATTCTGATCTATACGTTCAACTCAGGCACATCTAGCAGGCTACATGTGGATGCGTGAAGAGAACACCTATCACTTGCATAGTCTTAACGAACTAATTAGTAGGATCTTTAGCCCAGTCTCCAAGAACTGTGATACTGCAATATGCATTCCCAGACCAGGTCTTCCTGGAGTTTCCACAGAGCTAAATAAAATTAAAAAATTAACGCACCCATCCCTCAAACTCATAGATGCTACTCAATACTCGAAGAATCACACAGTTGCAAAACTGTTTAGGCTGGAAGGGACATCTGGGATTATCTCCAACCCTCTTGCTCACTCACGGTCAGCTACAGCAGGTTGTCCAGGACTATGTTCAAGTGGGTTTTGAATGTCTCCAGACTGGGATTTCACAACCCCTCTGGGCAACCTGTTTTAATGTTTTACCGCTTCTGCAGTAGAGAAGAGTCCTCCTGTGTTCAGGTGGCATTTCCTGTTTCTCAGTTTGCGTCTATCACCTCATGTCCTGTCAGTGACCACTACTGAAAAGAATTTGGCTCCCTCTTCTTCATTCCTTCCCATCAGGTATTTGTGTATAGTGCTAAGGTAACCTGGAGCCTTCTCTTCTTCAGGCTGAACAGTCCCAGCTCTCTCGGTTTCTCCTCACACGAAAAAATGCTCTAGTACCTTAAACATTTATGTGGCGCCGTGCTGGACTTGCTCTAGTTAGTCTGTATCTTTCTTGTACCTGCGAGCCCTGAACTGGACACAGTACTCCAGTTGTAACATAACCAACCCCTCCCTTCTTCCTGGGCTTAATTCCTGATTTCTCTGCCTCCTCCCCGAAAGTGGCACAGGGGAATGGGGGTTACAGTCAGTTCATCATGTTGTTTCTGCCACTTCTTCCTCCTCACACTCTTCCCTAGCTGCAGTGTAGGGTCCCTCCCATGGGAGACAGTTCTCCGTTAACTTCTCCAGTGTGAGTCTGTCCTACAGGTTACAATTATCCACACACTGCTCCAGCGTGGGTGGGTGCCTTCCACAGGGTGCAGCCCTTCAGGAACAGACTGCCCTAGCATGGGTCCCCCATGCGTCCACAAGTCCTGCTGGAAAACCTGCTTCAGTGCAGGCTTCCCACAGGTCACAGCCTCCTTCAGGCATCCACCTGCTCCAGTGTGGGGTCCTCCACAGGCTGCAGGTGGAGATCTGCTCCACCGTTACCCTCCACGGGCTAAGGGGGACAGCCTGCATCACCACGGTCTTCACCATGGGCTGCAAAGGAATCTCTGCTCTGGCGCCTGGAGCACCTCCTCCCCCTCCTTCTTCACTGACCTTGGTGTCTGCAGAGTTGCTGCTTTCACATCATCTCACTCCTCTCTCTCACTGGTGCAGATTTTTTTTTTCCCTTTCTTAATATGTTATCACAGAGACACTACCACCTTTGCTAACAGGCTCAGCCTTGGCCAGTGCCTGGTCCATCTTGGAGCCGGCTGGCATTGGTTTCATTGGACATGGGGGAAGCTTCTGGCATCTTCTCACAGAAGACACCCCTGTAGCACACACCCCCTACAAAAACATTGCCATGCAAACCCACTCACTACAAGTACCTAAGACTAATGTCGTCCTGTTGATGCAACAAAGTCCATCTCTAATCTCTTTCCCACAATCTCCCTGAACATACACATCAGACCAAAAGGAGCCCACAAATAAGCCAGCCATTTATAGAGAATACAGTGAATATCTACACTCCAATCAGAAGCATCTTTTCTTTCTTCATTTCTCAGTCACAGCGAAGTCAGATGATGCTTAAAACTGGCCAACCCCCCCCCCCCCCCGTAAACTACAACAGCAATACTGTATCAAAAAGAGGCTGCTGCAGTGTTACACAGAACAACTACAGACTCTGCAGGTAGTACACTTATGTTGCTAATGAACATAACTGGCAAGCCTCTGCATTTGATACATATCAAAATATATCCTTACAATTTCTAAAAACTGTAACTGTTCTAAAATTAGCAGGTCAAAGTAAATAACCACGAAGAATGAATTCTTACAGCTCATTATGTGCTCAGTGTGCCTTATCCCCAATTTACAGAGTTCATCAGTAATTTGCCACTGATTTCTGTTTCTGGAAGAGGAAGGAAATTCCCATCCTGAAAATCTGGCTCTTCCAAAAAAGTTTCAATAAGAAAATCTCGAAGAAACTTGCAAGACATGGTTTGTTTTCTCAGGCAAAGGAAGGTGCAAATCTGCTTTGATGTATATCTTCATTAAAAAAAAAAAAAAGAAAAAAAAAAAAAGAAGTCATTTACCTGGATAAGCTGTTTCTGAAAGAGCCTGGCAAAATGGCTGTGGTTGCAGGTTGCAGATAGGTGAGCCATCATGGCCCTGTGAAGGAAAACATCACAAAATGCTGACTGGATTTCTGTGGTACAAAAAAACCTATTCTAACCTCAAACTATATGAAAAGAAAAAAACAAATGCTTTTAAGAAAGCAATCTCCAAAGTCCATTGCAAAAAGCAATGTCTTTATAACTAGGTTTCCCAAGTGCTGAGCCCCATCTGCTGAACATGTAAGCAAAAGCTCTCCCCGAGCACCTGCAGTGCAAACACAGCTGTAGAGATAAAAAGATTCTCTCTCTTTTCTGCAATGATCATGTTATTTAGGAAGAAAATTTAACTCGTTCTGCTCCCATTCTCCCCTGCACAGAGCAGCAAGTTGAGAGTTCACACATACGCAAGTAAGAAAACAAAACCTGCAATGCTTCTGATGCCCTAAAAGAAGGAAATTTTCTTGGTTTTAATCTCAGCCTTGTTTTGCTCCTGTGGCGAATTCACCTACATACATGTAACTTGGAGTAGGCTGGTGGTTAAGACTACGACAGAAACTCAAAAGGCAACTACTTTCAAAACAGTAACAGCTTCTTTATATATATTCTATTTTGATAAAGCAATAAATGAATAAACCAGTCTGCTTTCCAAAGAAAGAGCCACAATCGTCTTGTTTTCAGAGCCAATACACTAAGAGTTTCTGAACAGGTAACATACTTCTCCAGACTTAAGAGTGGGGCATTGGAAACATGCACACACGTGTGTACAAGGACAGTGTTCAGACCACAACATACTGGTTGTGTCAGTGGCTCTTCCTGTGATTATGAACAGGGAAAGAGCTACACCAAGACTGATCAAATTAGGCCCTTGCCACTTATGGTTCGTTTCTTCAAGATAAAGAGTTGATACTTCCAAATACAGAAGCAAGTTTATATGGACAGCATCTTCCAAGAAGCACAGCTCCCTACAGATTAGTGCAGAAGACTTGGGGAGAACATGGAACTTAGGATGCTGAGGCTAGTACGCCGAGTCTAGTATGCTTTACCAGCAATCCAGCTACATTAAAGGGCTAGCTGAAGTTGCTTAATCATTCATTAAGACTCCTACCTGATCTTGTTGCCCAGCACTCCTTCGAAGTTCCAGCCAGTTTTTTCATGGTTATCCTCCCATTCACGCAGCAGTTCATAAAATATATCCCTGAGAATCAAGACATTGAATGGTATGAAGCTCTTCAAAATTTGAAGTAACAACAAATGAATATTCAATTGCTCCTAAGTTCCCCAGCAAGAACCTAATTCAGTTTAAGTCGAGCCTCTAAGCATTCAGATACCTTTGCAAAACTCATTAATGTTAGCGGTACTTCAGCGAGTTTCCATTTTCCATGTCTTTGACAGCAAGTGCTTAAGCTTGTTATGCCCAAGCTCTGACGGACTGACCAAAACACCCATTACCAGACATACTGAAGACTGAGAGGCAGGAAAGAATAAGCCACATGAAATAATACCTATGAGGAGAGAAAAAAGGACCAAGACAACTTGCCATTCTCCCCTCACCCTGTTGCTGCAAGCATGGAGGGAGGTGGCAGGAAGAATAAAAGCATACCAGATTTATATGCAGAAGCAATCCAGTAGGGTGACACACTGTACTGGCATTTACCAGAAGTCTCATTAACTCCTGAAGAATTAGGCTGTTCTTCTCTAAAGACATTAAGCATTTAGCTCCTGCAGTCAATATGGACAAAGACTTTTTTTTTCTTTTTTCTTTTTTTTTTTTTAATCAGAGTGAAAACTCAAGATTTTTCTACAGCATGTAGTATACACGAGACATTCTTAATATCCTTTGTTCACAATCATGGAAAGATTACACCCCCTGAGCCATACAGTAACAGTAGAAGAAGCTTACCTTTGTTTCTTAAATATGTGAAATGCTCTGTCACTGGGAAAGTTAGAGCGATTGTCAGTTTCCGGCTGGAAAGAAACAGACTGTACAGAGCATGGGAGCATGAGAGACACCTGTTAAAAATATAAAGGCAGCCATTAGACTAACATAAGACTCTAGTTTATCCAACAATATGAGATCTCGAAAAAACAGGGAAAAGACATGATGAGGAAACCAAGTACCACTAGTTGAGTTGTTCAGACACTAGCCATTTCCCAGTTGCTAACTGTAGTAAACACCAACAGTTTTACAACCTACATTACACTACAGAGGCAGAATCACTCAACATTATGAGTGGAAGCACCTTGTCTCTCTCTCAGAAATCTCTGCAGAACAGATTGCAACTAGTATTGATACAGCTTGGAAAGAATGATCTGCAAACAGCCAAAGCGTACCTTCCATACAGGGCTCCAGACAATGCAGTATAGTAGCTGGAAATTCCTGTATTATTCTTCTTCTATCTGAAAAGCCTATGCCTTCAAGTAACAAAAGACCCTTATTTACAGCTTTAACTAAAAAGCTCAGCTATTGAAATGCCCTAGTCTCAGAAAGTACACTACTTTCTTTGCCAAGAGTCATTTCCATTTTTAAAAGACAGATGAAACAAGATACAAAATACATTAAGGCATTCCTACCATTTAGCATTAGTTTCCTAACCCAGATCAGGAAATGAGTTTTCACAAGCTGCATGGTCTCCTCTGAAGCTTCGCTTGCCTAAAAGGAGTCTGTAGGTATGAAACAACTCCACTTCTTCCAAACTACACTCTTATATTGCATCTAACCAATCACTCTTCTGGGATCCATGTTCATTAAATGAGAATCTCAAACAAAATTTGACCCTGTTAAAGTCACTGGTTGAGGTCAGTGCCTGAAGCACAATGCAAGGCTAGCCAGCAGTGGCTTGCAGCTAACAATCACTGGACCTAGCAATTTACTCACCCACTGAGAAGAAAAAAAAAGTAGTTTCTAGACACTTGCCAAAGATGACACGACAAGTTACTTGAAGTAGAAGGAATGAGATTTAACATCAAAGTCATCACAGATAAAAGAGCAACACCACAAAGGTTTGAAGCAACGTCAGTTAAGGTCTGCCAATTCTTACCTTGGCTGTGCTGCTTTCATAAGCCTGCCTGAGCCTCTCATGCAAGGTGGGAGAAAAAGATGCAATCCGTTCATTTTCAGCCAATAGCTTCAGCATCCCCTTTTCTAAACGGGAAATAATTCTGCCAAGACAACATAGTTAAAACCCAGACAGACAGACATAAACAGCACATTATCAGACCTAAAGACATGCTTATGCTCATTTTTTATGAGGCTCCCAAGTAAAGACTTCTAAGCCCCAGGCACCCACTGTAAAATCCTACTGGCATCTGTAGGGCCATTTTTTATCGTTACAATCTCGTGACTCTCCCATTGTTGCACAATTACACTGAAGTTCAGTAGACAAACCAGTGCAAGAAAAACTCAAGATATCCAAATCCAGGTCAAGTTGTATGTTTTGAGGGGAAATTAACAACTCTGTGCCTGTAAGGTAAAAGCTCTCAAATCCAAGCACACTTGCTTAATCTCACACATCTGCAGACATAAGCAGAGGGGGAAAAAATACTCAACTCACTCATACTGATAATCCAAGACTTGAACAGCAAAATAAACACAATTGTGCACACTTCGGAAATGCTGTCTCCCTGGTGCATCTAAGGGAAAAAAAGAAACATGAGACAACAGCATCTATCACCATTTATAAACTAAAAGACCAACAACAATTAACTCTCAAGGAAAGTAGGAACTGCCATATCCAGAAATAGTCTTTCAGAGCAGTATCTAATTTACCCAAGTTTCCATTCCCTGCCACCTGAATAGACAAATCCTCCCGTCCCTATCCTTCCTGTACTAAAGGCAACTGAAGTGTTTAATGCTGTATGAAGAAAAGATTCCTACTCAGCCTTCTGGCCAACAGTAAGCAGATCAAGGATGAAAAGCAGACTGACTGCAACCAATCACCAGCTGCTGCTCCTGTAGCTGGAGACTTCGTGTTCCTAATCTTAGCCCCTAAGAATCAGTAAGTGGCAAAACAAAAGTCAATCAAGCTGGGGCATCTAGAGGTGGGCGTTGTCCCATCTTAAAGCCACTGTTTTGTTTTTTATATACCCATATCAAAGCACTAACTGCATCAAGCTAAGTGTGAATTTGCCAAAAAACAAACGCAGTGATTACACATCTGTATGGATAGATTCTGTGCACTTATAACCCAACCTTAAATTTAAGAAACACGTATCAGATCAACAGCACTTCTGAGTTGCAAGCACCAATGGAAGAGAGACTTTAGCATATGCATCCTTCTCTCTGAAAGTCAGTGTTCGCAAGTAGCTACAGCAAATCTCACACAACAGCAGAAAACTCAATTCAAACAAGATCTAGCAACTCCACGTTATCATATGGTAGAGGCACTCCCCATACATGCATGATTTTTGTCAGCATTTCAGTTAAGTCCCATTTTCATGGAATTTAAGGCTAACTGTCCATGCTAAAGGCAACTACTCTGTATCATATTATCATTCCTTGAAAGTAGCATTCTTTCCGCTCAGTACTAGTGCTTACCTTTACTTCTTTCATTGACCTCAAGGTCACTATCTTCATCTTCTGCAGTAGAAGTGCCTTTAGATGTCAACAGCTGCAGAACAAAAAAGAGCTCTAGAAAAATATTTGGTACCAGGTTTTCTGGAAGAGAGGAAATGAGATACTAAAGGTGGATATTCAGTATTGACCTGCTTTAATAAACAAAGGTAAAAGACAGATACCTGTTCTATGGCACAGTCAGCAAACAACTCCTCCCCCACCCCACCCGAGCCACAGTGTAAATCAATATGAGAATTACAGGAAAGATGTGTTAGGGAGAGGCCTGGTTTCAGACAGGGCCATACAACATCAGCCTACTACAGCTCAGAGTACTGCATCAGATTCACCTCCTTCCCTCAACTTTTACCTAGCACCCATTTTTTCTAATAACAGTGTTGGCTTAGTTTATTTTTCCAGATGTTATTTGTTTGTACACTGTAACTGTCCCACAACTTTCACTTCTCATCTACCTCCCCCTCACAACACACATGCAAGTTCAAAGCTCAAAGAAAGGTCAGTCTCACATCTTCTGGGCCTTCACCTGCTATACACGATGAATAGAGCTGTGCCAGACACTCCAACTGTTTCTTGCAGGAAACCTTAGTAGGATTTGCACAAGTCACCAGATGGCTTTCAGCAGGAAGGCTAGCACTGCGAGTGTAGCTAGGCTTAGTAGCAGTACCAGGATCAAGAGATATCCCTGCAGGAGAAGATGCCTGGTGCAGCAGTTTGCATCTGAAATTCAAGAGCAACAACATAATACATGACTGAAGATGAATACACAGCAGCCATGTGGCCAGAAGAGGTCTTTCTCTTGCAGTCTAGCATGAAGGTGTTCCTGCAATAACTAACCATTTAATTTACACTGTCTAAAGCTGCTTTTTATCATAATAGTATTTGAACTCGTCTTTCTCTTAATGAGGAAAGATCTTGGGGCTAACAATCAAAAAACTCAAAAAGAATGACATTCATATTCCAACTCTACTAAAATAGCGTGGCACTTTGACCAAATCGTTTAACTAACCTATGTTATTGCTTCTCATCTAAACCAGTATTTGTTAAGGACATGGAATCTGTTAGAGACCAGGTCCTAAAAAAAATTTTTACATGTACAATTTCTGACAGCTAGACACTTCAAGAAATCTACGAAAATAAGGTTCACATCCATACCTTCAGATGTATTTGTAAGGTAACAATGCCCTGAGAAGATCCAATATCACTAAGTTGAAAGGCAATGCAACAACTGATTAAATTCCATACTGGCAAGTTAAACAACAGAAGGAACAAACTACTTTAATTGCGGCATTCTAAATTAACAATGATCACTCAGTTAAATACACAGATATTGTAAAAAAATATACCTACAGAGGTCATTCAAGAATGCAGCAGCAGAGCGGCATATGTAAGACACATGAGAAGCAGGAAAAAAGCCAGTAACAGCAGTATCAAATGATTCTGAAAGACCCCAGTGGAACATTCACACTTGGAACATCACAGCACCTCTTACCACATTGTCTCAAATAGTAAAAATCTTTGAAAGTCACTTCAAAGGCTGTGGGGAAGACAGAAACCTTTTTAATTGCAGCAAAGAACTTTTTCTATTGGCCAATTTCTAGTGGAATGGCTGTGGTGAAGAATAAATTAGTCCCAAAATGGGAGTAGAAAGGTTATTTAATATCTCCCTTGCAATGAACATAAGCACCCAACTGACAGAACTCAAGAAAATTACATATCAAGCACTTTGTAAACCCACCAAGGTAAGACTTCAATAATGTAGTTAGATTCTGCTTCACCTCTGCCTCAGTGTTGTCATCTACCTCAGCATGAATTCCACCTCCTGCCCTTGCTCAGAGCAAGCTAGGTGCTGTGTTAGTTTTGCATCTCACTTCGCCACTGCTATTGAGGACACAACAGCAGCTCCCAGCTCTCAAGCATAATGGATCGGATGAGATCACCTCACAGGCAAGATCCAGCCCACATACTGCTATTTCGCTGAACTTAGCTTATACAGATTAGGGGGACATTTCTGGTAGAATTCAGACTGAAATATGCGCTTCATTGAAGTGCAGAGAAGCAGATTTGAATCCTGAGCAGTTCTGTTACAGCTGCAACACAAGCAGTGACTCATGAAACTCTACTGGGTCTGTTTCAGCCAGTTCTGGTCCTGCTGAAGTGAACTGCAAGGCTTAGCAGGAAAAGACTACCCACACGTCCTGAGGAGTTTCCCCAGAACAAAATCTACAAAGAACTGCAACAGTTCTGACAGCAATTATAAACAATAGTTTCTTTACTACTGTGCTTTACCTTTTTTCTGAAGTATCAGTCCTCACAGACTAACGTTACAGAGGATGAAAGTCACACAGTAACTGAACAGCAGACAAAATTAGAAGCTAGAATTCACCTAATCTCCCAAACGTCATTTTCAACAGATAACTGCAGCAGTAACTTTTAAAACAAAATCTCATGCTACCCATGTCCTGTTTTCTCTGACTGCAAGCCTGTGTTAGTCTGCCTACCTTGCAAAATCACTAACGCTTTCCCCACATGTGTGTCTTCCATCACAGACACAGTCTTTAAAGACAGCCTTATTATACCAACTCAAACCCACTTACTTCACCTGTGCAGTCTAAGGAAAGCTGCAGAGGGGACAGCCACATGGGCAAGCCCACGGAGAGGTAATCTTATGAAAGCAGTAAGGATTAACTGGACTTCTGAAAAAGTGAGGGTCATTGTCCTAGTCAGCACACCTCTAAAATGATAAACATGAGCTAGCTGCATTAATATCCTAGTCTGATATCAGAGTCACACTTGGTTTTAGGCAAATTACAGTTTAAGGTCACCAATACTCATTTTGGATATTCTTCTGATTGTTTCACTCTTGTATTGGTACCACCTTAAGACAAGAGAATTAAATATCAATACAAGCCTATTGCCACCCTGCTCAAACTGTACCGTTCTTTCTTCAGCATCTCCCTCTCCTCCTGAAGGCTGGTGCTTATCACAGATGTAAGGTTTCCTTCCTGGACAGCAGTAAAGGCCTCAAGGCTTGACCCAGATGAAAATCGAGCAGCTGGAGACTGGCTGACAGGCGTAGAAGTGAAGCACATCTTTGGTTTTGAGAGGGGGCGCTCAGCACTTACAGGAGTTGGGTTGATTCGCCTTGATGGTTTGCTTCTGCTGAAAAAGTGAGAAGTGATTCCACTGAAATCAAGCTAAACAACAAAAAAATATTAGGTCTCAAGACAGATGTATGCAACTCTTCCAGAAGAACCTAATGCTAAAATAAAATGGATATGAAGTCAGAATATTGAACTTCTAAACTGTGCATATAGTTGCTGACTTCATTCTTGTCACTGAATAAAATGTCACAGAGCTACAGGCTGCTAAAAACAGCCTGCTGACCCTTGCTGTGAAGTTAATTATCAATCACCAAGTCACAGAACAGATAACACACTGCCACACAACTCTTCCAAACATTTTTAATTTGAGAGGACAGGATGTGCCTCATTTTAATAAGAGACTAATTCACTGGCAGCTTCTAATATGACCATGAGGGGAAAAAAAAACAACCAAAACCCCAGAAACATCACGCTGTCATTGTCTATCAGTAAGAGTCCAGGCTTCCGAGTTACCACAGGCCCTTTCAGTCTAGGAAAACCCATCCTCCCTGCATAAATCATACCTAGATTTGTCCTTTAGGAAGTGGCTCTGTAATGCAGTAAGAGACATACTGGAAATGAGATATAGAAACCTAAGGCATTACATTTCTCAAGGAAATGCTGGTTGCTACATATTAATTGCTACAGTATTCTCAAAATCACTACAGCATTGGCTTCCCAAAACCCTGTAAACCTCTTTCCTTACTCTTTTTCCTAATCGGGCATAGTGCAATTGAGGAAGAGAGACTTACTGGCTATGCCAGAAACACACCTTATCTCCCTCGGCCAAAGCATCATCTAGAGTGCCATCTAGACCCAGCATCTGTGTCTGCTGTACAGACCCAGACCTATCAAATTTCAGCTGGAATTCTGCACGTCCACCTAGAAAGGCCCACTTTCAGAGACCACTGCTGGTTACCTGGAGCAAACAGACTAACATAAAAGCGTTATATTTGGTAATGAGGACTTTAAAGAGTAACATCTCAAAGATAAAGAGACGGACTGAGGCAACCACAACACAAACAGCTGCCCAGAAGCTAAGCCAAAGTCATCAGGGAGACCAGGGCTTGCTGCAGACCAAAAAGAATACAGGCATTAATAACACTAGTTATTTTGTCCTTGACCACACAGCACAAATGAAGCCGCATGCTAACATCTGTTACGAGAAGCCACAGAACGTCAATCCGAAAGCTTTTTTGCTAGCATCAGTAAAGGTGAAGAGCCTTCCAGGACTGCTCTTCATTAGCAATTGCTATTGCGTTAAATGAGAAATGTGAAGAGCCAAGATAATGCTGACTTGCTAGAACATGCAAGGGACAAAGATGTGCTCAGCTTCGTATCAGCCTGTGTACCACTAAGCTGTGGGAAGCATCACAAGTGAGAGGCTAAAGAGGTGCCTTGGGTAAGTTGCCAGAGTAAAAGCCTGACTACCCATTGAAACAATTCCCCTACACGGCAGCCGTAACAAAGCAGTTCTGACAAAGGAGCTCAGAAGTCGGCTCCCAGATATTGTTTATTACGGCATCTTCTGTGTATCTGGACACGCACAACAGGATGAGCTAGCCAAGGAACAGTAACCCGCAGCAAAATCCAAATGAGACAGCGAGGCAGACTTGCTCTTACTTTGTCCAGCCAGAGGCAGCACCCATAGGCGGAAACTCCTCCAAGTTGTTAAGATTTAGCTGGCTGGGCGGGGATCTGGCAGAAACAAGAGGCACTTCACTCCGCTTCCTTCTCCCTCCGCTCCAAGATAGACTCTCATTCTTTCCTTCTTCCTCGTCAGCAAGGGAACGCCCCAGATCCCGAGCTACCTGCCGGCCAGAGGCACTGACCGAGTTGCTGCCTTTCCTCCGGCCTCGTCTCGCTGGCAGGGCTTCAGGCGTGGCTGTAAGGAAGCTCCCCAGGCTGGCCTTCTGAGATGACCGCCTCTCACTGTGGTTAAGCACAGGGCTGTACCCAAAGCTCGGGCTGCTACTGGAGCCCATGCTAGGGAAGTCACCGCAAGGGCTAGACAGGTTTGACCCAGAAAAGGAAGAGGAGCTGCTGGGTGCTGCAGCAGGAGAAAAGCTGGTATCTGTGGTGCTGGTGGTCACTGAAATCCTTTGGGAAAAGAGCTGCGCTCGGCTGCTGGTTGCGTGGCCTGCCCTTCTTTCCGATCCTATCCCATGGCTCCCGCGGGCCTTGGAATTAGGAGTCTTAGCAGGAGTAGAGGGTCCATTAGTCAGGATCTGGCTGGTCTGCTCCCTTAAAAAATTTAGCAGAAAAGGCACAAAGTCTTTCTGAAGCAAACTAAGAGATATCAGCTTGTCATGGATGTGGTTCTCCTACAAGGAAAGAGGACAAAGCATTAATGTAAAGATGCTACCCGATTCTTTCTGTCCACCTACCCAGACTCATTTAAGTAGTAACTGTGGGACTGCAACGCACAATAAAAAACATGACTTTTCAAAGCAGGTCACTGAAATTCAAACAACCTTAGCAGTGGCCATAGATCTGAAACTCAGCCTCCACAGAAGATGTTTTGGCAGAAGTTTTCAGATGGATTCATTCACTTTGGTCTCTGACTGGAAAACAGTGGCACTGTTCCATGGGAACACCAGTAATACTTACTGAAGCTACAGCCAGGGAGAACTTGGAGCAACTGGCACCCCTAAGTTCAACATTTCAAAGACACTGATAATGAAGTAGCTACTTCTAATAGAAAAATCTAAAATCTGCAACTTCTCCATACCCTATGTGTCTATGAATGGCACCTGCTTCCACAGAGGGGTGCTATAACAACAGTTGTTTAAGCACTTTGGGTCTGGCAGTGTCAAATACAAGACCAAAGCTGCTCTTGCATTTCAATTACCTAATTTTGCTCCCTTGAGACCTCACAGAGGTCTAAACCAAGACCTTGCAGCTTTTAAGGTATGTGGAAGAAACATAAACAAACAAACAAAGCCACCACAGACTCAACACATTTAAAATCTAAACAAGCGGTGGTGATCTTACAAGGGTAAATGTAGACACACACACACAAAAAAAAAGACTTTGTAAGTTTTATTTCCTGGGTAAAATTTCTTTTGCTCCTAACACTGCACCAGGTTTCTATTTCCTGTCAATGGGAATCAGCACCACTTGCAGAAACAACAGAGCTGCTCTCACAGGCAGCGACTTATTCCTTACCAATATTAAAATCATTGCACACATATTCCTGTTCATTTATATTCACACCTCCACTACATGAAAAGTCAAGAAAGCAAATGCTATTTCTGCATGACTTTTTTGTCCAAAAGGAGGCGTGAAAGCATAGCCATTACTAGACTCCTACAACCCTTGACACTTAGGCTGAAATTCACGTTTGAAAGTATGAGACCAATTCAGCTTCCTGGAGAAGCATGAGACTCCAGCACAGCCTGGATAACAAGCCAAGCAGCCAAGACTCCCTGCTTTAGCACTCAGTGAAACAACCCAGGTCAGAACACAAACCCCATGAGGTGTCAGGAGATCCAACTTCTACCAGCAGCAGTCTGAAACTGCCAGGGAAGCTAGTGCAAGACATAGTCCACGGTTTCCTCAGGTGCCCCCTGGGTTTAGTGCAGAGGAACAAAGACAATTACAGTCTGTGCTATGCACAAGGTCAGGTAGTTTCTTCAGCTTTTCAGAGCACAACATGCTTTCAACTCATCTTTCCGTGTGCAAATCAATAGAGGCTTATTCCTCCATGGCTGGGTAACAGCAACCTGTTAGCAGCAACCAGCTGCCAACCGCGAGCCTCCCACTTGCTTTCTCACTCTGAAGCAACCAAGCTGCTCCCAGCAGCAAAAGGCAGTTGGCAACTCCCTTGTAAGGGCAAACATTCTGGCCTCTGCATCCCTCAATCACGCAATGTGAGCTGAGCTGCCAGCACCTCAAACTTCACAGCCTCCACAGGTCTGCTTCTGCAAGTCACGGTTTAGGAAATACCTGATATCATGAAATGCTGGTCCCTTCTTCCTGCTGAAGTTCAGGATGACAGCGATACTCGACTAACTCATGGGGGTGACAGTTTTGATTTTAATTAATACTAGGTAACGTGCACCGAGGGGCTCAGGCAGAAAATGCTTTAAACAGAGGTCACTTCCCCACATTAGCAGTGAAACATCTGCACGCATAGTCCATCCACGGCGATAAATGCTTTTATTGCCACAGGAACCCAGATTCCCCAGCCGCACCCTGTCACAAAACTCAGGCGACCCAAACGCAGCAATGCCCCTCTCCCTGCCCCAAGACCCCCCTCAACACCCGGGCCGGGAGACGCAGCGGCGGCGATCGCACGCGGCCGCGCCCCGCAGCGCCAGGCCCGAGGCCCCGGCACCGCACGGCGCCGCCGGCAGCGGGTGACAGCTCCGGCCGCCCCGCCCCGCCGCCTTCCCGGCAAAGGCGCGGGCAGCGTCGGCCCCTCGCGTACCGCGGCCCCTCGAGACGCCAGCTGCCCCGCCTGCCCCGCCCCCCCGCGCTCCGCGGGCACACGGCAGCCAGGGCCCCCAGGCACCGCGCCACGCTGCCCGCCCCGCCGCCGCTCCCGCCCCGGGGCCGCGCGGCACCACCGCCCGCCGGAGGCCGCGGCCGCCGGGTCCGGGCGGGCTCAGCTCTGCGGATTTTAACGGTTTGCACGCCGCCGGCAGCCGCGCCTTCCCTCCGCTCCGCTCCGCCCGCAGCCCGCCCGGGGCAGGGGCCTGACCCCGCGGGCCTCGCCCCTCACCGCGACGCGGCGCGGCCGCCCCCGCCGCCGGCTGTCCCGCGCGGCCCCGGCCCGCGGCGGCGGCAGGGTGCGGGGGGCGGCGGGCCCGGCCCCGCCAGATCCGGCGCGCTGCGGCCGGGCGAGCGGGGCGACATCTCCCGCGCGTTACCTCAGCCGGGCGGTGGCCGGGGCCGTGCCGGAGCCACCGCACCACGGCGCTGACCGCCACCTCCTCCCGCAGCAGCAGCTCCAAAACGGCCGCCATTCCCGGCCGCCGCCGCCGCCGAGCACGCGCGCAGCCCGCGCCGGGGCGGGGGGGCGGGGCGGGGCGGGCGGCCGCCGGCTGCGGGCGAGCGGGCGGGAGAGTTCGCCGCGCGCGCCCGGCCGGGCCCGTCGCGTCCCTCCCCGCCCGCCGGGGCGGGGCGGCCGCGGGGATTCCCGCCGGGGAGGCGGGGGGGGCGGGGCCGGCGCGGGCCGGGGCCGGGGCCGGGCCCCCTCCCCATGTCAACACGCGGGGCACGGGGCGCCTGCGCCGGTCCGTGCGCGTCTTTTCCTCTCATGCGCGGTATTTGCTTCCCCAGCAGGGCTCGGAGCCCGGCCTAGCAGCGGCGGCGGCGCCCGCGGGCCGGGGCGGGGGAAGGGGCGGCGGCGCCCCCAGCGGCTCCGCGCCCGCCCGGCCGCCGGCGCCGGGCTCGGGCCGCCCCGGCCCCCCGCGGCGGAGGATGGCCGAGGACTCGCCCAAGCGGCGCAAGGCGAATTTCAACGAGGCGGAGACGGAGGTGCTGATCGAGCAGGTGCTGAAGCACGAGCAGCTGCTCTTCGCGGCGGGGCCGGGCCGCGCCTCCCCGGGCCAGAAGCGGAAGGTGTGGGAGCTGATCCGGCACAAGGTGAACCCGGTGGCCGCCTGCCCCCGCGACGTGGAGGACCTGAAGAAGCGCTGGCGGGACCTGAAGCGCCGCGACCGCAGCAAGCTCTGCCGCCTCTCGCAGGGCTGCGGGCCGCCCGGCCCCCCCGCCCTCGGCCTCCTGCTGGCCCCCGAGGAGATGCCGCCCGCCGTCGCGCCGCCCGGCCGCCGCCACCACCTGCACCACCACCACCGCGCCTACGGCTCCCTGCTGCCCGCCGAGGCCGTGCCCATCGTGGGCGGCATCGACACGCTGGAGCTGCCCGGCGCCGTCGTGGGGGAGATGGGTGAGTGCGGGACAGGCCGCCGCGGCCCTGCCCCGGGCCCCGCGCCCGGCCTCCCCCCGCCGCCACCGCGGGGGCCCCGGCGGCCGCATGCTCGGCCCCCGCGGGGAGCGCCCCGCTCTCGGCCTGCCCGCCGGGCGCCGCCGGCACCGGCCCCGCCTGAGGGTGCCCGGCCTGGCGAGCGGGCTTCTCTCCTCGTAGGCGCGAACAGTCTGTAAACGCGCGCAGAACCGGGATGTTTGCGCTGTGGGCCGTAAAAAGGCGCCTACGAGCCAGCCCTGTCCCGCGGTAGATGCCTGCCTGTGAGGCATCGGACCCGGCCGCTGCGTTCACCCTGCGCTGGCCGTGCCAAGGGCCGTACCGGCTGGTTCCGGGCAGTGCAGGCAGTACAGAGTGCCGCGAGTACCCAGCGTTGTGCGTAGCAGAGAGGCATCGCGTTAGTGCGCTGCAACGATCGCCTTCAATACCGAGGGATTTCTTGCAATCACAGTGTTTCAGCAGTGCTGTTGCTGGCGTGCACGCGGAATGAGCCTGCAATGAACTTTGTCTCTCGGAGCCTAAAACTGCTTTCTGTGGTGGGGCCGGTAGGGGATCTGTAGCATGCAAATATATGGTTAACTGGTGAATGCTTCCTCATGGTTTTCGTCCCACCTGTCAAGGTAACAGGCGTTTTAAAAGCATCAAAGATAATGCAGTGCAAGTTAGAGTCTTGGTTCGAGGACTAATGTTAGCCCTTAGCGGACGAGAACACATTTCACCGAGGACGAATATTAGTCCTAAGTGGATGAGAACACAGTTCACTGACCGCCGAGGTCATGAAGTTTCTCACTGACTCTCCTTTGCTTTTCCTCTCCCCCCATCTCCTCTAGGGTTTAATGATGATCCTGGAACATCTCATCAATCCAGTCTTGAGAAGATGAACCTCAAAGAAGAGATAGTAGTGAAGGTGGTAGAGCCAGAAGAAAGCTCTGAGGACATGGCAGTGGTTCCACCTAGCCAAGAACAACTGCCTTTTCTGGGGACATCTGGTGGTGGTTCCTCTGGGAAAGTAAAAGCCAAAACAAAAGGCAGATCCCAGGCAGACCAAAATGAAATAACTGAAGAGGACCTAGTGCAGATTCAGCAGACCCAGATGCAGGTGATCCAGTCTGGCTTTGACAGTGTCAACCACAATCTTCGGCTGCTGCAGCAAGGCATGCAAGATCTGAGTAACAGCCTCAGCATCATGGCGCATACGCTTGTTGCTATCAAAAACGTCTACGTGAAAAACAACACTGGCCCGACGACGTATGCCACTGCCTCTACTCAAACCACGGCTGGGTACCTGAGCCCAGGCTCCCCCCAGGTCTCTTCCGCTGAGGACAGAGGTAGAGTGCAGGTGGCTGGAAGCAGCAGCAGAAGCAGCAGCTGCAGCTCCAGCTCCATGTCACAAGAACCAGGTCCTTCAGAGTTTCCTAGGCCCCCCCTGAGAACCATTAAGAAAGAACATCCAAATGGCTGCTACTACTTCTGCTTTGCAGATGTGTAAAAACTTGAATATATGTAAAGTGACTGTGGTGTTAGGTGCTGTTGTATGTTCTGCTCCGGCCTGTGATTTCAAAGGAGCAAAGTGGACTTGCCTCCCACATTTTTCCCAGTGGGAAACATTTTGCTATAGGTGGCATTAAACACTAATTACCAGTCTATTGTTTGTTAACTCTGTGCAGTTGGCTAATAATTTTCTTCTGTTTTCTTTATCCTCTCATTCTCTTAAAAAAACAAACAAAAAAACCCAGATTTATTTTGACTAAGACTGTTGTCTGTATCATCCTTTGTTTAATGTGACCTTTTGAAAAATAAAAGGCATGAGTGGGGTAAAAAAAGTAACATTATGGTTACTGACCAGCAGGAGCTGTCTTACACAAGTTGCTTATACAAACCTCAGAAGTAGTTGATTTTTTTTAAGTACTAGTTTTTCCAATAATTATAATGTTGGGGGTGTTTGCTTGGTGGTGTTTTTATGTTTTAAGCCTGCGCTGTGCAAGGCATCACAGGAAGAGTGACGTACCTGCTTACTTTAGGAATGGTTTAGGACCGAGCTGTTGATTCAATTATGAATGTACTCAGAATTCATACAGCACTGTTCCACTTGGCTATTGTTCATTCCCAGCTTGTCAAATGCACCTTCTTCACAGAGGTATTTTGTTTTACTGCACTAGCAGGGTAGGCTCGCTCTTGTCACAAGATTAAAATAGAGAAATACAGCAAAAAATAGTAATTGATGAGTAATGCCTGTTTTTTACATGGAATAAATTTTCTCCATATGGTTTATGAGCAGGCTGTATCTGCACCAGATTTTGCAAGACTTCTGGAATCAATACCGCAACATTTGAAATACAGAGAGAAAAAAAGTTTCCTTATTCTACATGAAACAGTAGATCGGCTGTTAAACAAATTACAGGAGGCAAGAGCTGACTTCGCTCCAGACGGTACAAATGCTCCTGCATAGTTTCTGAAGTGTTCCTCTTCACGTATTGGAGAGATGAATAATATCTTCCATTCTCTTAACTATATATCCAAGGAAGAAGAAAGACAAGGTAGAGTTGAAGGAAAAAGCAACCTGTTAAGTGTCAACTCTAAAACAAGCACAAAGGAATCATTTTATCCTAATTTGAAAAACCTCCTTTTCACATTTAGATAGGAAGAAACTATTGTCACTGGTGCTATTCTTAAGATGAGTTTAAGGCTTATATGTTAAGAGTCGCTCTACTTTCCACAATCCAAGATTAGCAGAGGTGCTGTGTTCTTACGTCCAGTGTCCATGCTGAAGGGGAAACAAAAAGCTTCTCACCTGTAATTTTATCCAATGACCTGAAAAATCATGCAGTTCTCTTCTTAAGCATTTATCACCAATATTAAAGTTCTACAGATAAATATGGCCTATACCAATGACTAGCTGCCTCTAGTTTTTGAATCATTTTGCACAAGCGTTCCTACTGCAAGAATTTAGCAAATGCAAATGATGTAGAGAATGGCAACCCAATTGTCCCTCTCCCAGCAGCATAAGAACATGCAATCCTGGGGTAAGATACGTCATTTTTGCAGTCAGTTTTGACAGAAAGCTATAGCATATGAAAACATACTTTGAAGTACTACTTCTGCCCTTAGACCATTATGGTATACCAATCACGCACATGTACGTCTCAAAAAACAACAGCTGCTGCCTAATGAAACGTGAATACAGGATAGTCATGTTGTTAGCAAGTGCTTCCCTTCAGTATTATAGAGGGAGTGAAATACGCAAATATCTCACAAAATTAAAACATAAGCATTGTTAATTGGGATTAACGCCTCGAAGAAGAGGAGATTCTTGTTTTCAGGTTTATCTTAACACAAGGAGATGGTGTGGGTGACAGGTATCACTGCCTTATTCCTAAATTGCTCGTTTTAGCAGGATTAGTTATTTCCTGTTTTTAAATGTAATGTAGAGTCTATTTTGTTAAAACTTCCCAAATTCACGTGTTGGAAGCATTATTTCTCCCCCATTAGTACAGATGGGCTGTCTCAAGCAGTGTTTTCTGTAACTGAAGAAGGCATCCTTCATTTGGATTTTGTTCTCATGTACAGAGACAACAATTAACCCTTCATTTGGATTTTGTTCTCATGTACAAAGACGACAATTAACGCTACTGTGACATTCCAGGTAGATTAGTAAACTGTGATCTACAGTTTACCTGGTCCTTCTGGGCAGCAGTTTGAGCTTGTCCAGGTTGCATCAGCTGGTTCTTACCTTTCTGACTTTTCTTTTGAATGTTTCAATTCTTTCTCTAACTGTTAATTCTTGAATTTCACTTACAACAGCATTTCTAGGGAGAGCTGACTTCTGTCTCCCACATAGCTTTCTCATGTTTGAATGCAAATTTAAATGAGAGGCAGGTACAGTGCAAGTGCAAAGTGCAGCAAGATCCTAAGAGTGGAGTGGGCAGACTGGATCTCCTGTATGAATGAAGACGACAAAGCCAGGCAATGCTAGAAGACACTTCAGTGGTCAGACAACTACCAGACCTCAACAGTGTCTTTGTTCCAATCTTGCCTCTTTCCCACAGTCTGCCAGTTGTACTGATACTGTATACTGAAGCCAGATGAAACCCACTCTTCCATTTCTGGTATGATCCAGATTTACATATTTAAAACTAGGAAGGATACTGAGCTACCTCTCACCAGTACAGAGTGAGCAAATTTGTTACTTTAATCTTCATATTAATACAGCTGGCTTGCTATTTAATTATGCACCCTTTCTGTGATCAAACGGAGGTTCTGTTGGGACCACTAGAAGCACATGCCGTCCAGAAGCATGCCGTTAAACTTCTGGCTGCTCTTAACAGAAGATGAAACATAATTTTCTCAGAATGTTACTGTGTAAATGAATTCCCAATTTGTTTCCTGTCATTCGAAGTAATATGGGCTATTTATATAAGTGACAAAAGCTAATGACCTGGTCAGGAAGCTTTAATGAAAATACTGCCAATAATCTGAACAAAAGCAGAGCTGGCTTTTATTTTGCCATATGTGCAAGGCCTAACAGTGATAACGCTGAGAAAGAGAACCAGGGAATTTTCTCCAGTTCTTCTGCACTTCCCTAAAAACCTTGCTCTGCTATGCAATGAGCAGGCAGCATTTTGCACAGCATACAAGGGCTAAGGCATGCAGGCACACAAACCCCAAGTATAAATTTTGAAGATATTCTACTCTACTCTTACCTAGTTTTACTAGAAAAAGAAATGAAAGGATCTTAGAGGAAACTAGAGCAACTAGTAGCTTAACACTGCATTTCCACAGAGCTCAAACTGCTCAGATTCAGTTTGTTCATTTCTCCGCTAGCTGCCACTTAAGCATACTACACAGAGCATGACAGGTCTCTTCAAGAGGCTGTAAAAGCTCAGTGACTATTTCCAGATAGCTGATCATCTCCAAATAAATCAATTATGGCGGCCTCTGACAAAATAAGAAACTACAATTTTGAAGGGGGGTGGGGTGGGTGGAAAAAGTAGCTGGCCTTTCAGAACAAGGCTGGAATCCACCATGTCATTTCTAAAATTGATCTGATTGGGCTGTGGCAATCATTCATTGTTTGGCTGAATACAGACAGTATGGATAAGAGCATGAGCAAATAGAAAGGGAGGCTTCTAAGGAGGCCAGTTGAGTTTTTCTATTCTTATTCATATACAACACATGAACCTACTAAATCAGTAAAACTTCCATTGATCCAATCATTCTGAGTTACAATACAAACATCCAATTCATGCTGCAGTAGGACCAACAGACATTTGCTTTTTGATTTCTTCTAACGGAAAAAAAACCACCCCACCATCACTGTCAAAGCACTTTCTCCATTTAAAGTACTGGGTTACAATAATAAAAAATACTGGAAAAATTCAACTGAAGTTTCATAAATAATTAAATCATTATACAAACACAATCAAGAATTGAAGTTTTGCATGCTGAATGAATATTTTATTTAGAACCAGTTTATAAAAATAAAATACAAAATAATTTGAAAACAAAACTTAAAACATTGTACAAAGCCTTGATATGGTACAAATGAGAAAATAAATAATTACAACTTTATGTACAAATGACCATTATAAGGGCATTAACTCTTTATGTTCTTGGGTGCCTGAGCAAACTTAAAAGGAAAAGAATGGCTTAGAAGGTTTCCGAGGAGGGGAAGAGAACTGCAATTACTGAGCAAGAGAATTTGAAGGACTCTACATTTGTCTTCCTCAGTGATAACAAACAATCTTGGAACTACTTTCCACTTAATTTAATCATGCTGCAGATTTTACTATTGAGTACTTAATTTCTTATGGGGTGACAATATTGTATTTTTAATTAATACAGTTTTCATTCTTTGTGGTACTGCCCAGAGATTTTAGATTAGTAGCCATTGGCTGGCAGCTTCAAAAGTCAGTACTTGTCTGAAGGCATTGCTGGTGATTTCCTTAATTTACTAGTTTGGATATTCACAGGAAAGCGTTTGAAAATTGACATCTGTTAGCACAAGTACTGCAACTCATCCCTGGGCTGACTCTATAGAAAGAAAGAAGTTGGGGAAGAATTTCAAATCTTGCTTTCTAGCCAAGGAAAGTTAAGACGATACAAAGAAGGCTGCTAGGCAACCAATCCAGATCTCCAGTCAGACAAAAAAAAAGTGAAATAGCAAAAAAAAAAAAATCCCACCTCACCTCGTGTCAAACTTTTATGACCTTGCCTGCCATGCAGTAGATACCTGTTTTAAAGGATTTGAAGCCAGGTAGACCAAACTAATTACACTGTATCCTTTTTAAGTAAGCTGGTCTGCTGTTATTATAGGTCTTTTATATAAAATTTGGGTCAAAGATCAAGTGATCGCAAAAGGAAACAAATATCTGTAATTCAAATAAATGTCAGCTGAATTCCCACAGAGTTGTGGATGATCAGGACCTCATATGAGCAGCTCACTTACAGTACTGTTTTAGAAGAAACCACTTTGTACTCTTGGCCAAAGCTGGCTCTCGGTAGTAATTCTTACAGAAAAGTAGAGATCAAAAGGCATGTCATGTCATATTAGTAACCAAAAAAAAAAAAGCATTTTGCAATTTAAAATACAGCAACTGCAAATACGATATTTATAGACTGAGTTTATTCCTTCAGTCCCTAAATGGGAAAAAACAAAACAAGACCCTATACTGATTTTGATGAGAGTTTCACCTGCACAGGAACAGCAAGAATTCCCAAGGATCCAAGCTCTTCATGTAGCGGAGAAACAGAAGCAAAACACCTAAATGGCATATGCTAACATTTGGGATTGTCACTGTTAAGAGAGAATGTGTTAGCAACAACGGAGAGTAAAAATCAAGTTACATGTTCAAACTTGGATGGCTAGAGTAATTGCCAAGTTTAATATATTAGACTTCAACACAATACACTCTTTTGCACTTTGCCTTAATAAAAAAAAAACAAACAACCAAAACCTCAAAGGTTAGTATTTTAAAGCCTGGTTATTTAAACCACAGGAAAATGAGCGATAGAACTTTTCAACATTGGACAGTATCTTAAGATAATTTCAGACAATTATTACCCAACTCAGGCTGACTTTTACTTAGTTTCTTTTTTTACAAATGTGCGTAGGGAAAAGGAAGACTGGCTTCAAGCAGACAGCTGAGGTATTCTTGTGTGAGGTGCGTGTTTATGTGATCTGCATGTATTAGCTAAGAAATGTATGACCTCTGCTTACGTATTGCATGTAGTCAAAACACTGAACCTCGCTTCCTTTCACCAGCATTACAGGTTACTGAAAATTGCAGTAATTGCAACCAATGTCATTTAAGCCAAAAGCAAAACAGCAAACAAAACCCTTCAGTTCACTGCCTATTTGATTAGCTAAAAGTATAATAAAAATATTATGCACTGTTCTACAAGTTTCAGAAATAGGAACAAGCATCCAAAGCTTTTAGCAGTTGAAGAAAGGAATCACAGATAATTGTCAAGGCTTTGATTTATATAGCTGACAGTTCTCTGACTACTTGTAGTGGAAAAGCATACTGAGAATGCAGCATAAGGAATCATGGTGTTTACCTAAGACACCTACACAGCCCCTTGCTCGCTGGAATTGACAAGACAGGCATGGCTTTTGCCAGCTCACAGCATCAGTCCTGCATGAAAAAATTAAGATCAATATATTATAGGCCTATAATGAGAAACTGATTTGACTTCGAGCTCTCTTTTATTCTCCTGTTCCTTTTCAGATGATTCCTCTCTCATTTAACATTGATTGTAAATAATGGAGGTACATATCCCTAGTTTGCCATTAGACCCTTTTAAGAAATTGGAATAATCACTTTCTTCTTACCAGAACTTACGCATCTTAGTGTTCCACAAAAATGTCCAATTCATTATGGAAAAATTCTATTTACAGGAAAGAGACTGTACTGTAAGTCTGGCTTTGTGTACATTCTCAATGAAGAGAAAAAGAACATATTTTTTTTTCTAAGCATTACAGTCAACCATTGCGTAAATGTTACTGCAATAAGAAGGTCTTATGGGAGCTTTGCCCACATAGGACTATAGGATCAGGCCTTGTAATATGGAAAAGGCAGAATCAGAATTAGGGCATAACAAATTATGGTAGATGGGAGGAGATCAGAGGAAATCAAAGCAAAACTGGCCTTGGCTCACTCTGGCAAATAAATTCCAGTAAACAGGATGCAATAGCTGAGACTGTTCCTATCTATATGTATATACACACATACGCATGTATGTATATATGTATCTATATAATATACAGTATCTATATAAGCATATATATAGATACACTTATGTACAAATGTGTATTTATATATATAAAACAAAAATCGTGTTTTCCCAGCTACAATTAATAAGATAACACTACAAATTGTAAATGATAGAGCTCTTGCAAGTCTTTTTCAGCTGAAAAATATTTCAAGCTATTTTTAAATATATAGGACCAGATCCTCCTCTTTACATCAAGACTGTTTAGTGAGTTACGTGAGAAAGCTTGATCTCAAACATGCAGACTTCAAGGCAAGAATATGTCCAGATTTCCCAGGACAGGATGTGACTAGTGGCTGTAACGAATGCCCCGCGTCACTCCCCAGGAGTCTGCCTCCTCAATAATTGTATGTAACGAGCAGTTAAGACCTCATACAGGTCCTGCCTTTGAGCAGTGAAATTTTCTATGCTTACCGATCCTGCTCAAGTAGTAGATGGGTGCCTAGCATCCTACCACTTGCCAGTGTTGCTCTACTGTATCACACCTTCTATTACTTCTAACAGGGTTTTGCTTAGTTAGTAATTGGCATTTGTAATTAATAATGAGTTTTATTAGTATTAATATAGATTTTTGAGGTTGCAACTTAGATTGATTATACCATGCAATACTGCAGCATAAAAGACTGCGTGAAATGTTCAGTCTTTTCAAGTTCTATTTTAGTTTAAAGGCTTCATGCCTCTATTTCTCTAAAAAATGCTCCAAAGTGCTGGCCACAACACAGGAAACACCATCAAGAGAAAAAGCGTGTGCAGCATCTGCATCTGCTACGTGTCATGGCTCCACTGCACTGCCCTACAAAGAAAAGGAGGCTTGAAGAGGGCAAAGCAACAGCTCCTTGAATTGTATTGTTTCTCAGCTAAAAAACCTGTGTAAGCTGCTCCATGCTATGCAGAATAACTGTAACCGTTTCATACAATGGAGAAAAATCTTCCCTGTCCCTGAAAATTTTTTGCAGATAACCCTCTAAACCATTCATTCACACTCTGTGCAAGGGCCACACACGTACATTGGTGGTTTTATGCAGTCAGTTGCATATTCAAATATTGAAGCTTACAGAGTTCTTGATGATTATACAGGCCCTCTAGAAATATTAAGCTAATATTTATGCATGAGTTGATCAGCTGACCATTACCTAACTACATTAACTGATTGCTACATTAGACTATAGTAAGCAATTCTGTAAACTTTTGAGGGGAAGGTATCAAGCAACAAAAAACTCCAGAAGAGTGGGTACTTCAAGGCAAGTTATTCACAACCACTCCTCCATTCGTATCTTCATGGTTTTCTCACTAGATCCTGCTGAAACTACAGCAAAAAGCAACTTCGGATATACAGTCCTTTTACCTTTTTCTGCACTGAAAAAGCCCAGGTCATGAATCACGATTGATATCTCTTTCTCCATTTTGGCATAGTTTACTATTTTTACATTGGCAAGTAGTTCAAGTTAATTTCTACAGCATTGATTTTACATTGTAATATGTAACAATGGACAAGTCTGTACTTTGAAGACAGTTCTTTCTCACCTTTAAAGCAATTACCTGTTTCTGGAGAGACTGGAGAGAAAATACAAACTCCTCAACTTCAGCATTTCACGCAAGGATGCATAAAGTTGGTACCTATTAAAGCTGACCATGTTAATGTAGGAATAATCTTACAAGACCATAATAAATGCTTTTCAGAAATAAGGGAGAGGAGAGGAAAAATAATCATGGTCTGCTACACCACCTTAACAAACAATTCCAGCAGTGCCCAGGGCAAAAATAACACAATGGCACCAAATTCTCTTTATGGTACACCTAAGGAAACATGAGGAAAATAGGAAGGAAAAGATGGAGTTTGTTGTCACATTTGTCTGTTAGGTATCCGTTGAATGTCACTGCTCCTATGTGATGAGTATTTGTAATAATTAAGAACTCACATTATGAAATAAAAATTAGTAACGACAAGCTCTATTTGTAATCAAAAATAAAAATACCTTTGAGTCTCTGTTCTTGTTCCATATGCAAATGCACACACAAAATTATAAAGAAAAAAAGCAAGCTGCAAGACAAAACATTGGCTGGTTGAAAAATCAGCAGTCCTTCAATCTTGTACCAAGGTATAAAGGCTATTAGAATTTGTGCATACCAGAATTTCTTGGGGCGAAATAGAAGATGTAATGCGAAAAGTATTCAGGAACTAACAGAAAGGGAGCTGTATTATTTGTGGTCCATAAATTACAAATGAAAAATGAGAAAGAATGAGTTTATATAAGCATATACATATGTGTATATATATAAATATTTATATTATATAATTTACCATGAGGACATGCAATTATTGGTATAGCACCTATTATACAATATAATACAAAGGATTAGGACTTTCCAATGGTACAGTTTCTTCAGAAAAAGCAGGTATATCCTACCTATTGCATTCATCTGTAGTGCTTGAAACCTGAATGAAATTAAGGTTCCACACTGTGCTACATTACATATGGGAAACGATATACATATTCATCGTAAGAAAAGGGAAAAAAAAAAAAAAATCAACATAGTCTGACAAAGCAAGTGAAATTCAGTGCAGCTCCAGGGCAGCTTTAATGCAGCATTAGAATGTGTTAGCTCAGAGACAAAATATTCCCTTTTTAATCCAAAGGTATTCATTTGGCAGAGGTTAAATAAAAATGCATGGATGCTGGCTGAAGAGGCATATGACTACAGCAAGCAGATCAGTAACTGACAAGTCCCCTATGCATCCAGCATCACCACAACAGGAATAATTACAGTGAGCTGGCTGCATCTTTCTCAGGCTTGTGTTCTTGTGCATTACTATCCTGACCCACTATTCTCTTCTGACTACAGCAAAAGGTGCTGTACCGTTATGTTCCCTACAGAGATCCAAAGTTGGAGAAATTAGAACCCATGGACTTTACTGAAAGATAATGAAGCCTGGCTATCAAAAAACATTTGGGCAAAAGAATGACAAGAATCCAATAAAAAATATAACTCAGATTGCTTTCTGTATATTTTGCTTTGATGGCTATTACTATTAACAAAATTTTGTAAAGGTGTTAAGTATATTTCTGTCATCTATAACCTACCAAGTTCATGAAGTAGATAATCTCCTCATCTCTCTTCCATCTTTCTTGTTTTTATAAAATGAATGACTAAAAAAGCAAATCTGGGTTGGTAATCATCTCTGCACAGTAAGATCAGTGGCTTAAGTGAGCCATAACTAACAGAAAAACAAAAACCAGCACAAACAAGGGTTCTTTCAGCAGATGAATTAAGGGGAAAAAAGGTACGTCAGTTTTCTAACTTGTATTGCAATTTATCGTAAATCTGCAACATCCACTGAAGTGCAGACATCTCCTCCTTCCTCTCATTTCCTAGACAGGAATGCTTTTCCAAATTCTACCAAATGCAGTTTGAAGAACCCCACCATGACTCCCAAAGAAGCATATGATACAGAACTGGGAATTAGCTTCTTGGGTCCTAATTAGTACTAAACAAATTTCTAAAGAATATAGCTATAAAAATGTCTTGGCAGATGTTAATATTAATTTTTAAAATGTCATCAGTGTCAAGGAGGGGCAAGGTATATGATACTTCCTTACATAAAAAGGCTGTGCCATGGTAGACAGGGGAGAAGACGAGCACTGAGTGACTCAGAAATGGTCACTCAAAATGGAAGAGACTTCTAAGGCAGAAATAAAATTGTCTTCTAAACTGTGTGCTTTTTTAAAACTGCAAGGACATGCTTGAGCACTATTTATCTCCCAAGTGGTGATGTCATTTTGGGAATAATTGTTTCAGGTTTTCTTACATACTCCTTGCGTATGTAATGCCTGAAATTATTAGGCCAAACCTTTTAGCTAGGTAAATTAAAACCAGAAATAAATATCCTTTTAAAACACTCACCTTAAGATATTTTTTACTTTAAATACATTGCACCTCTTTGACTGTCTAGTCATCTTTATCCTGGCCTCCACTTCCCCTCTTGCAGATCTGCTTGCTGCCTGCTCTTAGGCAATGCCTGGCCACTTATTTACACAGTATGCTTTCTCATGAATAGTTTATGATGCTTACTTTCTTTAAAAAGCGCAGATTCAACACCTTTTTTTTAATGTATTTTTTTGATTTTTTTTTTCTTTTTTTAAATACACAGTACACAGACATAACATGCATCAGATTTAGGAGGAGGCTTTATACCTTGTCAAGGCCCAGTTCCTATCTGCTAAGCTTAGTGGTTGATTTGCTCTTTCCTGTGGGAGTTTTAGTGTTTGGGGAATGGTGGAAGGAACTGCCAGATCCTTTCAGACCATTCTTGCTTGGTTTGTTGCAGCAGTGCTCTTGTTGGCAGGATCTCCTAGAAGATGAGGAGCCTGAATGGCTAGGAGGTGATTTACTCCTCCCAAGATGTGGGGATGAACTCCTCTGATCATGATGGGGTCTCCCAGCCCGGGATGGAGAAGAACTGGCAGTACGGGGTAAAGAAGAGCTCCTAGGGGAGGCACTGGGACTGCGTCGGGGGATGACAGGGCTTTTGGGTGGTGTTTTTGGACTATGTGGAGATCCTGGGCTCTTACACTGGGTAGAACTCCTTGGTCTTTGAGATCCATTCTGTAGGATTTGAGCCAGACGAGAGATAAGATCTGAGTCCGAGCTGCTACTCCCTAGGACTCTGTACCTGCGTAACCTTAAGAAGAAATGAAGAAAGATTATTTCTGTTCCCATCTATTCACTAAAGTTCATCTAGAAACACAGTATCACTAGCAACTACAGATGAGTTTACATTGCAGAACAGACATCTGGAGCTGATCTTTCGTATAAGGTAGAGGTGTTTGGATCTAGGCTTTGGCTTCTGTATTGTTCAAACCAACACAGTATTTATATTTGCATAAACTCACTCACATTAAACAGCCTATGTGTTTACAGGATAACTGAAATGTCCTGGTGGTGCTGGAAGAAGTACACTGAAGAGCACTGCTTATTGCCTGTTTTGGAGGAGTACATCCATTCCTGCACACCACCAATACACTCCTGTGCACAATTTTAGGGGATGACAAGGTACACCACAACTTCCTTCAGAGGATTTCGCACTACTGTATCAAAATTGTCCTTATCCTGGTAATGTAGGCACTGAAGAAACTAGATCATGGTTGTCTGTATACAGAATTGGCAAAGGAGGGCTTCTAGATTTCACTCTTCCCTCCTTTAATTAGCTGGTTTTACTTAGCCATGATCTAAGCATAGCTAACTCACTCAGTACTCACGGCTGGAATCTCCAAATTCTTGAATACTTAAAATGTCTACAATAAGAACAGTTTAATTTTCAAAGGGGCTGGATATGACAAATCCTGTTGATCTCTTTGGGTTTGTGAATAATCAACAGTTCCAGAAATGTGACCCCACTTCGGAAAAAACTGTAAAGACTTAGTTATAGATTGACAGGTTTCAAAATACTGAATACACAACTATAGATGTATAAGGTTTAACGGTGAAGCAGGCTCATTCTTGTGTAACAGCCTCTCCTCATTCATTCTCCAATGTAAGATTTCTCAGAAAACTGAAGTCCAGCATTTAAAAAAATATTAGTTAAAGGATGGAACTTCTACAGGATTTCACACTGCATAGTAACTGCAGTCTAGCTCAAATCCATTTTCAGCCCGCAAACCTGTTTCTATTTTCTCTGCATTACCTAGCTTCTACCCCAGGTCTAGTAGGTGGTTTTCCTGGTGGTGGCCGAGGAAAGAACTGAGCTGAACTTGAACTGGTGACTTGATCAGTGGTTGCCCACGACACTGGCCTTGGAATCTTGCTTTTTCTGGACTGAGGGCTGCTTGGAGATAAAGAGATGTCTTCTGTCTGCTTGCTGAAATGAGAGTCCAGTGTCAATCTAGAAAATGAGGATAAGACATTATCCTCAGAAAACTGTACTGGAGCAGCAGCCATTTTTTCCTCCAGTGACTTATCAGAGGCACTTGAGAGGTCACCAAGGAAAGATTTGAGCTGTCTCTTTTCCATAAGTAGTCTGACCAAGTCTGTCTGATGGGCCTTTTTTAGAAGAAGTTTTTCCTTTGCTGAAACAGGAGAAGAGGACTCTGACGTTGAGTCTATCTCTTGTGCTAAAACTGGGATTCGGCTCTGCCTGAATACAAAAGGAGATTTAACTAAGTCCTTCTTAGATCGATGAGAATTCTCATTTTCTGAAATACAGTGGAATAACTCTCCATTTCTGGGTGCGTTTTTCTCTTTTTTGTCCTCCTGGTGCAAAAAAGTAGTAAGGGCCACTTGGTGGCATTTCAAGTCTTGGATATGAACTTCTTCCTTATTAGAATGAAAACCATTTTCCTGAACTGGTGCTATTTTGCTTGCCTGTCTATTAACGTGTGTGTTGGTAAATCTTGAAGGAGAAAATTCTGATGTTTTAGGTGCTATTGACTTCAGAACCTCATCTTGATTTGGCACCAAACAGACAGGCCTTGGCTTTGATTCTTCAGCAGCTTCAGTACTCGTTAGAGGTTCTTCCTCTGCAGATTTTGAGTTTCCTGGCAAAGAATTCTGTTCTTTGCTTAGCATTTCAATGGCATCCTCAGAAACCACCGGAAGCCTTTCTTCCTCAGCTGCCTCCACAGGCATATTTTCAAGTTCTTTCTCTTCCTGTATCCCACTATGTTGATCAGGTAGGTCCTTTTGGCCACAGTCCAGGATGCTGACACATTCTTTGACAAGTCCTTCCCTGTCAAGCACCTCTTGGCTGATATTAAGTACCAAATCTTGCCTGCTGGCACTAGCTGGAAGTGCGTCTTCTGTTACAACCAAACCTGGCAAACTTTCCTTCGGAGAGGAAAGTTCCACAGTGTGTTCCACAGACTGAGCATCCTGCTCTCTTTTCTCTAGCTGGTGGCCATAATGAAAGCTCTCCGAAGCAGACTGTGTGGATGCCACTGAAGGTCTGGGTATTGTTATCTGCATTGGAAAATTAGAGAAGGCAAAGGTGAGAAACTCTGGAATGTTATACAGATTAACATTCTTTAAATAGCACTTTTGATTCCATGTCTTCAAGATGCATTACAGAATGATTCCTATGACTCACAATGTTCAAGTAATACCCAATTTCGTAATTTACATCTAAATAATTAGAAAAGAAAATGCTCTATCACCCCAAGACAGAAATGTGTAACAGGTAAAAACAAACATAAGCTCAGTGGAAAATGTTGCAGTTACCAAGTAACCCTCCTGGAAATGAGATCCAGCCTAACAGGTAGGCTTTTAATTTATTTTACATTAGTTTGAATACCCTTAGAATAAAATATAAACACACAATCTTTAACAAGTGCACAACAATATTTTAGACAAGTACAGAAGACAAAGAACACAGTGAGATCTAGATTCAGGAATGGACTTAAATTTCCATTTAGGCAGAATTTAGATACTTTGTTAACAAAACAATTAACAAAAAACTTTATTTACCTAATTAAATACATCCATACCTGTAATACCTATATTTTTTGTCCAGAAAAACTTTCCCGAATACCCAAATTTTAGCTGTTACCTTCCCTACAGAAGCTTATGCCTCGTTTTAACCAAGCAAACTGGTTAGGACATCTCCTTACCTAAGGTTATTAAGAGCTTCACAAACTAAATATTCACACATCTAAATCCCCTAACGGGTCTAACCCAATAGATACACCTAAAGCACTCCTAAAACCTAGATATAGTATTTAGTCAGAGTCCCTTTGAAAAACAGTCGTCATGATGAGTATTGCCTCTAGCACACAGCTTAATTGTTAGAGCACACGTTCAGGAAACCCCCACTCTCCACCTGAGGGACATTAACCCACTTGCCCCAGTTCCCATCATGTATGGAAAAATCAGAACAGAGTTGCTTCTCACCTTCCCTGCTGAAGTCAGGCCGTTGCACCAACAGAAATGCAAGAGTCATGAGGTCAGAGGGTGACAGTGCACACACAAAAGTGAGAGGAGTTTTACCTCTATGGCCAAGGGAGGAACGCGCTGTCATGTGAAGAGGAGTCCTAGATTCTGGTTTATACATATTGGATGGAGTCATTTGTAAATGACAGTAAAAAAACCTCAGGGGGCTACCCTTACATCTTTCTCTACATGTATAGAGTGTTCAGCTCCTTTTTTTCCTGGTGTTCTTTAGCCTCATTAACTTGACACAGTTTGAGTTTGTAACCCTCAACAGAAAGTGGAAGACTGGAGTCTGGGTTTGGGCAAAAAGACTTTCTTGATGCACTGATGGTAGAAGAGACCACTAGTGGTAGCCTATTTCCAGTGTTGTCACGATTCTATGTTACAAGACAGATTTCACTTGACCTTGCTGCAGAAATTATACATGCTGCTGAGCTTAACGGGTTTTTGTAAGAGCTAGTACATTGGTACTACTGGGTGGTAGAGACCAAGCTCATCTGTCAGGACCTGTAACAATTTACACTGTGTACTCAAATTCACAAATATAGAACACCTCTCCAAAATAAAAAATGGGAACTGACAGTGAAGGAGATTTCTCAGGTTTCCCATGAGAGTATAACAGCATCATTGAAATTCTTGCTGATTTCTTTTTCTTTTTGCTTTTTCATAGTCCTGTACAATAAAATTTTCATCATTATGGGCACACATTTACCTCCATGAAACACAAACATTCAACTGATATTATAAACAGTTCACTAGAACAAAACATGAAACACAAATCACAGGCATAAAGTTGAATTAGAGAGGACAATTATTTATGTTAAAGAAAATATTTCTGTACTATACAATGCATTATGAACCTCTCTAATTTACCTAATGCAGTTTTTGGACCTTAAACTAAAAATGTGGAATCGTATTTTTGAGAAATTTGGGAAAAATTTTTTGGGAAAAAAAAATTCCTTAGTTTTATAAATAGGATTAGCTGTTAGGCTACAGCAAGTGGTATTTTTCACTGGAATGGGGGCGGGAAGGCAGAAATGT
Organism: Falco biarmicus; assembly: GCF_023638135.1. Lineage (NCBI taxonomy): Eukaryota > Metazoa > Chordata > Aves > Falconiformes > Falconidae > Falco > Falco biarmicus. Next base: position 23,753,994 of record NC_079294.1, on the reverse strand, counting down.
AAGGTAATTGAACTCTTGTTTTCCTAAGTAGACTTAAGCTGTCTGTAGCATCTTCCCCAGGTTGAGATTTATTGAAATAGAGGAAAATTTCTCTTTTTTTCTCTATTATTGAAATAGAGGAAAAAGCAAACCACAACAAAAAAACCCCAACACTGAAGACCTGCAGCAAGAGGCTACTTTTTGTCTCCCTGATAAAACTGTTTACAAGTTTGGACCACTACAGTCCCTTCAAGTTTGCTGAATTAAAATAGCACATTCAGAAACAAACTGAAGTTACTTAGTTTTGGCCAAACAGTCCTCCTCATCTCCTCTTACTCTTGGTCTCAGTTCTTTCCTCTGAAAGAGACACTATTTCTCTTTTGAGTTAGAGAAGTCTTTCTTACTTCAAAAGCTTTCTTATGAGAGAATCCAAGCACATTAGTTTTGCTACAGAAATACCAGAGGAAGCAGATTATTATTTTTTTTTTAAAAGCACATTTCCAGATTAGGTCAATTAGTGCCTAAATCTTGAGTGTTAAACAAAAATAGTTTAGCAAGAACTCTGCATAGAAAGGAAAAGGTATAAAACCAGAGAAAAAATGAAGAAAAAAGGTCTAGGAAATGGGGCAGTTCTTCCACATGTTTCCTTACCTCTCTAGAAAGTTGCCCTGAGGCAACACATCTCCAGGTATTGAAGGACTCGCTTTCATATTACAGGAGAACATTTTTTGGCCTGTCACACAAAAATCATCAAATCTCTTAGGAATTTTCAAATACAAGCTGGGTAAAAAGTGGGTTCATAAAATTTTACTGCAACATAGTCCTTGGCATAGCAGGTTCAGATTTTCCAGAGATCACTTGGGGAGCTGCTGTCCACTCAGCTTTGTCTCCAGCTTGTTTCAATACCTTGTTCCCCAGGGCTGCAGGCAGAATCCCCAAAGTAAGAAAATCTGGTAAAATATTTCCTTTTCCAAACTTTTCACTTGATGAGCTAATCTGGTTGCCAATTCAAATAACACAGGAATCAAAAAACCCGAGTTGTCTTCCACTTATTTGAAGAAGGATGGCTTCCCTTCAAATGGCTCTGGTGTCCTCTCAATTTTCAGAGGTAAGACAACCTTAATTATTTGCTTTTAGGAAGACATTTATCTTCTTGGTGTACTTCCAGAAGTGCTGCAATTGCGTTTAACTCCTCCTTTGCTCAACCTCTCTTTTCCTTGTGACCTCTCTCTCATATGTCAACTCTCTGTTAATGAAAACCAGCTCTGACCTGAAATTTATTTACATTTTTCAACAGACTTTATATCCTTTGTCACATCTGGAGAGAGAATTTCCTAGTCTTTCAGGCCTATCTTGGCAAACTCAGATTTAACCCTTACACCTAAGAAATAGAAAGTTTGTTGAACAACCTACAATAGAACAGGCAGGAACTACTTATGAAAGAAAAACACTGAACAAGTGGAGGAAAGAACCAGATACTGGATGACTAAGTACCATCAAAGACTCAGTACTACTGAGTAGTTCACAGTTTCAGAAATGGCTTTTTGAACATATAGATCACTTTCTTGATTTGTGATATTCTTCACTAACAAACAAAAGCTTGTTTTCTCAGATGGTAAATAAACCTCTTAATGGTCTTCTCAAGGCACAATAATCAAATTATATCCCTGTTGGGCTTGACATTTCACCTATACATGCAAGACATTTAAATGGGTAATCATGCAGAAGTGCTTTTCATGCAAGGGTTGCTACAACTTCAGGTGCAGCTTTAAGAGAGAAACAACAGAGCAAGGCCAATTTTTAAAAAATCTGGGAACATGTATGAGAAAACAGAACTTGCATAGAACTGAATCCTGTTAAAACATAGAATCATAGAATGGTTTGGATTGGAAAGGACTTTAAAGACCATCTAGTGCCAACCCCCCTGTCATGGGCAGTGATACAAATGCTTTCATTTGGAAGAACTTGGATGTAATAGTCAATTATTGAAGAAATGGAAGAAGCTTGTAGATGATCCTCCTAAGGCCCCTTGTAAGATTTCTCTGGATAAAGCATCAGCTTCTTTATTTACAAGGCTGGCCACTACAGATAACTTCACGTTTCACACTGTGCAGGATTCTAAGTAAAAAGACTGGAGGAAGTTTTGAATCTGTTAAAACAATTTAAGGGGGGGAAAAATATATAATCCTGTGGCCTTAATTATCCCGTGGTCTTCTCACTCTCTTGTTTGTGAAACCTTGCAAGACAGAAGTCAGAATCAAGCAGTCTGAGGAGGGCTGATCCCAAGACATATAAAATAACCAATTTATCTTATCATTTAGTCTAATTCAGGGAGACAGAAATCTCAAGGTTATTCAATACATGTCTTGTTACAAAACAAATAATAAATGGCCTAACTTGTAAATTTTTAAAAAAATCATAATCATAAATAATCCTCATACTTTCTTTTCTTCTGCCACTAATTAAAATCGTATGCTATGAGATTTCTATGACTAGTCATGTCAATTTTGTAAAACACTGAACCTAAGGAACAAAGAATACAACGTGTTATGGGCAATTCACCTAAGAAGAAAAATGTGGGGAATAGAATTTAAAATGCTGCCTCTCAGCTCATTATGATAATCAGTTTATAACACTATCTACCCGATTATCACGATTTCCATAGTTCAGCAGAAGTTATGCAATACAGCAGATTACCAAAAATGGCTGAGACAATTTATGGAACAATGAATTTGAGGTTCTCCTTTCACTCCAAAACATTGGAATGAAATTATTACCACCACAGTCTTGAATCCTTTTGCCTTCCCTAAATAATTTAACTCCCTTTTGATTTTTCAAATTAGCACTTGACAAAGACGAGAAATTAGACTGCACTTTCTTCAAGAAACTTTACAAGATGGTGAGTTGGATGTTAAGAAGGAAAAAGAACAAAACAACAGTAACAACAACATAAATACCTCTTGGACATCCTTTATGACATCTGACAAACTTTCCTCCTTTTAAACCTTTGACAGGCTGCAATAGCAAGTGATATGCTTGGATGAAATTCTCTGTGAATGTACACAGCAAATTGCAGAGGAGTGAAATACTGAGTTTTGCTCCGAAAAGTTGCTAAGTCTGAAAGAGCTAAAGGTGTGAATATGGATTATTGTACAACACAAGCAGGTAAACATCTGACCCCTCAGCTACAGCTTTTCCCCTCCACTCATGCTGTCTGCTACTTGTGCAAGCATGTCCAGTACTGTCAGGACTTCAGGCCTCTTAGAAACATGGTGTACAGATCCATTGTTCGGCTAATACTGTCATTATTTGTAACTTCTCACATCAATAAGCCATTAGCATATTACTTGGCATTCTGAAGGCACTTTACCTAATGTCTACCCTCCAGAACTTCTTTCCTATCTTAGTAAAGTTTGTGTATCTATGAGAACAAACCTCATATATCTTTTCTATTTTCCCTGCTTCTCTTTTTCATCTGTCGTTAGCTCTGTTGCCTACCAGGAATATGACCAATGTTAGTACAAGTCTGCAACTTCTGCAATACCAAACAACCTCCCTGAATCTTTCCAGTTCAACAGCTTCCTCTACTTCTTGAGTTTTTCTTTATTTATGTCACATAATTTCTACTTACTTGCACAACCATAGGCCTCTGCAAAGAAACGTGAACTGCAGTTTGTATGAAAGCATAAAGGGTATTTTAGTGCACTGTCCCGTAATTTACTGCTAGCATTATTCTCACATGAATAATCCACTGCTATGCTTACATCTTTGTAGACAATCTAGGTTACTGTTCAGGACAGCTCTTCTACTCTTCAAAATCCTCAATGCCTACTACTTACTGACATTTTAGTCTAATCCTTTGTATCCCTTACTTTGTATCCCTTCCCAGATTAAATTCACAGCAGAGAAGAAGTTAAATATAATTGATTATAGATGCATAGGCTGTTTCTACAGGTAGACTAACATGGGGATAAACAGGAGGAATATACGGCTGCAATTCATGCTGTTATGGAACATAAGACCAGAGATGATTGTAAGTTTTGATACTGAATCCCTTTCAACAGTCACATATATATATATAGTACTGCAAGCATTGCAGGCGTTTTTAGGAACTGGTGTTCCCCACGATACTACCTTCTGTTGTTAATAATTCATATATGACAGGCCCTAATCATAAACTAAAGCAACATCTGAAGGTTTACTTGTATTTGGCTGAAAAGAGGACTGTGTTGCTCTCCGTAACTTTTCAGATATATTCTTTCTGCTATTCTATAATGCTAATTTTTGCATCAATTTATATGGAGGTTGCAAGAAATGGGAAGAGGATGGAATACAGATGTAAAGCTGCAAATAAACAAGACAACTGTGTTTTCACATTCTCTTATGTGATAGGTATCTTTTGAGGATAAAGTATATACAGATCTGTGTGTACAGTCTTACTTTAAAACTTATTAATCATGGCTTAATTTCAGTATTTTTAAAGTATCTTCCCTTTTCAGTTATTCCTACGCCACTTACAAGGTAGAGGAAGATTTTTTTGTTGTTCTAACATAAACTTTTATCCTCAAACATCCAATAGGGCAGATAATGATTGCTCTAAAAGTAGTATCTTTAATTGTGTTTAGAGAATGACTGTCATTGTGATAAGTGGCTAATTAGTTTGGTAATGTGACTAAAACAAGTACTCAGGTAATTTGAAACTGCTATATAGTGCATAAACCAATTGAAGAACATTCTCGACATTTACTTACATTGTTGGAGAACTGGGAAGCAGTGGTGCTTCCAGGCTGTTACTTCATAACACTCACACAATACTCCTGCCATATACTCCTATTAAAAATGGGCCAGTATTGTAATATTTTTCTTGAGTTCCACAGAAACAGGCTTTTTCTAACAAAGAAAGGATGAATTTGCCTTAACGAACAGTTCAGAGATGTGAGAAGATGGCAACTAAAGCCTATTTCTGCCTTTCCATCTCATGCTATTATTTCCTTGTTTACAGAAACTGAATTCCTACCTTACCATGGCTATTTTCTAAAGTCACAAAAGGTCTAGAGATGAAGAACTATTTTCAGAAGCTTGGCCAATTCGAGACTTTTTCCTCTGGGAAGTTGGAAACTACCGATTCCATGAAGACTGTGGTTTTAGTATGAAAGCTGGTGAATAAGTATATATTTATAATGATACAATATAATATTATTATAAAATATAAATAATATTATAGAATTAGAAATAAATATAATAATATATTTAGCATTTCTAAATCTAGATTTTGTAAAACATCTAACAATCTTCAATAGGATGTGAATTAGTTCTCCATGAGAGGTTATGTTCAAGCATATTTAGGGACTGTGCTGCTCAAGTATACTTAGGTACTCTGTTAAGAAGCGCAATACAACACCACAAATGAGAAGGTTCCTCCTCTAATAGAGGAAACATTAAATATGAAGTGACATTTATTTTTTAATTAATGGTGCAACCACTTTTGGTATATAAAATGCAGTTAAAATATTTTCATTTTATTGTTACTATTATTACTGTTATTGTTGATATCATAGCTAATAATGATGTAAGCATCTTTAAGTAAACCTTGCTTTGTTTCAGCAGCTAGCTGTGAGAAATGTATTAGTATATATTTTTCTTAGTTTAGAAACAATTTTTACTACATTTGATCTTTTTGAAGCTAAGCTCTACGTTAATAACTGTCCCTACAGAGAGAATACCTGCAATTTTAAGAAACAATAAAAACACAGGCTAATACTTCCTCAGGAAAACCCTGAACTCTCATTTTCAAAGCCACACTACACCTTTTACACATTAAGGGCCAGTACTTGGGGGGTTTTGGGTCTTTGGGGTTTTTTTTGGTTTTGTTTGTTTGTTTTTTTAACCCAGTATCTCCTTTGGAAAATTCATTTGAAATGCTCTATTCTGAACCCAGGTTCAATTCAAGTAAAGAGTCTCTGTCATGAAAAAGAGACTCAATCACATAAAACTTGCTTTTATGCGTAACAACAGTGGGTTCTGGCTACTACTGTTTAGATTAATACTGAATATTCCTCTCCAACTTATCAATTCCAATTAAGGGTCATCACAAAGTATCGGTAATTCACATGTTACTGTTGTGCTACATTTATGCTTCAGTTTTGCCATTTACACTATATTTTTGATTTTTTGCAAAGGTAAAAGTATGTTTCATGTTCAAACAGCAACATTCTTTAAAAAAGCAGCTCCAGCAACACATTAAAAAAACAACCATATCAAAATTAAGTCTTCCTGACTTGTGATCCTCCAGTCAGATAGTGAATCCACTCATTTGTATGTTGAAATAAATTAAATCCAGTTCTATCCAGTTATAAGACTGGCACTACATTAGCACATTGCCCACAGTTATGTTATGTTTGCAAGGGAGAGAATCTGTGAACACTAAAATTTCTATGGATGAGTCAAACATACCAGAAAAACTGATGAAACCCTGCAAGTATAATTTTAATACACATGCTAATTTCAGAAGAATTAAAATTACTGTACACATAAAATTTAATTTTCAATCTTGAAATCCAGATTAAAATTTTCTTAATATCTCTCCTCAGAATTGTCAGGATCTATTTGAAAGCATTACGGGTTTTCTCCTGCCCACAGTGCACTACCACCAACAGTAGTTGTAATTCACATAAAGAACTAGCTGCTTTCAGTTTGCTTATAAGCATGTTTAATAGATATCCTTTAGAGAAGACAGACCTAGAGATAAGTGTCTTATCTATACTAAGAGTCCTTCTCTTTTCTTACAGTGTCTTTTCATATATTCTGTCCTCTGCACACAAGGTTTTATAGTCACAAAGTTTACAGACACAAAGATGCGATTAGAATCCAGCTTATCTTTTAAAAATGAAATACCTAGAACTTTTGGGAGCCTGTTATATTACATAGCCTTGCCTCTGTGAACAGGAGTGATGATAAATGTAAAAGCACACCTCCATGAAGCAGTTATAACACGGCTGATTCCATCCAAGCACTCAAGTGATCTACAGTATAATGCATGTTGCAAGCTCCTTAAAAATACTTACAAAGGCACCACCAGTTTGTTCTGATTCTGTTTTGGTTGCTAGCCTGATTACTAAGATTAGATACACCAATAAGGGAGTATCACTTTAGCCCATCTGTAAGCTGTCTACATATATTCTGTCTCTAGAAGCTGCCTGAAAGCAGTCAGAAGAGCTCTACATTTGTAGCTAGGTAATATGTAAACACATCCCTGTGGCTCATGTAGAGCAACAGTGTAGAGTTGCCCAATACTAGAAATTTTAATAATAATTTGAAACTGAACTGATTTTCAAAAATCATGTTGTGGCAGTTAAGAAATATTAGAGACCCCCACAGAGCACTTGTCCTAATTTTAGTTGTTTCCCTATTTTGTCTACTCCTTCCCTATGACAGACCTATCTAACCAGGAGAAAATGCTAAGATGCTGACACATTCACGAACTCCAAATAAAGATTTTTTTTTCCCATGTAATTCTAGTTGGACTAGTATTATATGCGATTTTAATGATAGCAGGAAAAAGATTTTAAGAGATAAATACATCTTAACTGAAGATTCTCTTATGGATGGACAATATCTGCAATTATTTATATACAATATTTATTAATTAGATCAATTATACCTTAATTACATGAGAAATAATCATTAGTCCTTGGCCATTACGCTCTGAATTGTAACCACCTACTTATTGCAAGAATATTACTGCATGAATTGTCATCATGGAAACAATTATTGACACCAGAGTTGAGCAGCCCTCCATGGCAAATCCCACAGACCATTTAGCTTTCCTGAATTATCTTTACTTATTCCAAGTTAATGGAATTATGATGCTAGAAAAATGTAGTAATTCACATAGGTTTGGGATAAGATTTTTTTTAAGAAAATTAAAAATTGGCCACTTCAAGGACAGACAAGAACAGATGAACCATGTGGTTATCAATTTTGGGAATCTTAAAAGTATTGTGGATTCCAGAAGACATGGACATTTTAAACAATTATTAACTTTTTACTGGTTGTTTTTTTCCTACATGATCGGTGTATGTGGATGCTATTACCAAGGCTAATTTATTGTCCTGACCTTCACTATGACTTTTCTGCTGCTTCTGAAACCTGCAGAAAAATGACCAAGAGTGTTCTGTCATTAAACATGGATGTTCTCTCTACAGGCAACACACTATTTGAAAAAAACCAAGGCATTTATACTGACTGCTTGTCCTCAACTGTTTGTTTCTTATTTTACAACGTGTGAAGTTTCCATTGAAGGAAAAGCTACCCTAACATAGTGTAATTTTTAATTCTTCTTTATACCAAAGGCAGATCCTAACAGACATGAAAACTTCAAGTTAATGCCGATGCCAAAAATAATTTTAAAAGAACACTGTAACAAGAGAGGAGCATCTTTAGGGTTTTGTTTGTTTATTTGTGGCTCTAAAAGGGATTGTTAAATGTGAAAACCAATGTAAACGTTCATCTCTTGCTATTGCAGACTAGTGAAACCTGCCAAAACTAGTTCATAAAAAATGGCAAAATTTACAACATTTACGTGCACTCCTGGCTTATAAACCTAAAACATCCAAAATAAAGTTACAATGATAAAGGATATGCATTCTTTCTCTAAATACCCCTTGAACACGTCAAGAAGTCTTACCTTATTCTTCCATAGGTCCCTGAATTCCAGTGAGATGCTTAAAAATTAAGGTAAATTTTTCAACTCAGATCAGTATATTATTTCTCATCCTGGATATGAATATGATGGTTTGCATTTCCATAGCATCTTGTGTGGGAAGATTTCAGAGCATTTTGTAACTAATAACATGTCTATATAGCTACAAAATAATTTTTAAAATGTTCCAGTAAGGTAGAAATTTCAGAAAATTAAGACATAAAATATCTGTGTAAGTGCCAACTAATTTCAACTGCTTAACCTGAGACACACAGATTATCCTTCCCTAACACAATGAATAACCACAAAATCATTAGATTAAAATTAGTCCCCTTGTACATGTCCCATTAAGCACATTCACAAAATGAAAATATGCCAGCATGACCAAAAATAAAAATAAAAAATACAAAATCCACCTTTGTTAAGGGCTGAATTTGACTGTATAGCAGCCAGTTTACAAGTATTTTAGCTGGCTGCTGTGGCTAGAAGGGGTGCTTACTATCTTATTGAAGAACTCAGGCTGAGAAACCACAGAGATCAACATCTGAGACCACTTATTTTGATTGTTTCTCAAGACACAGTTACACATTTAGCACAACGTCTACCTAAGCAGTCTCTTCATACACAGCCCTGGCCAGTATAGTTGCTGCCATCACATCACCTTTTCCATTGGCCTCACACAACACGCTATGCAGTCCTCTAATGAGCAGAGTTCAGAGAACTTACCTGACTGAAAAATTCACAGAAAGGAAAAGGTTATGTTTCAAGAGGATTTGCCGTACAATTTGACCATGCTACAGAGGCACATGATGCTAATAGCCCTCTAGCCCCACTCTTCAGATTCAAGTACAGTCAAAGCATTCATTCTGGTTTTTGTCAGCTCTAATGCTGCCAGGCTCTTCTATGCTGCAAGCTGAGTAAATACAGAGAGTTGAAGCAAAATACTTCAATTCTTTTACATAACATATATATGGCAAGGGAGCAGTTCTCTATCATATGTCTTATATTGTAAAGGTAAACCTACATCCCACACCCTCTCTGCACTAGGGAGCACGGAATATACAGAAATTTCATGACCTCCTCTATCTGATGTCAAACTAGAGGGAGGTGGGCTATAGCTTCCGAACCCTCACTCATCAACAATGAGGAAAGAAAATCCCTTTGCTTGATTTCAGGAACAAACGTATCATTTTTTATTTTTTAATACAGGAAACTAAATTCAACAGCACAGATCCCTGACCTCTGCAATTCATGAGTTATGAACATTGAACCAAATTGCAACCAGCATGAAATACACAAACATATATTCAGTACCAAATATTTATATAGAACAATATAGAATTACATACAAATTATTTTTAATATTAAACTAGAGAAAAGCTTTAGCTTATTAACATGCATATTCATCTTTCAGGCTGCTGGAACTTCCAGTTTGCTAAATACCTAACATTACTGCACTGTAGAAAAGAGAAACACTTGAAGAAGTATTTCAGCGTTTCAGTAAGCCATGAAGTACACGAGGCCTTCATTGTTGGAATGAACTAAAGAATCATGTGCTTGTAGTTTCCATAGTAAATGAAAAACTGGAAGTTAAATCCTCAACAGTCAGGAGTTTCAAAACCACAGCTTGAAAAGGAACACAGCAGTCATGGACTTACCAGGTAAAAAGAAAGAGGAGGCTGAGAATGCTACATGTAATCCTCACTCCACTCAGTAGCAGCAGCACCTGACACAATACCAGTTCTTTTTCACATGACAAGGAAGTGTATCACTTTGCAGCTCATATTAATATTGCAGCTTTATTCATTTGTTGGGTACTAAAGAAGCCAGAGAAGACCCTCACTGCCAACCTACTTTCTTTGAGTATTGTGAGCAGTTTGCTAATTATACCTGCAATTCATTCCAATTGGAAAATTTAAATCATACATATACAGGCAAAAAAAATTTAGAGGCCATTTTGCATCCTGGGATACAAACTAATCCTGAAAAATGCTGAAGCTTAACTTTTCATGAGTTAATTTCTTCTAAGTCCTTTGAGCTAGTCAATATGTCAGTCATCATGAAGAATGTGGTATTTTGGTATCTCATAAAGTTCACAGTAATGAACATCTGGGAGCTACTCTTTTTCCATTTCCATACATCGAGGACAGAACTGGTTTTTTTATATTCAGATAAAAAGCAGCCAGGAGTTGCTGGAAAAAAACACTGCTTTTTGAGTTAACAGACAAAATGTTGACACTAGCTGCTTTGTTTGCCTTGTTATCACTCAACACTGATCCTGTGGAAGTTTGAAAGAAGCTAATGTTGATGGTTACTTTTAATATCAATACTCCTGTGCATGCTTCACTGAAAAAAAAGAAGTCTATATAAATATAGAAATATTTATACTGAAAAAATACATTAGAAATAAAAGGCACACAAAATATAATCCAAATGAAATATTAATGGTAAAATGATAATGATATGTTAGGGTCTTATGCATTAATGCTATGTCATACTGTTTTACCAGTCAATGCAAGCTCATGCTGCTTAGCAAATTTCAATATTTTTGTGACTAACAGACAAATTATGATTAACTTCAATTATGATTCTAAGCCTTCATCTTTCTCATGTTGAAATGAACTGTGAATACAAAACTATGAGAAGTCCCCTTTCTCTAGTGACATTTTCATTAGCTATGACTCCTGATAATTGCCATCTTTGCTTTGTATACTGCAAGCAGTGGAACAATTCATTATTTGTTCATTCCCCAAGTAGCAATTCCACTATCTCTAGATATTTTTCCTCACATTAAAATGATTTAAGGTAGTCCAAATTTTAATATGTGTTCCTCATTCAAAATCCACCTGGTACTGATTATAGGAACACATAAAAAAAGTGAGATTTTAATCTTAGTTTTGAAAGAAGCAACAAAACTTTTCCAGAATTTATAATCCTACCTTTTCCAACAGAAAACCCCTCTGAGGAAGTGAGTCTATCTTCCAGAACATCCAGAGAGGGCTGATGCTCCAGACCACAACCTCCTTCAATATTCCTCTCTCTCTAATACTACCTCTTCTAAGTGGGACAGTATCTTTCTCATAGAGTACTCCTGACTCTAGTCCTGGACAAGATCCATTCTTATTCCCCAAATTGATCTTTCAAAATATTTTTTTGGATGTTGGGTATAGCAGTATGATTAGCATATGCCTACTACTGGACTGTGCAGAGCAACTGAAAATGTTAAACTTTGCAGATGACTGCTAAAATGCAGTCACTTTTATGAAAACAAGGCTTATTCACCTGCTGAAGTTGTGCTTTTGAGATGCAAATGGCAGGGGGGAACTTGTTGCCACAGGGAATGACTGGAAGCTGCCTACGACCAGTTGAGCGGGAGGAAGAGGAGTGGCTCTCAGCTGACTGACTCCTTGGTAAACCAGCCTCTTTCAGAGGGTCCAAGTGGATGGATAGATAGGCTATAGGGCTCATGGTGCGGAGGATGGGACTTGAAATTCTTGGAGTGGAGAAATGCAGCACATGAGATGAGTTGAGCTGTGAGAACAACATGGCGGGGAAGAAAATAAGGTTTATAAATCAATATTTTAATAATTCTTGTTTATGTCTTGCCTAGATACATTTTCTTAGAAGACCATATTCACAAGTTCCTCACAGGTTAAAAGCTGACAATTTAAGAGGCATCTTAAGTCTAATCTTCACATTTTCCATCAATTTTTAAAAATCAAGTATCAAAATCAGAAGTCATCATCCTTTCTCTAGCTGGTTCCTACCTTCAGTCAATCAGTCAGTAAAAATCTAGGGCATATTTAATAAACTAACATAGTCTGTTCCAAGGGCATTGTGTACACAAACTAATTGATTGTTGACTGGTCCTTGCAAATGCTTAGCACATCCCTGCAACAGCATTGTTTTCTGAGATGACTGTATTTTTAGCATATACACCCACTGCAGGGTTTAGAAATGTGACTGTGTAACTACAGCTATAGCAGCACATATTAAGAACTATAGCTGACAGGATTAATCAGTAAGATTAGTACTAAATAATTTTGATGAAATATCCCAAATATAGGATTGAACTGGAAGGATACGCTGGCCTGAAGAATCCATGAGCGATTGCTTCATATTGAAGTACATCACTCAAGCATTTAGAGAAAAGGGAAGAAAAAATAAAGACCAGGAGCTGTAAAGTGTTCCAAACTAATCATTTTAGAGAAAGTACATTTTCAAATTGGTTATTGATGATTCTAATAAACCTATAGCTTTGACATACAACTCTGAAACCAACTGATCTTTTGCAAGACCTTTTCCAGTGCTGAATAAGTATCTGATGGTGACACATCCAAATACCTGCAAATGAGATCGCTATATACAGCTTGCAAGCCCTTCTTCCAAGTATATTTAAACAAAACCATGAAGACTGCAAAAAGTTTCCATATCTCTAATCTTCATGAAGGTCATTTTCTGTTTCCTACCATGGTATTTGCAATTCTATGTGTCTTGAAAACAGAGCACCTATCAAGCATTTTAGTACCTAATGAAAAGGTATTTTGAATTGTCTCAGTCCTAAAGCTTTGGTTTCCATAATGCATAGCTGTCTCTCAACTAGAAAAAAATAAGAAAGCGTATTTCCAGTATCTCACAAATGCATCAACCGAGAACAGAGGGTACATGAAAATTAAACAACTTGGAATTCAGAAATAAATGTAAATTTAAGAGCAAGTTTTTGATAAAACTTAGTACCTCGATGTACAAAAATACTCATTTCAGTAATATTTCTAAATAATAAAAATAAATAGATCCATACAATCAAACCTCTTTTCTAACCATGCATGCACATGTGTGTGTGCGTGTTTGTGTGTAAATAAATATACACACACACACACACGCACGGTATTAGGTTGTCAGCAAAGTTTGACCAGAGCAAACTATAGTTTAATTTAAACTGAAGATAAAAATGGGATTAGCTGTTACATATTCTATTACTTCAATGCCATTATTATTTCTTTGCTGAAATATCTCCTTGACAAATACACATTGCAAAGTTTTGTGCATGCATTGTGTGGAGTTCACTGCAATTCAGTAGAATCGTAGAATCACTTGGGTTGGAAAAGACCTTTAAGATGATGTCCTGGTTTCGGCTGGGACGGAGTTGATTTTCTTCTCGGTAGCTGGTGCAGCGCTGTGTTTTTTGTTTGTGATTTGGTGTGAGAGTAATGTTGACAACAGATGTTTTTAGTTGTCTCTAAGTAATGTTTATACTGAGTCAAGGACCTTTCAGTTTCTCAGGCCCTGCCAGCCAGAGGGCTGGAGGGGCACAAGAAATTGGTAGGGGCCACAGCCAGGACAGCTGACCCGAACGAGCCAAAGGGATATTCCATACCATAGAAGGTAGTATAATATATAAACTGAGGAGAGTCGGCCGGGCCTGCCAACTGGCTGCTCAGGGACTGGCTGGGCACTGGTCAGTGGGTGGTGAGCAACTGTATTGTGCATCACTTGCTTTTTTACCCTTCCCTTTGGATTTTATTCCTCTCCCCTTCACCCTCCTTTTCACTATAATTGTTATTATTATTGCTGTGGGTTTTTCCCCCCTCCTATTTTATTTTATCCAAATCATTAAATTGTTCTTATCTCAACCCTCGAGTTTTGCACTCCTTCCTGATTCCCCCCCCCATCCCTCTGGGGTTGGGGGGAGTGAGTGAGCGGCTGCGTGGTGCTTGATTTCTCGCTGGGGTTAAACCCCAATAGGTGATCAAGTCCAACTGTTAAAACCTACAAACACAGTAAATAACTGAGGTCATGGTTCAACAACACAGCAAGTCCAGCTTTAGGCTCTTAGCACCAGCTCAAGGAAAATTAAACTAGAGCTGTATGATGTAAAGTGCTGCTCCAATATAAATTCACCACTAGTCTAGATCAGTTCTAATTCTTTTGACAGATTAATGTTATACCACCAGATATTACAGTAAATCAGGTACTGTCTGTCTTCCTGCAGCCAAAGTCAACACAGAGCCATCAGGAAAGCATGAAGCCAGCATATACACCCTAGCATGCTCTGAATAGATCAACAGGAACGTGACCATGCGCCCATGACAGAGCCAGATCAAACTGGTATTTGCTGGTAGCACACAGAATCTGTATTGCAACTGGAAAACCGTGACTGTTAACATGAAAATTAGTTCTCTTACCTGCAGAGTTTTTTTCATAATAGATAGCATAATTTGCTCTATCTTTTAATGCCTGAAACTTGCTCATCTCCAAGCCAATAACTTCTCCCTTATTTTTTGAGTTCAGTTTTCCTTCCTGAACTGCTACAACTTAACATTGCCATTAGAATGCTGATGCTGCATGAAACGGGTAAGAAGTGATATTACCATCAATTACAGGAAGTCTGTGTACACACACAGTTTCAGGAAGAACATTTACCTACAAATGGGGGGACTGCAGACCAGCAATTTCTTTTCTCCAGGAGAAAATAAAATTATGGGTGAGTATACGAAGCTTTAGTTTCTCATATAGAAACATCCTTGCTACTACTTACTACTAAAATAGTGAGCAATAAAGCCCTGAAAGACAGAAGAATCATCAAAGTAAAAATAAAAAAACATATATAAAACAGGAAAACTATTTTATTTATTCACCATTGAAGTAATTGCTTGCATATTTAACAAACCTATTAGAATAAGCTCAAAGAATGTAATTCATCACACTTTCTCCTAAGTGATAGTGAAGCGGATCACTAGAAATCCATATGGGAGGCATACTCATAAGCATGATGACCGTGAGGGGTGACCTCCTACAGTTTCAAACCATTTGAAATGAGTAAATGGTTTCACAAATTATATTAAGCTATTATACTACTAAAATTTCAACATGTATTTTTAACGCCTTTTATCATTACTTAAGTAATTTGATTTATGGTCCTAACCTTACATTCTTGGATCCCAACCTGCTCTTAGTAACTGGTGCAATATCATTAAATCAGCACAAAAGTAAAATATGACCCTTCACCTATTACTTGTATTGTCAGGAAGGCACTACCTAGATAAAATTACTAAAGAACAAGAACATCTGATCTGCAAACAAGAATCCCATTCAAAGAACAGTTTCAGGTGGGTAAATGCTTTGAGGAAGAAGAAAAAGGACTCTGCCAAACAGCTCCTAAAGGTCACCAGGTCTCTGGAACAGACAGAAATACTGTATGAAGAGGCATATGTATACTGTCTCCCTGTGAAGTGACTAGGACACTCACCTAAAAGAACAGCTAGGTTCCAGTACCCATCTCAAGGAATATTTAAGTAACTTTTATGAAGTGAAATACCACCAACGAAGGACAGAAAGAACAACTCGCCTCCAAATATCTTCCTGGACTTTCAAGGGCTAATGAAGTAGAGGGAATACTACCGCAAATTGGCATTACAGTTGGAATAGACATACTGCATAGACACACTCTGTTCCCAGTTTCTAAATCAGCCAAATAATTTGTTTTCTTTATTCCCAGTTCTATTTATCATTTCAATTCCACATGACGCACCTTCAAAACAGTGAGCTCCTTCCTGCCAGTCATCTTGCCCTCACAGCACTACTTGCCTGTCGCGACGGAGGGAAGACACAGTCACTCAATATGAGTGATCAGCAGACTTCGTTTATTGTGCCTTACAGTCACCTTTTATGCCTTCTTATAATTAGCTCATACATATTACAAAAGTTAAGCTCATTATTGGTTAGTTGCCTAAATACCAAGCCCGCCCCTAGTTTCTCTTCTGTAGTTATCTGTTCCCACCTGTAACATTCTTTTCCCACCGCGATCTTCCCGTTATTGCGTAACAAGAACAGCCAAGGATAGTGTATTTTTGTTTTACTTCAGATAAGCTGAGAGCGATGTGCGTTTTTGTCCAGCCAGCTGGACTATGTCTATGTGAACTTTTTCAGCTAGCCAGTTATCCACACTTGCCCTTCCAGGATAATATAAATCATATTCACTCTCCCCATTTTTGAGGTCATGGCAAATATCCCGTACCTGCTTGCAAAGCCAGACTAAATTATAATCTTACCCCAGTGTCTACTTCAACCAGTGTTTCTTGCAATACATCTTGTAATTTGTTGACCTTGTTTATAACTATTGCTGCTCCCACGCTTAGAAGCTTCTTCCTTTCCAGATATTGTCCATTATTTGCACTGCAGTACATGATGTTTATATCACCTCTACTTTCAGTTTTAAGTAAAATAGCTGTTTCCCCAAAAAGAGCCAAATTTGTATAAAGTGGGATAGTGCATTTGCACACAAAATTGAAAGCTGTTTTTTAATAGCTTTCAAAATAAACACACCCAATAATTAGAGACTGTGTTGCTCTTTCTTGTCTGCTTTACTAAAACTGACATTAAAATACAAAAATCAAACAACTGAAATCAACCGAGCAATTTAAATTAATTTTTAGTCTCTAGAAGTTTTTAACCAATCAAAAACTTCACGCAACTAATATTTCAACTTAAATCTCAAAAATCTTCTGTTGTTTAATACAGTTCTGTATTTTGAATGAATCTTCCTTAAACTGCGTAATTCACAAAGTGACTACAATCTTGTATGAAAGATACAATCTTGTATTTTCCATGAGAACATAGGTGTATTTGAAATTTTATTGTACAGCTATAGTTAATTACGTTTTCACCATAAAGGATATTCCACACTTTATAATAAATGAGTGTAGGTGACAAGTTTCATTTTCTAATGAGCTGGCTGTAACCTTCACAGGAAGTGGTGGTAAGTGAGGAAGAAGTACAGCCAGGTTTCTTCGCTCAAAGGAGCTTGAAAGAATTGCCCTTTATATCATAATGACACAATTTCTACTCATAAAAGGGGAGAAACAAAATCAGGAGCTGATGCCAAATCACTTAACCGTTAATCTCACTTCCTCCTTCAGTAAAGTCAGTGACAAAGAAGAAAAAAAGTAAATGTTCAAAAACTGTAGAAATGAGAATTCTTTAGAAAAGATGGAGAAACACAAAAAGAAGAGGATGCAATGGAAGCAAACCAATCTGTCTTAGTGAAGAGAAAATTCTGGGAGCAAAGCAGTGGTTGCAAAAATATCTTGGAAGTCAGAAGTAGCAACTATTTATAAAAGCCAACAAGTTGTTTGTAAAAGAACCACTAGAAATTTCAGAAGAAACAAATGGAATTCCAAAAGAAAACACTACATCGATGATGGTGAGGAGCAAGTAACTCTGGTTCTTTGATTTCAGCCATTTAGGCTTTTCCTGAAACACGTGAAACATTGTAGCAGTGCTTTACACATTCATTGTCATCTTACGTTTCTGTACTGCAAATGTAAATATATATATTTGCATGTGTATCTCTCACTGATTAGGAATCAATTCCTAAGGAGCTTGTTTGTGTGTGTACATATATATATAGATAATTTTTTTTTTGATTGAGGCTAGTTCTGTGGAACATACCTGCAGAACTAATAGCCACTGCCATGAGAGAATGTAAACGCTCATTAACAGAACATGGAAGATCACTCCTCAAGAATCAAGTCCCATATCTGATGAAACTAGGAATTTCTGCTACACTACTGTATTTCAGTCACAGCATTTTGCCTTACTGTCTCATCATGTAATTCTGAATAAAGAGAGGTTTAATAAAACAGCAGCCATTTCTCTTACCGGAGTGAGTGCTCCTTCTGCTTGAGCTTCCATAGGACTTGTAGGGGTGGCTGCAAGAAGCTGTCCAGCAGCTCCAGACAGAAGTTCCAATTTATCTGTAAGCTGTTCGGAAGCAGCAGGATGACACTCCATGGCTAGAACAAACTCCACCCCTGAGGTTTGGTTCTTGGCATGGACACTGTTTCCTGCCCAACCACCCTGTCTGGGCTGTTCTTCTGGAGGGGACTCCTCTAGAACTTGTAGTACCTCTGGCTCTTCATCTGAGGGACTTCCAGTTGTTTTGTGACCTAAAGCTTCATTTGTCCTGAAGTCCTGCAAGTCCCGTTCCTTATCTATTATCACCCATTCCTTAGAATCAACCTCCTGCCTGCAGGAACTTAAGTTGACCGCTACAAATCCATTGCTAATAACACCATCAACATGTTCTGGAGAGCTAGCTGACACAGGTTTTGAAGCATCTGGAAGGTATTCTTCATCATAGTGCCAAACATGGTCCATACGGGCAGTTACAGGAGCAGGAATGGGTGTTTTCTGAGAAAGAGGAGGAACAGCAGCAACAGGAGGCTCTGCCGCAGCATTCAAGTCTTTCTGCATCTTCTCCAAACTTAAGAAAAGAAGATAATATGTGACTTAGTTAAGAATGAATTAAATTATTTCAGTAGAGGAAAACTAGACATATAAAAACTTGTTGTCATATTTTAGAAGAATCTACAATGGTTGAAAAATCCACAATTTGAGACAAATAACTCTGATGGCAAGTAAAAATGGGTGGATGGTCTTAGAAATTTGCACACATTGTAAGTGTAATTGTAATCTATCATGTTGTATTGTAAATGTAATTACCAGAAGGGAGCATAGTGAGTGGATATCAGCTCAGTGGTGAGGCTACCACCAGATGCCCACTGGACTGAATTTATGCTACAAAGCAGAGATTCAAAGCAGAACAGAAGAAACAGATGTCTCCAGCAGAAGTTAGTAGATGCTTTCAAGACCAATGTTATTGATTGTTTTGATTCCTTACTTGGGCTTTGCATAACTTGCTTCATCAAACAAATTCCTAACCCTCCTATGACATATTTAGAAAGGTTTTGCCACTGTTAGCATCTCAGCTGTCTTCCACTGTCCCCACTCAGCCTCTGCTTTTCAGCTAGATTTCACTGTGTCCTTCTCCCCTTATTTTTTCTACATATAAGCAAACTGATTGAACCTGTTCTCATATATCTGTCTCTCTCTGCCTTTAATTGCCATTTTAATTTTAATTCTATCAAGACTTTTTTAACGTTGCTGCGACACCTTTGGGCATAACTAAACCTGCGGCATGCAGACAGACTTCTAACTTCGTAACACCACTTCTTGTAAACTGTCCTTATTTCATATAATCTAATTCCATGTTACCTCTACTGAGCACCTGATGTCATCATTTTTTATTTAGGATGAGTTGTACTGACTGTCAAGAGTATCCCACCGAAGAAAAAGGTAATAAATACCAGGGTTAGACCAATAGGTCTTGAAATAAAAAATTCTCAAGTGTGGAAGTCCAGCTTTAACTGTATACCAGCACTAATCTTTTTTTAAAGAAGCTGCCAAGTGGTAACATCCATTATCCAGCCACATTATGAACATAATAAATACTTTGCTGTAGCTTGCATAAGCATAACCCAGTAGCTCCATTCCTGGTTTTCACACAATAGAGGAAAGATGACAGTATCTTAACCACATATTCTGAAAAGATCTAAGCATAAGAACAAAATAATTTCTTTACCAGGTCTCAAGAAATTTATCAGTATCTGGCTTAGACTCCAATGTCAGGCGCTTCTCCAGTTCAAAGCTGTGAATTGAACGTAACTTTCGCACCAGTGGGACATCTCTGTCTAGCTGGGTGGTCTCTGAGCGAACACGAATTGGAGAACCAAGACTTGGTGCGTTAAGCATTCCGTTCACTGGCCCATGGCTGTTTTCTTCCTCTGTGGCAGCCTGTTCAAAAAGTAAAGTAAAAATATAACTTACTAGGAGTGTCAAAACAGAGGAAGACAAGGTACTACATGGTGGACACCATCCAGGTTTTTAGCCTGGGATAAGCCAATTTGTGTTTGGAATGGTCCTTAAGTTTATGCCATAGTTAATGTACTTTAGATATGCTCTTCAGCACACACCTACAACTGACAAAATAATAGTAATATACTAGTTCTGGGTAGGTCTGAGAACAAGAGTCCCAAAAGCCTAATAATACACTTAAATTTACTCTGATATTTCATATTGATCTCTGAAATTTTCTTTAATAATGGTCTGAAACCTGACACTTGGTATGTTCTTCGGTCTGCTTTATACTCAAGTGCTCTTATTAAAAAGAAGTTAGCTTCTAAGCTGTCTTTATGATTCTCTGGACCATGTAACACTGTTATACGCTAAATCTACTAGATATTTCTGTGACAGAACTGTTTTAGTTAAATTGCATTGCACCTTGTACACTGACTAGTTATGATGTAGAGCTGGGAAATCACAATCATCCTTAGTTTGAACAGGTATAGCTAATAGAAATTGCCTTCGTTTAAACCAGAATAATCATCTTTCTCCCTCCTTGGTAAAAAACAAACAAGTAAGAAAATTTGAAAATAGACACCATGCCATATTCTCTCCCACAATGTTTTTTTTTTCTAGTAAAGAAGTAACAGCCTCAAACTAGACAGTTCTCCTAGCTAAAGAACATTTCAGTACCAGATTTCTCTTCATGTAATAAATATGTTTATATAATGAAACAGGGCTATATTTGTCAGAATATAAAATCTTGTGATTGTGAGCAAGGGAGACAGGAATCATTTCTCAGAGACTACTTTTCAAAATAAAGCAGCATTCCCTTCTAAAGACTAGCCGATGAACCACTCTGGATCAGTACAAAGGTATCGTATCTTATGGACACAAAACCACCAAGTGAAGTAAATGGATACTGCCAATCACACTGCCAACCTGTCAATTGAAGAATAACATTAAATTCAGTTTTGTATATTCAATATCTGACTGCCACACATGCAAGATGCAGGAAATTTACTTTGCTTTCATTCAGTGATTCAGAATCAAAATTGTGTCTGAAGAACATGAATATGAATAAACTGCAAAGAATCTCAAATTATCAGCAATATACCATTCATCATAAAGACCTGATAAAGTGGCACAAGGCCCAAAGGCTTGTCTGCTTGTTCCAGTACATAAAGTTGCTCTAATAAAATGTGTTAGCTGTACCATAAATCTCGTTTTCTTAGACCATTCTGGCTAATCGATATTAATAAGACTGCATTATTTATTATATCTTATGTGCACTATGAGGACAGGAAACTGTTCAAAGGTGGTATACACAATGCAGAATTGCAAGTACCTTACAGATCCCTAGTTTTATTTTGTTTCTGTTTGCATCCATTTCTTCCCAAACGTCTTTCTCCTGAGGACGCTGATGCCCAGGGGATCCAGGTAGTTTCTCTGGTGAGACACCAACTGGAATACCATTCTCTCCATCACTGAGCTGTTCATCAGGAAACACTTCATCTGTGTTTTCTCGCAGCAGATCTCCTGGGATAGGAGTGGCATTGGCAATTCTACAAAAGTAGTTTAAAAAAAAATGGAAAGGTAAATATTTTGAGACTCTAATGTGTTTCTTGCAATTATTTTCTAGTCTATTAAAAGAAAAAAACCTTTTAAGTAAAAGTATGCTTCTGTAGAAAACTAAATCTTGTAAATTAATTAATATAATACCCCCTACTTCTTGGCTTTCACAATTCACATTTCTTTAATTTAGGCACATAACAAAAGGTGAAATGAAAACCCAATCACTTAAAAGCTGTTTTATGAATGTTTTTGAAGTAACTTCTCAGCAAATTTGTAACAGATCACGTCCAGGCTCAGCTATGCTCCTGATTCTTCTACACATATTTTCCTATTAAAAAAACCCGAATGGGCAACTTTCATAATATAGTTTCCCCCAAAATTTGGTAGAAAAACAAAACATACTGTGTAAGGAAGAGAAATCACTCAGCAGACTAAATTTTTAAACAGTTTTAATCACTATACTTATAAGCATAACACTAACAGGACATTTTAATTGAAGTTCTGTAGTACCATTGACTTGGGGCTAAATAGGGCTAAGGCTTAGCTTAGTATTCTGAAACTGAAGCAACGCTATATCTAAAAAATGAATGGTTGGGAGGTCAATTAAAAGTCATTTCTTTATAGCCACCAAAATTGTTAACCGCAGCCAAGACTATTGATAACTCCAATGTGATGCTTAGTGTGATAATGGGGCTGAATCGTATGCAAAATCCCTGTCAACTTCAGTGTGTTCAACAGCGCACACTGTACACCTGTGTAATATTAACACCAGTTAATGTCTTGACTGACATTTATTTTAACTTCTTTTTTTAATTACCTTGAAATACTGGGAATTCAATACATTCTACATGAAATTCTAGCTATTTTCAGCCTTACTACACTGTCAAAACTCCCATGTCATGACCTTTGTGACTCTTGGATAAAAAGCTGATCTACTCAAGGCCCAGAACAGGCACAAAATGTTCCTTCTCATCCATAAACATTTCTTCTATTCTCCAGTTTCCTGAGATGAGTATGGGTATTACTAAACATCACAACTCATTCAACTTAATTATGGAAGGTCTCAAAGACCACATAATATTTTAAACATGACCAAAAGCTATTTCCAAATTTCCTATAAAGGTCCATTCATTTTTCAAAGTTATAAGGAGACAGCAGCTAGCAGTTTATTCAAAGTTTACAGAAAACAATGGGTTTATTTCCAGGCAGTTAAACTCAGGGCAAACCATTTAGTTTCACAAAATACGATTTAGCAAAGGATGGGCTAGCAAATTATATGCAGTTTCCTGAGGTACTATTTTTTATTGCCATAAATTTAAGTCTGCTGTACTGATCTTTCAGGATAGTACAGACAGGAACCCTAAAAAAGCAAATACTTGAAATGCTCCCAAACTGCTGTTCCTCTATTTATTCAACATCCTGCACAAAACCCCTAAATTATGGAGATAATTTCCTTTTGGTACTCTGTGGCTGCTTTTTAAGTGACCACAATGTGCATACATACCCAATTGCAGCTGGAGTAAGACGAGTGTGTAACTGAGGTGTGGTTGAAGTTGTTGTCGTTGTCAGAGAGCCATCAGTTCCACTCTTCTCCCAGTCAAAAGGGTCACTTTCAATAACCCCAAATGTTTTCATGCTGTTGTCAAACACAGACATGAGAAGCTAAAAATGAAAGAATAAAGTTAGTAAGTTTAACTTTTGTCTAAGAGACCAAGCGATTAAAAAATATCCTCCTGTAATACTTGAATATGTCTCTTCAAGATTTTGACAGACAATTTACATAAATAAGGACACAGTTATTTATAGTAACCATTTCTTATTTTTCAAGATATGCAAAATTCTGTTTTATTTTTTAAAAAACACATATACACCTGTGTTTTCATCAGTAAAGAAAGGCAAAGATACACCATAGCCTTCCATAAGAAGACAGAAAGGCACACAGAGGCATAACTACATTGCTTCAGAATAACATCAAATGGCTCTCCAGCAGAGGAAGATAAAATAATATATTTGGTAACACCACTAGAAACTAAGGAAATGAATGAGGAGTACATAGGGAAGGATAATGATTTGCTAATTCGTACATTTCTGTTATTTAGAACCACGTATTGTTTATTTTTTCTAATGCTGACATCCATCCCACAGAAACGTCACACTGGAAGCCTTCCACCCTCATTTTATGCAAGGAAAAATCACCTAGACCAATTTGTGTCCATGACAGAGAAAGAAATTGCGTCTACTGTTCCCTCCCTGTGAAAAAACTTTGCCTAATTGTAGTCACTGGTGGGAAGGCTGTGTCCATATCACATCATCTCTTACTCTGTAACCTTTCTAAAATTAGTCTTTTTTTTTTTTTTTCCTAAAAGCTAAAAAGCTTTTTAGACTGTAACTCTTCAAAGCAGGGATCCTGACCACGTACATTCTTGTTCAGTGCCTAACCATACATACAAAGAACAATAGATATCGAAGGCATGCATAGCACTGCTACAACAACTACAACAAATACTAGTTAAGAAAGACCAGAGCTTAAATGACCATGGAAAGTAAAGCACTTCCTCATGGCTCTAAATAAAACCACCCTGCTCTGGTCTAAAGCACAGAGGCAAGACTCTGTTGGAAGGCTCAGGCTGCAGCTGTGCAGCTGCAAATGTTCCATGACCAACCAGAGGACTGTAAATTACTGGGCTGTCTCTATCACAGAGAAATTCTATCCTGGTATCATGTTAATCCTTGAGCATGTGCCGTGTTAGATACAAGTAGACCACAAGAAAAAGGTTTTGCAAAAATATGCCTGTGTGTATGTGCTATCATTCAGGATGTATAATGTAAATAGAACATATTTATCAGTCTACAATCAAGGTTTTTCTATACAACATCAAAATTTCTGCAATCAGTGATTTTTACCATAGAAGAAAAAAAGGAAATCTGATTCATCTTTATAACTAGGCACAAAAACCACTCAAAAATTTCTTAATAATTTTCCTCACTTAATTGAAAACTACTGGATAAATTCCATGGAAATTTTTAATAGGAAAGGAAAAAAACCCAAGGTATTTATTTTTCAGGAATGCTAAACATTTCCTGTATTTGTAATAAGATTTTTCTTTGCCATCAAATTTTTTCACAAAAATTGATTATTTTTTTTTTTGCAAATGTGCAGAAGAACATACTACTACATCTAATGAAATTAATTTACTAACAGGAAATTAGTTGAGAATTTCAGTTCTTATTTCAAATGTTATATATCTTGATTTCTCTGTTAATCTTACTAAGTAAAGCACAGGAATCATTCTTATCAAAGTTACAATTCCACACTTAGTCAGAATGATTTATTGGAGTTGAACCAATTCAGCTTGCACATCAGCAGAAAACTATTCCTTCTGGTTTGCCGAGTTAGTGAGTTGAACAAATGCACAGAGGCAGACAGGTAATGTAAGTGGGAAGCTGACAGGAATGTGTGCTTCTGGGAGCCAGAGGGAAGGCACACAGGGACAACCTGCAGCGTAATGTTAGAGTCACTTTTGAATGTTAAAGTCACTGCCAACCTTCAACAACTCAGTCTCTCCCTCCCTGCTTTTCCTGAGCATTCCCCTGCCGCTTTCCACATAGTGGGACTGAAGTAAGTTCTATCTTTGTGTTTTATTTATTGTTAAATCATGGGTCAACACTGAGTAAGACACATTCTACAGCATATCCTCTTGGCAGCTATCACCTTATCACTAAGCTGAGGCTGTTCATTTCAACAGGCAATGCTCTTAAACAAATTAAAATTACTAGTTTTCTGGTGATCTCTGGAGGCAGTACTTCAGTCTGAAAAACTCACCATGGCTGCACGTTGCGTTCTAGCTGTATATATTGTAGGTGCTGAGCTCCAGATTTTGGAAAACTGCCAGAATGACTATGACTGAGAAAACAGTATGATTGATTTAACTTAAGGAGCACCCACGAGAAGCTACAATAGTAGGATAGTACCCAACTGCACCGCATACTGACTGTAAAGCAACTGTCAATTGTTTTTAGAAACTTAACTGCCTTACTCTTCCAAAATGGGAAAAAATTACATCTTTGAACTACAAAGTTTCCACGGCACTAGAAGGTCATTAAAATAACTTTGTGATGGCACGATCCATCATAACTACCAAGACTAAACAATGAAATCAAAGGAAATTGAAGATGAAACAGCATAAAATTCTGCTGTTTAAAAATCATAGAGACAAAATAGAAAAATGTTTACCTGGTAATCAGGCTTCGTAAAGTAATCTAAATTAGCAATGTGATCCAGAAAGATGTTGAATTCTTGAGGAAGATGTTTCAACATAAGTCTGTGCTCATACCTTTCCTTAATGGAGCCCACTTGCTCCTAGGAGTAAATAATACAACAAACATTAACACGCCTTCATTCTCTGCTACAACACACTCAATACATTAGTGGCCAGAAAGACAGGTAAGTATATTACACTGAATAGTACTGTGGACTACATCAGACAGCAAGGAAAGAGATTGTGTCATTCCCCTCAGTACACATGCAAAATAATTTTGAAACTTGAAATTCAGTATGAAAAGCCATTTAATTTTCTGCTGTGTTTGAATGCTGCCTGATATCAAGGACTGTCATTAGACACTCCAACCCTTCTAAAAAGCATGTTTTACAGATTTAAATATCCTGCTGCATCATCTGAAGTCCAGCCACTTATTGGTGTATATTTGGTCATCACATCATACTGCCTAAGATCAGCAAATCCTATTAAAGTGTAAGACGAGTAAATCAAAACCAAAAAAGAGACTGTATACCACTTTGTCATCTACCAACGCATAAACTACATCAGAGAGTAATCTTGTTTCAACTTCAAAAGAAGTTGGAAGAAGTAATGACAGGCAAATTAGACGCTGTTTCTTTGCATACCTCACCTGTGATACATGACTAAAGGCACTACCACAGATTGACTGATTCACTATTCTTCACCAGCAAGTAAAAAACACTCCTTTCACAAATAATCAAAATAGATAAGTAACTCTAAACTTGTGATAGGTGAAATCAAAAAGTCCTCAAGTGAAAACAGAAAAATTAAATAAATGGCATATATACACTTACTTCGGCCTTGTAAAACATTTGCAAACTAGAAATACAATCCACTTCCTGCCTAGAACAGTTTGTAAAACTTGTCTGCTTTTTATAGCATGACACTAGCAATGAGAACACTAGAAAACACTGGAAAATGTAACAAACTAGTGATTCTTAGTGGATATCACGGCATTCACTTGCAATCCAGAAGTAAATCTCCCTTTGGTTTCGCTTCTAGGTTTACCTTATCTTTTATTTTTCTCCAAGGCAGTTGCCCAACCACAAATTCCACCAACATGTAAAACAGGGACCAGAGGTCATCATGCCGACCCATTTCCTGTGAAAAAGAAATATTATTCTAATGCATCTTACAAATACCTATAAGACAAAAGGGAACATAGATTCTTTACTGCTCTGGAGACAAATTATTATCTATAAAATTACTATAATCAACACTGCAAAACAATTTTGTATAATTAAATCCAGCCACTATTTTAAGTAGAAACAGCCAAGTAAATTTCCACAGAAGACCAGAGAAACAAAACAGAAGCTGAAGTACGTTAAAATAACATTGCAGATCTCTATACTGGAAGAGCTGTTTATTCAGATTTGTTTAGTGTATGATGTTAAGATGATATACTGGATATTATAGATATTATATATTTTATAAAACTCAGTAACTTCACCTTTTTAATTCCTTAACTTAAAATACAATTGAACACCAAAGGTAACTAGTTAAACCACTATTATTTCTACAAGAACTTTTTTATCCTCCACTACTGTAAAATTTATTATCTTTTCCCAAAATTTATAATTTCTACCCAATAAATTCACACATAAGAATACAAAAAAACAATAGTAACCGCATTACTGACTGCTTTCAGCTACATGACATGGATATGATACAGACTGAGATACTCACTCTGTTTCTGTGAGCATTGATCGATGCATATCGTACCGTTCCTCGAAAACCAGCGACAGCTCGTGGCTGTCAAAGAACAGAAAAAGATTCTTATTGTCAGAAATATACCCTCTGACTACTAAACTTGGCATCTGCAAAGTGAGTATGGAGCCACAACAAATATAATTTGAAACTTTTTGTTTTATTTCAATTTACCGTGTATCTACAAGTCCTCAGTGGAAATCCAAGTTGGCAGCATACAGTGACATATGCCATAGTTTTTTAAACCATCGATTTATGTCAGTTTTTGTTCTCACAGACATCAAGTTCTAGTTACCTCATCCCTCAAAAAAGCTATATGGCAGAACTATTCCTCTTTTTTCTCCAATAATGAAATTATTTCTTGGGTTTAAGCATTAGAAGTTTGAGTTTTTAAATTCTGACAGGATATAAACCATAATGATTTCTTCCACTTTACTAAAATACACCAATATTATGTGGTATGAACAGACAACCAGCCATTTATTGAAATGTCCTAGCAACATTTTCACAAATTCTTTTCCGAACTAACAAACCAATCAATTTTTTGAGAAATTCCAAAAGTAGGGAACGCCACAGGTAAGTTTCAAAGCTGCGGCTAAGCAATAAATAGCAAGGGCTGCACTACAAGCATCAGTTAGAAACATTTCATTCTTTTCTAGTTCATGAATACCGGCATTTTCTCCCTGACACTCCAGATCTTGTATGAACATGAGTCAATTGGTGTTTTGTAATCAGAGAGTATATATTCCCATACATCTTTCCTTCAAATAAAATGTTACAAAAGGAATTATATAATTGATAATAGTCATAATTAGTATACATTTACAAATTAAAAAAATCAAATGGTGGTATATTACTTTGCCTAAAACAAATATCAAATCCATGTCACCTCCTTAATTAATCATTTTATATAGAGGGAACTGCCAGAACTGCTAAATTTGTGTTCTTTTACACAGTCTTATCTTCCCAATCAATATTTCTTTTTATTTCCTCTAACAGTGAATGTGAGAAACCTGAATTATTTTCCTCAGCTCTGTCTTGTAATTAAAAAGGGTATTGGTGATGTGTCTGCCTGCCCCAGACTCATGACAATTACGATTTTTAAAAATTTTGCACACCACATTGAAAAGTCTGGTTTGATATACACACAGAGATCACTATAATACATAATCATTACCCTATTAAGATAAAACACTTCAGTATCTCCCCATCTATACATACATAGGTATAATTTCTTCTTATCCACCAAGAGACGCTACACTGAGAGTTATCATTTAAGTATGTCAGGAGCTGCCATTACTGTTAATAACCCTATCAATTAAATACAGCAGGATTATGCATTAAATGTCTTTAAAAGGGATTCAACAGCCCATATAATCAATATCTGCTAGAGTGGTACGATGAGAGCTGAACCAACGTTAGTTCAGGTGGAAAGTATTTTCTAGGATGTTGTTAACATGACCAGGTTCTCAGATGATATTCCTTAAATCTTAGGTTTTGCACGTTATCTTAAAGTACTTGGAACACATTTTGTGTCCAGGCAGGACAGACAACTGAGTTACTATCTTACATCTTGTAACTATATCATATTGCATACTGAACATTATCCTGAAATGAAGCGTAACACTGTAGTTGCAGAAATTTCCAAGTACCATGCAATTATAAAAAGAATAGCTCAAAATGCTTTTGAACTGCTAAATTTAAGTAGAAACTAAATTTTTCAAAAAAAGGACTTAAGTCTCCTTCTTAGTAGTTTTGAAGACTGGCAAACCATCCAAGTAAGAATAATACAGCATTACTGCCAAGACAATCAAAATACAGGTAAATTTCCAGAAAAGATGCAGTCTGATGACTAACACTTCTCAGAAGGGCACTGAGACCTTAACTTCAGAACACCCAGAAACAGAAATTCAGTAAATCCCAAGAGCATAAAGTTTCAGGAGATGAAACCAAACGCTTACTGTCTTAAGCCTCTGGTCTGAATGTTAAAAAGGAAGGACTATATTCAGTTTTACTAAGGTAAATATTTCCATTCTTCGGAGATTAATGAAAAATAGGAAAACTATGATGAAATGAGGCTTTTATTCCTAGAGTAACAACTTAAAATCTTACTTGATAACTAACACAAAAACATTCCAGTTGCTTGACAAGGAAATAAAAAAAGGGTAAAAAAATGGCATATGGAATCTAAATTATCCCATACAGTTTACAAAAACTAATAATCTGACCTATTCCAGTTCTGTCCTGGTGGAGAAATGTCCATATGAGGAATTTCATTGGGTACCAGCTCAACTGCTTTTAAACGTCAAAAGTCACTGCCATCCTTAGACAACCCTATGAAATCATGTGCCCTAAGATGATTTCAATCATCTGAGAATCACCTCACTGGGGGGGCAAGCATAAATATTGTTTCTATACATTAGTTTATCAGGAAATGAATTCTGAATTATTCACCCCAGCAAGGATATCTAAATCCTTTCACAATTTCTTGCCTCCTTTTACTATCTATTGCCTTAAAGTGTAGTTTGCATAAATCTGCCTTAAGAGCATATGTAATTTAATACATAATGAAATATCTTTCATAATGCAGCTGGTCACTATTTAACAGTAGTATTACAATGCCGCACAACAAAAATAAATTAATTCCATCGTGTCACTAACAACATGAATGATGTCCCTAGTAGCTCAAATCAAGTTTGCCCAATTCAGAATAGAATTTACAGACTTCCGAGCATTTGCAAAACTTCTGAAACTGTTTCAGAGCTTTTTATGCATCTCACAATGGCTCACGTAGTAAAAGCAAAATATCAGAGGCAAAAATAGCAACTTCCTGAACAATTCCCTGCATTTTTTCAAATAAAATCCTCCTCTGATGTTATTGATCATGTCGATTTGTTTTTAAACACCCCCAAATTTTCCATCTGAGCTCACCTGTCACCAGGGGAAGAATGGAAAAGAGCCTTACAGAAACACTGGTTATAGTATTGTCTTCCAGATGCCTTATCTAAGCAAGCTGCTACCACAGCAACTGAGCTTCCTTAAAGCAAAGTAGATTTCCATGCTGAGAAAAAAGCTTAATAGGACCATTTTTTAAAATCATTACAGGTGACCTATTAAGACAACCAATAGAATCTATGGCATTTTTGGAGGATATAGCTGGAAAGGGTATTTGTACTAAAGAGATAGTGCATCTTACATCCAAATACACCTGTGAATTCCCCTGATGCCCTTGATTAAAATGGATCACATCTACGTTCCTTTCCATGACGAATGTCATAATCAACATTCTCCTGTTTTTTCACTTGAAATTTAGTGGGGGGTTTTTTCTCCAGACTGGGAGAAACTGCCACATCCAGATGCTGTCTCAGTCGCAGGGATCCATTAACAGTCCACTCAGCAGTGGATTCCATTCTCCAGCTCTTCTGTACTTAACATCTTTATTTAGCTTGCATTCATTTCTGTTTATTTACAGCAACCATTGTCAGCAAGTTTTCCCTTCAGACAGAGTAAGCAAACATTTGAAATAAACCACCCTCAAACTGGCACAGAAACAAACAGGAAATTAAGGAAGAGTTCTTAGATTTTGTAGTCATACTTTCTGCAAAAAAAATATTTCCTACAAACCTTTGCCTTAAATCCCAGGTATTAAATTAGTAGTAATGGCCATACAAATCACATGATGTAGTCACTTGATTAGAATAAGGGATATAATTTCAAACAAGACTAGAGTTCTTCCACAGTTATATTTGACAGAAAAAGTACTTAGAAAATCTACAAAACTGTAACTTGTTTGCATCGGTTCACACAAAAAAGGTTTTTTAAATATAATTAGCTCAAGTGATGATCTGGAAGTCTGAGTTGTCTCAGATTTGATTACTATCATTAGATTCTTCAAATATAAGTTAAAATATATATTTTTTTTAAGATAGATGCATATGAAGCAGATCTAGTGACTCTGAAGAATTTTTCTACACACAAAGCTACTTTTTAATGTAACATCAGTTTTCTTTGGAGGTGGCCCTGCCCTGGAAACACATGACAATGTCTTAGATAAACTACACGCAGGAAATAAGGAGTTCCTAGAAAAGCGAACCATTTCCTCCCAGCACACAGGTTTGCAGATTCCTGAAGACACTATGCTTACAAACCTGTCTATGACTGTTGCTTCTTTGGAGGGGCTGTGGAGGAGGGAAATAACAATCCTCAGCTCAGTTGAGTATCTCTAGCTAAACGTTCTGTGTTTATTGCTTTCGGCAATGTTGGAAATGTTATGCAGAGCAAAAAGTTAACTTTTTACTACAGTCATGTAAACTAGATATTAAATATGGAAAAATAAAATAATAATCATTATTTACACTATTTCTGACACACACCATGGTTCTTTCTATCAGTCAGGCAATGGCTGAGAATTCTTAAGTGTCTTTATGTTTGGGATTGAGAAACCAGCTCAAGCAGTGACCCCCACCTTCTCAGTGCTGCCTCTAAAGCACATAGTGGGGTGGGTAGAGAAGCACCCACCTCCATTACCTCTATTTCCCTTTGTTAAAGGTAGAATCCTCCTTTATTATCTTTTCCCTTTAAAAAGTCTATTACTTTTAAAAAAAACTTTTAAAAAGAACTTTTAAAAGTTCTTTTACCCAACAGGAATGTATTTTCAGAATTGGAACTATACACAGTTCCAATTCTTTGGAGCCTTTTTTCATACCAAATGGTTTCAATAATTCACATTCCAGTCCCCCCTTTTCTGTGGATGTAGGCTTTGCAATCTAATTTAATGCCTAGCATGTGTTAGCACCAGTTTAAAGTAAATGAAAAATTCAGGGATCATTTGGGTAAAGAAATAGTAAGCACTTGAAATACAATTGCCATTACAATATATTCTACGTATTAGTTTTCACCATATATACACAGCTCTTCAAAGCCGCATTTTTAGCCCCCTGTAAAAACTACATCAGACACTAATGACCAAGTACTTGTACTTAGAACTCTTTATCGACCCACCTCCTGCCAGTTGTCGGTATGATACATTATTTGGACTCAGACATACCTAAACAGAAGTCATGATTTCCAAATATTGATTACAGCTGTCTCATCCTATGTTACCTCATTCCAGCAGCAGCTGGGTAACAAACAAGCCCAATTAACATGTAACAGTACAATTAAATTTTGCTATTGTGAGTTCTAACAGATGTGTGGTGACAAATGAAAATTTAACTCCAACTGCATATGCTATAAAGAGCATCACCATCTCTAAACAGCAGTATTTGATATGCAAAACCAGCTCCCAAGCTACTCCGTTTTCAATCTGGAGCATTTACTTAGCCAATGTGATGCACTAGCAGAAAATGGCAATCATTCCACAGCTGACTCATATGCAGAGAAAAAGTCTGGTGGGCTGGAGGTGGGAACAACCTACCAAGTGTCTGTCACAAACCTGAACTTACTGCAGTGAAAAATCACACATGATAAATCTACCATGTGTATGTTTGCTTTGCCCTGTGCCATCTTTCTCTCCCACCAAGAGCTGAAGCAGAGATTACTGTGAGATGCAGACTACCTACGTAAACCACCTAATGCTTTGGCAGAGAATTTCCCCAGACAACAGAATATTGTTTTACTTATCTTCATAAGTGAAAATTCTATGGTTGTTCTGCATTATGGGAAGTCATGTGCTTTTAGCAGACTTGAGAACTGAGACCTTAATTTTTAATTGTTTTGTACATATCATATTTAGTATTTACAATGATAATACCATACATTAAAGAGTTGCATCAATCCAGAAGTAGACTTATTTCAGTAGGAGACTTATTTACAACTAAGGATGAGAAGCAAAAGGTCTCAAGCAAGCTAATGTACATAAAATAACACACTTTCCTTCTTTCTTTTAAACTATTTGAAATAATTTTTCGTAACTCAGCAGAGAATTCAGTCAATAGCTCAGAAAGAATTAGAAACTAAAGTTTCTGGTTTGGCTTTGGTTTGCTTCTATTTTCACTAGGAAACAAATTTTACTGGACCAAACCATGTGTCTTTCCACGATAATAGCTTTTAATTTCAAGCAAACAGGACAGCTCTCAAAGGCTTCCAGCAGTTTCTACAAGATTAATGAAAATTAGTGATTACAGATAGAACCCAAATTATTATCTTGACACAGAGGGAGACCATTAAAATTCAATTAAAATGGCTCACTTCCATCTTAAAAGACACCAGTCAGCTGGTCAATCAGCATGCACTTTAGATGGCAAGCAAGACATGCCTAGTCCCAGAACTGTGACTACAGACTGGTCACAAAGGCAGAGTATAGTATGAAGGTGAAAATACTAAGCAGTTTGGAGGGCATAAGGGAACCAGTACACAAAACTATAGGAATGAAGTAAGTGTCATGATGCATGAAATAATTTGATTTTTTTCAAAGACAATATCAAATCTCAGTGAAAAAACTATTTCTCTTTGTTTTAAAGGACTGCTACAGCCCATTCGCCTAGGCATCTGTCAGTTCTATAGAAAATAAAGGAACTGCTGTATCAGAATTAAACTGTTCAGTGATTGCCTGGATATGATATCAGTGTTCTGCACACCACAGGAAAGGAGAAAAAACCCAATATATTCCAACAATTACAAAGTATTGTATTATGTGAATTAAATCTTTTTCATATCTCAACTATTTATCAACCCGTTCCTTCAGGCAGGATATTAATAGACTGTATATTCTTTTTATTTTTCACCCAAAAACGCTCAAACACCAGCTCACAAACAATCTTCCTCTCAAACAAATAACCATACATGATTTTCTTAAGTTTTTCATTTCATTTAATTGTTGCAAGAATACTCCATAGAGATGTTCTAAAATATCAGATCAGATTCAATTCATATACCCATTCTACTTGTGTCGCTTGTAAGTCAATTCATAATTCTTGTTTTTCATCTCTTACTTTAACTCACTACCTGCCTTTTTCACCTCACACTATCACACATCACACACAAGACACCAGCTGTCTGTCTCTATAACACTGATTTCCTTCATTTCTTCTTTGTCAGTAATAGCACAATCAAACTTGCAAGGGTCATGTTCAGAGGATGCTGAAAATGCTACATATAAAGACTGTATGACTTTAAATAATCTCCCTCTATGTCCTTGAAGGAGGTTATGGCAGAGAAACGTAACAGTGTTACACTGGTAGGTATAACACAGCTGTGTCATTATATCTGCACAGGTATAACACTGGTAGGTATATCACAGCTATGCATTACTTCAAAAATTTTTGAAACATAACTATTTAATAGTTATTTTAATCTCTTTATTAAAAAATAAGGTCTGCAAAAACCTCTCCAAACTAACTGCCTTGTTTTCCCTATAAAGTTGTCATAATTCAGAAATGGAGCCTCAAATGACTAATGTCCTAATTCTTTCAACTCATGCAGATTCCTTCTGGTAAGACTAATAAAACAAAGGCCTCTTGGCTTAGTCTCTCCGGCAAATGACCATTTCCATGTAGGACATTTTGACATAAAAATCTAGACCTGCTTTAGTATTCCCTGGGACTTAAGGAGAAAAAAAAAAACAACCAAAAAATAACAAGAAAAGAAAAGATTAATTAGGCTCCAGTCTTTGTTGACTTAGATGATGAGGGAAAGAATTAAGGAGTATGTACAGGTTATTTAAGAATGAGGCTATTTGTTTATGTCTTGCATTGAATGGCTCTGATATTATATAACAATTCCTTTGCAACAGAACTGAAAGTAATAAAGAAAATATAAAACTGTAATAATTAATCTCAGACTCTTCAACAGAACTCCATTTACTGAAACAAATCTTTTCTTTAAAGTAGTTCATTTTTTAGAAAGCTATCAACTATCAAATGCTTAGCTCAGAATTCAGAAGGAAATCTTGCAGATCTCATCTGTTTCCAAAAATACATGTAATATAGGCTGGCATGCAGATTTAGCGAAGAAAACCTGAAAACACAGTTTTAAAATCTTTGTTGTTTAGACATTTTATTTGTTCTACAGTAGCAAAATGTACAAAGTTTAATTTTATAGACAGGAAAATCAGAAATGGGCTACAACAGGAAAGGATGGTCAGGTTTCAAAAAAATTACCTCAGTCCTCTCTTCCAACACTACTTTTGAATCATTATTTATTAATAAAAATATTTATTTTAGAAACAAAGAACATGCAGTAAATAGTTTCCAACTCTATTTTCAAGACTTTATCACATTCTATTTGGCAGCTTAATTGTATCACATATACGTATGTCTCCATTGGTCCCTCCTTAAATATTTTCATTGGTGCCATAATAGCTGAAGTAATTTTGCTAACTGCTGCAAAACACACAATCAGTGCAAAACTTTATTAACATAAACTAAGATTCACACGCTAAATATTTTAAATATTCCTTTGTTTATAATTTCTTGCTCATTCTATGCCTTTCTGCTAGAGAGTTCACTACAAAACTATTACTTATTTTTAATGTTTTACAGTCCCAGCTCTTGAATCTTCCCAAGAAGTGCTGAAGAGAAGAGAGACGGCTGTTAGGAGGCTGATCTCAAAATATGTGATTAAGACACTTGTCCTATGGTTCAAGCTAAAACTGCAACTTGCCACTTATTCTATCATGTCAAACTCTTCATTAAGCTGGAAACAATGAAAAATTGGACATACTTTAGCTTTGTTGCACTACACCCCACTTCCCTGTCATGTCTTCTTCCTCCCTTCATACAGATCAGAAGAAATATTTCTCAAACTCTTTCAAGACGCAGCTGACCCCGTGCAATGCTCTACAGAGACAGGCACTACTTCTGGTCCTGGTAGAGCACAGTGGTCTCCCCAGGCCAGATAGCCCACACAATGCTTCACACCAATACAGCTGAACTACCTCCAGATTTAAAGGTCACTGAAGCATTTACCTTTGAGGTTATCACCAAACATTTCTTGTTCTTTGTTTTGGCACCTGATATCTTTACTTCTGCAGTAGAGAGGGAATGGGGCAGGTAAATAATACTCATTCTCTCTGTCACCCTTTTCCCTCTCCTCCTCCTGTTTTTCCCTTGCACTTTCTCATACCTCATACACTGCATTTCTCTCCCTTATTTCATGAAATCTGATCACAGACCTCACAAGGAATAAGGGAGAATTTTAAGAGTTAATTGGAACTCACAGTGATTTGGTAAAGATTGGTTGAAAGGATTTGATAGGGAGGAGCCACTGCAAGATACATAACCATTTAATGCCTGACATTACTTCAACGCGTTCAGTGCATTCTTCACATTAATTTATGTCTTTGTTAGACAAACTGTAGAAATTAATAAAAAGAATTCTGGTTTTAGGATTGCCCAGTTATAGACATTTCATCCTGGGAACTTCTCATGCCAAATTTTAACATGCACATGCTTTATAACCAGTAGCGTTGAGGTGTCCAGTACAGCATGCATAGCTTTCATGCAAATGCTGAGGGAAAAGTAACTTTTCATCACTTCCCTGCTTAAAAAATTCTGTTGCAAGATAATGGAGTGTTCACTCAAAGATACAACTTATGAAAGATCTACTCTAAAGCATATCAATGTGTAAAAGCCTCAGAGGATTATTATACACATAGAAAATGATTAACAAGTTTTGCTTCCTCCATCATCCTTCCCATGATTTGAATCTTTCTATGACAGTAAGAGGAGAAGGTGATGTTGTTATTAGTCCAGTACAGCAGTAATGAAGACAAGCCTTTGCTGAGCCTGAGCAGATTAGCCCCATGGGAGCACTGGAAGGCTCTTGAGTGCTTCTTGTGCCATGCCTGAACTATTACATAGCTCTTGCTCCATGTCACAGGGTGCCTCCATACTCAGCTTGAGAATGCATGCTGAACTATTCATGTTCTTGTGTTTTTCAGAAACCGGTTAGGAAAACTATAAAAGGGAAGGGTAAAACAGGGTTATCTTCAGATTCAAATTCCTCTTTATAACGTATTATTTATAGTACCATAGTACCTACAACTACAGAGACACTTCTTTGTCACATTCATCACTTGCAGCCCGGACAGGAGCCGCCTAACTACACAGGAGCGCAATTATTAGCAAGGCATGACTCCAGTAAACTCCACTCACACGACAGTGACTCTGAAAAGAGGGGGCTAAAAAGAAGTTGTTGCAATAAATTACAAGGAAATAACCTAAGGATTGATGAAAATTTTATCCAAAGACTGAAGGCATGTGGATAAATTTCAGAGAAGTTTTCATAAGTTTCCATGAGAAAACAATATGATTTAGTGACAACTTGAAGGTAAAAATGAAATGAAGAGGAGCTCAAAAATTGTACTGCAAGTTTAAGTGACAATACGTGTTAAATATAAGACAGGCAGTATAGCTGAGGAAGGTAAGATTTCAAAAGGAAAAA
Organism: Falco biarmicus; assembly: GCF_023638135.1. Lineage (NCBI taxonomy): Eukaryota > Metazoa > Chordata > Aves > Falconiformes > Falconidae > Falco > Falco biarmicus. The sequence continues at coordinate 23,715,669 of NC_079294.1, read as the reverse complement.
TAAAAATGATTTTACTTGTTTAGGTGCAAATATGCAGTCCTCAACTAATCACATCCCTGTGTAATGTACTGTTAGGGACTGAGAGAGAACATTACTGAGAAAAGATAGCATAAGGTAAATGCCAGCAACAAAATGCTTCTCAACAGGATGAAACAATCACTGAACAGTACATTTAATAAAATGACATGGACCATTACCCTGCAGCATCTGGCTTTCAACAGTTTCAGTCAGGTTTGGAAGAGAGGTCTTTTTAGACCTGTTACATATTTTAGCCAATTATTTATTATATGCTTAATATGGAGCACTATGAATTGAAACAGCTCCCTGGAACTTTTTTGTACTATTGAATTTTTTTTCATATAATCCACTGCCATTTAATACTGTACTCAGAAAACATGTCCTAGTTGTTCTTGGATTTTGTCTTAATCTGTGTCATTCAAAGCAGAGAATGTATCAAGAAACTGATGAAGATACAATGTATCATTCTGCTCTTTAAATAAAACTAAAACCTGATAAATTCACTATTTTCTGGAGTTGACCAAAGTGCTCCAATAATTTAAATGTAATAAGGAGTCTCAATTCAACTCAATTTTTAATTCAGATGCAATGTTCAGTAACTATTCTTGCACAACTTCCAGTATATAGACTCTTTATTTGTAATAAATGCATAGGCAAGGTATTATTCAGGACTAGTTACTGCCACAAATTCTAAATCATCAGTGGCACTGGGGCAAATAAATAAAACAGCACCAGTTTTAGTCAGTACTACCTGTGGACCACTTTTGAGACTTTTTTCTTGAAGTAATATCAGTGTTTCTAGATCAGGCTATAACAGCATTTACTTGAAAATGAGATTCAGAAGCATCTATGAGCAATCCATCTTTAAGCAGTCTCTGGGTCCAAACTGCCTTCAGAGAAGACTAAAGATTTACAGTGATTTTGTTTCTTACAACAGTGTAGATTCACCATTGCTCCTTTAGTCCTTAAAATTATTCCACACTTTTTCCCATCATAGAAAGCATTTAGTGGATATAGCTTCCACTCTTTCAGTACCATAAAAACTATGTTCTCTTCCAAACACAGAAATAGACAATCTGCAATTCTTCTGTCAAGGTGACAGGAGATCAAGCAATCAAGATAATCCAGAATATTAAAAGAAACACACACTATGCCATTCACATGCATAACCATTCCCAAATTTTCATGAAGTAAAAACCAAAAGTAAAAGATGAATATACAAGAAACTTATACCTTCTATCCCTGTATTTAACTGAAGTACAATAGACTTTGAAAGCTTTCAAAATGCACCTAATACTCTGCTTTGTTATTTACCAACTCACTTCTGTGCCGCACTCTGTGCAGGGGCTGGGTGGGGTTGGTTTTAGGTGTTTATTTTGTTTTGAGTTTTTTTTGTTGAGATTCCTGTCGCTTGTCCCCCCTGCAAAGAATTCTGCTCCTTCAAAGTATATTTCCCAGACACCATCTGTCATCCTAAAGTGAAACTTGAAGATAAAAACTCATTTGCTGGAAAATCATCAGAACCTGAGAGCACTGCCGAAAGGCAAGCAGTACTTATCTGATTTTGTACATAAACACCTGGATAGAATAATATGTTCGTTGTTTGATGTGAACAGGTTTGTAACTGCTTCCCTAGACAATAAAAAGATCTAAACATTTGCATTCACAATTGCTTTCACTGCATTTTTCTAACGGTCAGACTGTGTAGCAGCTGCTGTATCTTCTGCTTTAGCAGGAGTCAGAGACAATTTTGTTACTGACAGGTGACTAGTAAAGAGCATGATTAATTCCTCAGAAAATTTTGGTGGGTACCCTGTCTCCTTTGGATTTGAATCCTTTTGTTAATGTTTAGAGTAAGAGTTTTGTGACTCCTTTAATGCAAAGGTATCAGAAAAAACAGTTACTACATTTCCTAGTTGTTCTCAAATCAAGACTTCCCAGCTTGGTTAGGTTTGAGATCTCAAATTTCCAGGTAAAAAAAGAAATCTAGCAAGTTAGATTTAAAATACCATAAACCTCCATAATGTATGTTAAAAGAATTAATTTTAATTTTTTACTTATTTCAAATAAATACAGAAAGTTTAGACACTTGAAATTAAGGTGATGCTAAACAAACCTATGAGGGTGGGAACTGTCCATTTTATGTAACAATGGAAGAATGACCCAAAATCTAGTCACTGGGAAGGGCAGGAAAAAGGTGGGGAGAGGGAGAAAAGCAGTCATAGGGTAACTCTCTCTTTGACCTAAAAAACCTTACTTATCAAAAATAGCACAGTTCCACAGACTAAATAGTCTCATTAGAACACCTTTTAACCCACTAGTTAGAATACTCTGAAAGAGGAAGCTCACATACCAAACTGAACAAAAAAAAAAAGGAGTTTTCTCCTTCAATCATCTTTGCTGAGTCCAAATCACCAGACTCAAAGGACTGGCTGTTAATTCAATAATTCTTTAGGCTGTCAGTCAGTGAGTAGAAAAACACAAATGTTTTAGATAAAAAGGTCTTATCTAAACACCACCTTCTTATAGATACTTTTTCAATTCAAATGTGTTTTTCCCTAACTTTGTCATCTCAGCTTGCATACAAGTTATATTATCTTCTCTGTAAAACAAATACATTTCAGTTATTTGTAACTTGAAGTCCACATAAATGAAAGATGACAAAACACAGGCCTGTGATAATACATGATGGTTGAATTTACGGATTTTTTTTTAAGAATTATGAACTCAAATTCATTTTTAAAGGTTAATGTGTTTAAAAGCAATGACTAGCAGCTTCTTTTTTCTTTTATTTTGCTTGCTTTATATTAAATTTAATAGTACCTCAAAGAAAGTTGTGTTTAACATTCACTTTAAAACAAGGCTGATGACAACTGCCCAAGAGCTAGCTGTAGTACTGATGATATTAAGAATACAAGCGTCCTTTGGATTTTGTCCCTCAAGGTTTTTTATTTCTGAACCACAGCTGACACCTTCACTTTCCACTATCGCCATGTAAACAGATATATGTAAACTGAAGGTTTATGAAGTTAGGTTTACACTGAAAAAGAATAATTTATTCTTTGTCTTAAGAAAAAACAAATGCTGGTACTACTTACTTCAGCTATCACTAGGACAATGGAAAACAAAATGGTAGGTAAAATATCCTTTGACAACAGTCTCAAAAAACAATAAACAGTAGACTATGAACCTCATAAATATACTGGATTTGCACCCTGCTAAATGTATTTGCCTGATGACTAGAGAGTCTCCCCACAATTAAATTCTAATTACCCTGCTTTGCAGTAATCAATTCTTATCTACACCATTAATTCAATTACTGGCTTCCTCTCTCCAACAATTTAATGCCCTGACCCTATTTCCTCCTTCCTTCTTCTAACAGCCTACATCATCCCCAGCAGTTTTTTTGTTCTTCCCACACACATTGTTCTCTTCCAATCTTTTCTGTCACCAGACAAAGCTCCTCACACCAATTAAGTGTTTCCTTACCAACTTCCATTCTAGAATTTAGTTCTACATCTGCCCCAAATACCTGTTTCTTAGTACTGTCCCCAACATGTAAAATCTAGTTTCAGATTTTGGATACTGCCCGAGTTTCCATATTCTTCATCCTATTCCCAGCTACACACATACCATTGCTCAAGGTTTCCCAAAAGAATATGTGGTCAAAATATGTTCCCAGAAAACAAAAATTAAATGCAGACCAATAAACCTTGAACACAAACATTTTCATTACATAAAATCCTCTCTTAAAATACTCCTTCCAATAATTTCCTGAAATGAACTTTTACTCATCTTTATAAAGAAGGGTGATTATTTTCCCAGAAGGAAAACGATGAATTTGAAGTTACAGTCTAGACAATGATTATGGAATACCAGAACAGATTAGTCCTCCTCTAACCGTTGGTGTATTATATTTATGATCAATTCCATCCCTTTTTATCAACTTTACAACAGATTACTACCTATACAGTCGATGTGTAAAAATACGACTTTGAAACTATGCATTCACTTTGTAGGGAAGGGAACCAAGACAGCTACAACTAAAATATTTGGGAAATACACTGGAGATGTATTATTTCATTGTTTTCTGAAAGAGTTCTGTATTGTTGGAGGAAGAAATTATATAGTTCTGCAGAGAGGCTATAAAAGGCTATTTCAGCTGCAGTGTGGGAAGCTTCCGTAAAAAAGCAAAAAAGGCGATGACAGAAGTACAAGGGAAACCAGAAAGAATAAGGAAAAACAAAAATACCATATGCTTCTGTGTTTACAGCAATTTATTCCCAATTGTAAAAACTGGTGGCAATCCTGTGCTCTTTAACTCCTTTATTTGTATTGAAAGCTTGGAGCAGATGGAATGGATGACCCAAACAACATGACTGGCCAGGTCCCCGAGTCAATAAATGAGGAAAAGCTAACTGATAATTAAGAAGAAAAACTGATATTTCATGTGAATCATTTGTGTCCTTCAGACATGCAAAAATCAGTGCATCCTGTAACAGCAGTTCATATGAAAACTGCTGCTTACTGACTTCAAAAGCCTAAGCTTTGTGACTGTTCTGCATTTTTCTTGAAAAAGGGCGTTTGATGGATAGAAAAATGTGGATATAAAGATGTCTAATACCTACAGAAACAATTTCTTAGATTCTATCACATTCTTGGTGGATAAGCAACAATATAGCTCCTTCAAGTCTCATTTTTTACTTTCAAAATCAGCTTTACTGTCATCTGGCTGCTGCAAACCAAATGAAGATCATTTTAGATAACCTAATCCAAGGGAAAAAAACCACAACAACATGCTATTGCAAATCCCACTGGGAAAAAACAGTGAAATGGGCTGAAAACTGCTTGCTCTTCAATTCTGTAAACAGACAGTCCACATGTGACACTCCAAAATGCAATGAAAAATACATTAAGTACTACAAGTGTTGAAGAACTGAATTACTCACTTAGGACTCCTCTTTCTGTTCTTTAAATATTACTTTCTGAGAAGCTCTTTATATTAAACCTGCTTTTTCTCAAAACAGCATTTAGATAGGAGCAACCACAGCTGAATTGACTCCCTAGTAGCAAAAATTTAATGGTGCTAAATCACCATGGAGTCAGACATTGAGATGGTGAGTACAAAGATGAACAACATTTCTGAAAACAAGACTGAGATGTCTTAGGATCTAACAAGCATGACAGCAAAAATCTGTGGGATCCTTTAATTTTCAAGTATGGTTTGAACCCTTCATGGAATTAGCCGGGATGATCTTCAAGAAAGGCTTTCTCATTCTAAGCTCTGTGCCTTGACCATTCTTCCAGGTAAGAAGTTGAATGAGACACCATAACTTCTCAGGAAGAAAATAACTAACTGACAACAAAAAATCCTCCCTCCATAACTGTCTACCAGAAATAATTATTAACAGCCAAAGTGAAAATGCAATATTGAAACTACTCTTTTCAGTAATTAAAAATAAGCTGCCAGCAATATGTACATAGCACATGCATATATAAGACTTCCTACCATTCATGTATAGTTTCTGTATTAGAAGATAATCTTTTCCATATGCAGTATTATCTCCATCCTTGTGTAGTTCTATACAGACTGGCCACTACATTCTGCTTTTTGCTGTTAAGCACACATTCCATTTAAACCTTAAATAAGAACTACAGTCATAAAAGACTGTAGTTGAAGGTTTAGGGACAAACAAATATTACTTCCACCTCCTACAGAAAATAATGATACTTGTCCAGTTTTGTTTCCAAACAGTGATTTAAAAGAAAACAGTGAGGTTTTGGGTGGTTATAGAAATCTCCCTCCCAACATAAGCAACAGCCTGAAATAAAGAATTAAATTCCTTTTTTAAAAAAATCCAGAAGTAGTAAACAGAGCATCTTTACTGTTGCTTATCTGTCCTGTGAATGGAAGATAATAGGCTGTGTGGGCAGAGATCTTTAGAAGCCTTAAAAATGAAAATAAGTAGCTTGTTTGATGCACTTCGGAAGGGTAATATAATCAAAACAAATCACGTAAATTCTATCTGTAGTAGCACCCTGAATTTTGGTGTTTGTCAAGACAAAAACCTTGTATTCATCAAACCAGAAAATGGGTACTGTAACAGTCAGGGCAGGGGATGGTGATCCTACACAAGATCTTCAGGTTTGTGAATGAAAAAAAAAATCCAACCCACCTTATACATATACATGTGAATGTATGCACACATTTTACAGAAAACACTGTCAGGATATATACAGAGCCTGGATATAAAGACACACCAAGTCAAAACTGCCAGTAAGCCTTGGTGACAGGAAGATGATCTCATGTGCCATGACTAGGAACAGAAGTAGCACCGAGTGGCTGGCTCAGGAGAAAGGACACCAAGAGCATGTTGGGTCTGAGTTCATCATAAGATGTTAACAAAGACAGTAGAGACAGATGACAGTTTTAGTTTGAACAGAAGGAAACTGTACTGGAACAGAGATATCATAAATGTGAATCACATGCTTAGAGATTAAAAAATGTGTTTATGAATGAGGCTATCTGAAGATAAAGGGGAAAAGGAGGGAACATAAAACTAGAGGGGGATACACTGAAGAAAGAAGACTTGAAATTAAATCATCAAAGAAGCTGAAGCCAGAGGAAAGTGAGACAAAGCAAGACTGTCACCAAAGACAGAGAAGCAGAAATTATGTGGATTCAGGTTTAAGACTTCTATTAATGGAAAATGGCAAAAACTGAGAAAAGGAGAGAAAGCTGATGGGAATCACAGAAGAGAAAAGCTAGTAATGGTGAGAAGAAAAACCAGCACAGAAAAAGAAGATGTCAATAGACAGGATGTAGTTATCAGATGGGCATGGGAAAAGATATAAATTAGTTCTGATGGCATAATTACAGAAATTTTAAAATTCTGGATGCTAACATCTCTCACTAAAGACAAGCTAAACATTTTCTTCCAATTGTAAACTACCTACACAATTTTCTTTGCAAGCTTGATTATATTATGATCCCTAGACAATTTAATTAACACATCTTTTTTAATAAATAGAATAATTTCAACTTACTAATGTATGAGCCACTTTTAATTTCAAGGCAGACTGAATCAGAATAGCTTTATTTGTTGTGAACTTTATAATAAACACTACTTATGGTAAACAACAGCAGAAGCAGCAAAACAATGAGATAAATCTTATTTTATTTCACAGTAATCATAAATTAAAATATGTTCTTATTCTAGTTAATGTGTCAATGTCTCATTCTAAAACTCTCTAGCAATAAACAACAATCAAATGAGAATTCAAGATGTCAGTGCACCCAAAAAGGAGGAAAATATAGATTATACTCAAGTTCAACTGAAACAAGCAGTACTTGAACACAGGCTTTGTTTGTCTGTAATGCACAAAAATCCTGTGAGCAATTTTTGCTGTTATAACATCTATTTACTCTAGAGAATAATTTAATTTATCATGGAAGATAAGAGATGCTTTTAACTTAATTCTGCAGCCTGTTCGGGAAGGTAGAAAAGCATGGCAGCAAGATGAGAAAACAGACTGCAGCAAATACAAATAGATCCAATGCTACTGTAAAATTTGCCCAGAAAGAGTCTGATAACTCATTAAACCGCTGCAATTGAATTAATAGTATGCGTGGGAGACTTAGTTCCATAGGTCATGATTTGGAGTATTATAGACAAGTCAGTACACATGAAGAAACTAATGTTCAGAACGGGTCTATACAGCACAGAAAAGATGAGGGGGAACCAAGTCCATGCCAGGGAAGTGTCTGTATCATCAGCGTGTTTTCTGTAATGAAAACAGGTATGTTTGGTAACTATTGTAATAACAATGTGAAACAAAAAAAGTAATTACTACAGATAGTACCAGAAATATTTAAGTTATCTAGCCTGAATGAATCTTCATTTCTACTTTGAAGCATAAACATTTTCTATTAGAATATTGCTGGAACTTCATCGGAATTCCTCCAGACTCACTAGCACTGCTGCCTGTTTGTGAACTTTGCTGCCAATGTATCATATGTAGCAACTGTAGTAAAATGTATACTTAAACACTGGCCACTATTTTCCATATAAGCTCCTGCATTCAGCCACTTGAAACTTATGGCATATTACTAACTTAAGTTGAAATTCTTCATGTTAGATGACTGGGTTTGTAGCTGCTTGCTTTTAATTCAGCAAACCATTTCTAACTGTTCTTTAATGCAGCTGACACAAATGTTTGTTTCGGTTATTAACTCTCACAGTAATTTGTAGGAACCCTACATCCTGTGTGCCTCGGAATGAAGGTAGACAAGGAGAGATCTGAGAGTGTACCATGATGATGTCAAGGAATATTCTACTAGCCATCCCAAACTGATTATGCCTGAGCTTTTGCAAAGCTGTATTTCACACAAACTCAGTACAGTCTTGTTTGAATAAGGCATTTAGATTCTTCAAGTGCTCTATCTGTCACGAGGCATAATTCAATCCAGAGCTGCACCAGCCTGAAATTCTTTTCTCTTACTCCAGAATGCTTTCAGCTTTCATCATGATGCCAAGAAGAGAAACTCAGAGCAAAGAAAACTTCACTTAGTTGTATTGTACTATTCCAGTGGGCACCAAAACTGCAAACTGGAAGCAAAGCAATATGAGAAGGTGGATGTAGAAAGGAAACCAGAGCGGGTAAACAAAAGAAAAGGTTCAGACTAGAATAAGCACAGGCTTAACAGAAATATGGAAGAGTCCAAATGGATGGTCAAAGATAGTAGTAGCCACCGGCACATAGTTCAGGCAAATACCAGAATAAAACCATAGATTCCCGTTTTATAATTCCTCTTTTTATAACAGATCTGAAACAAGAACACCTTATCACACTGAAGACGTACGAAACTCTGCTGCATTCCTCTGTCTTGGTACAATATACTGCAATTAACCAAGACTCTAATGTTGGGTAGCTTAATGGTTTGATAAATTTCTCACTTCCTCTTTGCTTCTTGACCTCATTTCACAAGATAAAGCAAGTCTTCCTTACCATAAGGACCTCTTTTCAACTTCTTGTTTGAACTTCAGTCAAGTGAATACTACCTAGATTAACAAGAAGATGTACACTATAAAGCTAATTATAATTTATGCTTGTAATTGTGTTTTAGTTTCAACCCACTTGCCAGTCTAAGTTGCATTTTGTCTAAGAACTACACACCTTTCTTCTCTATCAGTCTTGAAGGAAACTATTTTCTCCACTTGTCGGAATGTATATGCTAACCAGTAGTGCTGGCCAATGACTTCCAGAGGGAAAATACTGTCCTGTCATAAACTTTTCTGCTTTCAACTTATATATCCATATAAGTTTCTTCCATCTTTTTGAGTTGAACAAACAGATTTATGGCCACCAGGAATTCCTTAATGTTGGGCGGAATACAAAAGTACTAAAGGACTAAAACTTGAAACTATAATTTCCAAAACTGCTCTTCTCATTCTTTTAGAACACACTGAAAATTCAAGGACTCGGTGGTGATATGTAAAATCTCAATGGGACTAGATTCTTTCTGTGAAAGTCACGTATGTAGAAAATTAGACTTAGCATAATAATCTAACAATCAGCCTTAACTAAGGAACAGGTTCTTACCAACAGAGTACTATGTTTTTTGTAGAACATGCTTTTACATTTTTCCAGGTTATTTGCAGTATCTGCTGAAGAAATCTAATGAAGTTTAGAAGAAGGATAGCCTTAAGGAGAAGCATATAGCACATTTAATGAAAATATTAATACATTTTATTAGTAAGCAAGGCCAACAGTATGGTTGCTATCAATACAAGAGCCATTTCTGACTATTAAGTATAAATAAAACTAGTCTTTTTTTTTCCCCCTCACTGCCACTCTACTAATATGGATTACACTGTCAGAAAATTCTAAACATTAAATCAAATAATTACTTCAGTTACATTGTAGGGCACTGCAATGAAAAACAAAAAGGCAAGAGCCGAGTTGTTACAAAAGAGAGAATAGCAGAAATATTAAATTTTCCGTCGTCATCGCCTATTTTTTCCTGAAAATACTACCACTGGGGTGTGTGTATATATATAAAAATTTCAGAATCTTGGAAATTGTTTTCTCTTCGAAATTACAGGTTAGTTAGAAAAATATAAGCAGCCAAACATACAGAACACAACAAGAACACTGAGAAATAAAAATAATAAAAAAAAAATTTAAAACTACGTAAAATGTTTAGCTCACCTTTCCAACAGCAGCAGCCACTCTGTTGGTCTCCCCTGCTCTTTGCTTTCATTGCAGTGTCCAGCATTATGGCTGAAGGAATAGAGTACAGCAGAACCCTGCTAATTTACCGTACTAATTCACATACCTCATGATTTGCACACAAAAATTTGCTGCTTTCCCAATGTCTTAGGCAACATAAAATTGAAAATCCTGTAGAGATGGTTTCTACCACTCAAATCACATCACATTAATAAATATGCTACACAATATTGACTAGTACATTATTCAGTATTACCACCAAAATGTAAACTAAACATCACCATATACCACAGTACTGACTTGCTCATTTTTAAACTTTGAAATTAACAAAAGGACTGCCCGCCAGTGAATTAGGGAGGCTCTGCTGTACTTAAAATTATAATGTCCTCATTGATACGCTTTTATCTACAATTTTCTTCAGACTGTATCGCATGGGAATAAAGCAACTACACATAACTACGTCCTGTTGTATGTTATAATTAGTCTCCTATCACTTTTAATTATTCAGACTTTCTCTTTCAGAAGATTATACATTCAGTTTAGTGTTTGATTTTTTTCTCCTACATAGATTTTTTTTTAATAAAATATTTAATACCAAGTGAAATTCAACTGTGGTCTATTACTCTGATATTTAATGAAAACCTATTTGTCACTTGATTTCCTCTTTTTCTCTCCAGAAGAGAGGTCATCCAAAAATATTATAGACTACACCTCTGGCTCAAGCCAATGATCAGAAACGTAATTCACTCCTGACTGCCAATCTTTTAATATAATCAATAAATAACACTGCATTTCTGATCTGGGATAATGTTTGTCAAGTTCAGACCAGTTACCAGTTCAATGCAAGTCTCATACTTCTCCAGAAAAAAAAGACAGCTACTACCACATTCAATTAATCAAATTGAAACTTTGAAAGAATCTTACTGGTCTGACATCCCCACATGAGTTGGTAAATTGTCGTGCCAAGCCAAAATCCAGCATATAACACTTCCTACAGGTGCTAGGAAAACGTCCCATGGCGAAGTTTGACTAGGAA